>NW_011888944.1:620409-630444 GCF_000151845.1 Pteropus vampyrus | reverse complement strand
AAGCCATGAAGCTGGCATCAAATATCTGGTGACCGACGCATGCGTTAAGGGACTCCAGGAGGCGAGGGCTTCCCCACCATTCATAAAGCCTTGCAAGGCAAGCCTCATTACCTCCACGTCAAAGGACCTCTGATCCCCGCTCCCCCCGCCCCTCAGGCCCCACCTGCTCCCGCCAGAGCTCCAGCAACCGGAGGGCTTCCCAGGCAACCCGCACGTCCAAGCCTGAGTGAGACCAAGGAGCAGAACCCCCGCAAGTCGGCAGAACCCCCAGCCGTTCCCAGCACCTGTACCGAAAGCATCCGACACGATTTATAATCAGACAGATTACTTACTTTCAAATGGAAGGTAGATGCACACTCCTCAAAGATTTGCCCCACAAGCTCTTTTCAGAGCCGGGGTCCTGATGCCATGACCTTGTTTTATTTGCTATACTCCCAACACACACACATACACATACACACACGCACACACACACATACACGCACACACACACACACGCACACACACAGCCTCCAGCTATGCAAGAATTACAATTCCTTCCCTTTTCGTACCAAAGCCACATGCACCTGACAACACAGCAAAAGCGAGAACTGACAGGCTGTGTGAAGAGAAGGGAGACTCTCTCTCTCTCAACCTCTCTCTCTCTCTCCCTCTCTCTCCCTCTCCCTCTCCCTCCCTCCTCAATCTCACCAGATAGAATCCAGGAGAAGAAAAAGGGAGATTTCACTAAAGACGGGAACAGCGGGAAGCGAGCCACCGCCCCTTTCTGAGAAGCCCAGCATCGTGCGGAACGTTCACGTGGTCTAAAGTCATCCCCACCAGGCTCCTCGCAGACGTGTGCTGTCTCTGTGTCTAAAAAGATAAGGAACCTACAGGTCAGAAAACTTAAGTGGCTTGTTCAAGGTCCTGTAACAGGAACACACTGCTGGTTTTGACCTTGAACTCTCTCTGGGGTCTGATTCAGCGTCTTTTCCCCCTGCCCAGTCAGAGCGCCCTCACGTGAATCGGCCTCCAGGGAGAAAGGAATCGAGAGGGTTCAACTATTCAAAGTGCACGATAGGGAGCGCTACTAAAAATCTGCTTTCGAAGTCCAAATCGTCATTTCTTTGAATGAGAGATTGGCCTAAAAAATATTTATGGAAACTTCTGCTACTATTGCGAGGAAACGAAATTATAATAATTAAGATGTCACGGGTCACTTTGACAGAATGGTGACAAGAGTTGCTTTTAGCTACAAATAAAGAATACATGTAATTAGATGTAAAATAATATCAATAAAGGTTACACAAACCACAGCTGTAGAAAAGCTCTGCTATTTAAAAAAAAAAAAAGCAATTAGTAGATGAGCAAGCATGTTAATAAGGCAAATATTTATTTTTAAAAGATCCTGAAATTGGAACTCTTCAAAGTCAAAAGGATCCGCAGTTAATGATGAAATAAAACTGTAGAAAAACACATCGAGGGAGGCAGAGGGCTTCTTCAACTGGTTTCGAAAATCTGGATAGAAAGAATGGTGTCCGAACGGGCTCACGCACAACGAAAAATGCTGTGACGATGATGATGATGACATCAGTGTAATACGCAGGGCACTTGCACCGAAGGAGCTAAGCCAGCTCCATCCCTGATCCCCTTCCTCCCTCCTTCCCCCCTTCCGCCCGCCCACGGCGCCCCCATGCCCCTTTCCTCGCTAATCACGCCTCATGCCAAGCCGTCTTAATGAACGAGACAGATGAAGTACTTATTTGCACAAAGCTAATATTCTAATTTAGGGAGATGCATTTTATATAAAAAATTAAACAAGATTTTTTTTTTTTTTTGTCAGATTAAGGAAAGAAATAACCGAGGAAAATGACGGTAACGAGTGAGTCACGGTCCACGTTGGTGAGTTTCAGGAAAAGTCTCTGATGGGGTCGCATTTAAGCTCAGAGAGCCAGTTGTGGGAAGGTCATGGGCGTATTAGTTTCCGTAGCCACTGTATCAAAGGACCACACGCTAGGTGGCTTACACGACAGGCCTTTCGTGTCTCACAGCTCTCGAGATTAAAGGTCTGAATCGAGGTGTTGGCAGGTGTGTGGTCTGAGTGTGTGCGTCCTCCCCCAGATTCATGCGCTGAAGTCCTAACTCCCAGAGCGATGGGATTAGGAGGCGAGGCCTCTGGGAGGTGATTAGGTCGGAAGGCGGAGGCCCCTGGAGTGGAAGTAGCGCTGTCGTAAAAGGGGCCACAGAGAGTTCCCTCACTGTCTTCTGTCGCATGAGGACATGGGGGAGCCAGCGGTCTGCAGCCCGGGAGACGGCCTCACCAGAACCCACCACGCTGACCTTGGACTTCTAGAACCATGAGAAATAGGTTTCTATTCTTCACAAGGCACCTAGTCTGTGGTTCTTTACGAGAGCCGCCCCAAGTGGCCGAGACGACAGGGCAGGCATCTTCTGAGAGGGGGGACGGGGACTCTGTCCTAGGCCTTTTCTCCCTGCTTCCGGGAGCCCCACGCCTTCCTTGGTCTACAGATGACCGCCTGCACCCCGTGTGTTCACATCATTTCCCCCCTGGAGCTGTCTGCCTCTTTTTCTAAGGACGTCAGTCGTGTTGGATTAGGGTTCACCCTAGTGACCTCTCCTTACCTCGATCATCTGCAAAGACCCTCTTTCCAATAAGGTCACACTTCCTGCTGGGGATCAGGACTCCCACATGTCCTAGTAGGAGATGATTTAACCCATGACAGTGGGCAACACTTATTATCAAAGGAAGGGAACGTCAAGTGCAAAGTCCCTGTTTACAGACACGCAGCTCTTCGAAAAACCAATCCATGCAACAACGTTCATTCAAGTGTATATCTGCTTTAGTCACAGGACTGTAAATGCCGAGGGAGATTGGCAGGCTTGGCTCAGAGCCCTCGCCCCAAGACCACTTCCTCTCCGACTGCCACCCTGAAACTCCCCCTCACGTTCCAGAAGACAAAATCACATCTCGCTCCTAGTGATCGAAAGTGTGAATGCATATCAAAGTGCTTGTTAAAGCACTTCGTGCTCTAAAATATTAAAGAATATAATTTCTAAAAACTCTATATGAACAGGAATTAATTCCGAGCATATCGCACACCTGGTTCGTGCCGATGTTGGGGAGAGTAGAGTTTATTTTACACAAATCCTAGTTCAGAACTCGGCTCTGCTGCCTGAAGAGCCATCTGGTTCTGCCTGGAAAGACCTGCCTTCCGAGCACGTGATCTGGTTGTTGCTGTTTTGCCATCGTCATCGTAGTAGTTCGTCATTTGGAACCCTAACGCCCTGTCGGAGAGACGGCCTGACAGAACAGTAAGAACTCGGATCCCGGAGCTGGACGGCCGGGGTTTGAGCTCTGGCTCTACCACTAACTAACTCCCAGGGGGACATCGGCAGAGTGGTTTCACCTCTCTCTCGGGCACAGCGTCCCCGCCTCTCACAGCACTAGCAGATAAGAGTAGCACCTACCTCCTAGGGTTGTTAAATAAGATAAATGGATTTTGTAAGGTACACGGAATAGGGCCTGCAAAAGCACGCTGATGAGAGCTCGATGGAAGGGCAGAGCAAGCAGATGAAGGACGGGTGAAGAAACAGACTCCGAAAGGCCTGCTGTGCTCACGGTCGCACGCTCAGCCACGCGAGAGCCGCGACACTTCTCCAAAGTCAGCTCTCTCGAAGGCCGTGCTCTTAATCAGCGCATCCCGAGAGGGGAGGTCTGGCATTGTCCCCGTGACCTGCAGACTGCTCCAGGAACTGCTTCCTCTCCCTGGTGTGAATTCCCTAAACGGTTTGTTAGGCCGTTCTGGATTGGATACTACAGAACCGTGCTGCCTAGTAGAGTATTCACTAGACATGGGTGGCTTTTTGATTTGAGATGTGCTTTTGAAAAGTTAGTAAGAAAAATTAGCATAAAATAGCTCATTAATAATTTTTTATTATTATTATTATATGCCGAAGTGATAATATTTTGGATATATCAGACAGCATAAAATACATTATTAAATTATTTTTGGCTATTTCCTAATAGATGTGTATATAGCTACTAGAAAATTTTAAAACACGTATATGGCTCGAATTTGTAGCTTGCCTTGTACTTCTGGACAACGCTGTCATAAAACATCTATCATTAAAAAGCTAGCATTATTCTCATTCTTTGATCATTCGGAGTATGAGACTCATACACAAGCTCGTGCCTCAGTTTCCCTCTCTACTCTGCTCCCCATCTATGCTCTATAAAAGGCTACCCCCGACGTATGGCACCACTTACTTCTCTAGCATAAGCTGTATAACAGAATGTACCTCCCTACTTTGCTCACGCTTTTTCTGTAGCTTTGACTTTTTTGACTTTTCTTCACTCACGAAAATTTTACATGCTCTTTATAACCAGGTTGAATGCTGCTCCGTCCGTGAAACTCTGCTGCTTTCTCCAATTTAATCTTCTACAACCGAAGCACTTTACTTCTTCCTTCCTTATCATGCGCCTTTCTTCCATCATGCATCCCGTCTCAGTTGTCCATTAGCATACATGTTTTTCAATTCCAATACTGTAGGCGGCTTAAATACAGAAGGCATTTATCTAACAAATATTTATTGAGCACTGAATAAATCTCAGGCATTAAGTTACCTCTAGGATTGCATTACATAAATAGAAAAAAAAAAGAAGAAGAAACTTCTTTTCTTTTATTCTCTCTTTCATTCTCTCCGATGCAAAAATGAGACCAGACATGCAAGAGATTTATTGAGAGAAATGCTTGTAAAGGATAAAGGAGCAGAGAGCAGGTGTAGGTAGGAAGAAGAGGCTTAGATCAAGATGCTGATTTGACACCCCTGAAAGGGAGGAGGGGTGGAAGCTTTGAATAGAAAGAGCTTCAGACCACACTGCAATTTGGAGAGAGTCTCAATGAGGCCATTAAGGTGTCTTTGAGCCAAAGGGACCCATCGGAAGATCCCTCCATCGTGGAGCAGGAACGGACATGCACTAGTAACCCTGCTGCACTCAGCAGGTGACCATGAGCATCCCAGGGGAAGCGTGACCATGACATTCTTGCCTCCACCTGGGGTGGATCTGAAGATGCAGCTGCTTGGGCTGAAGGTCATTTCTGCTTCCCGCAGCAGATTCTGCGAAAGGGATTCTGAGCAGGGCGCCTCCACCTCCCCCGTGGTACGGAGTCCACCGCTTTCCATAAAAAGATTTTGGGTGGTCTAAAACAGGACGCGAAGAAGACAGCACTGAGGTGAACTCCAGCCTGTGGCGTCACACAGACGTGAGTCTGACCCTACAGGGTCTCATCTGCCAGCTGTACCATCATGAGGGAACAAGCTCGTTTCTCTAAACTTCAGTCCTCGTTTGTAAAGCAGCTTTCGGACTGTGCTTGTTTACTCGTCCACCTCACTGAATTGTTACATAAAATAATGAAATGCATGCAAGTCATGGAGCCTAGAACGCAATGCGTTCAATTAGCATTGGTAATAACAGCTGTTATTGTCCTTGGTGGTGTCATTGTTGTGTGGTTTTGTCGGTACCCTGAAATATCAGAGTGTAAATTAAGAAAATCCATCAAAGAGAATGGGACTAAGTTTCAAATACGCTAATGATATGAGTCAACCTAATGCTTTTCAGCAGAAACTGTTATTGAGTTCTGAATCTCCAGAGAGGAAACGTGCCTTTCCACATTGGGAACAAAGCTTTCTTAGCACCAAAACCCACATGACGTTTTCCACAGGGGAGATTTTGGAGACAGGCTCTTATTCATCTGGTATTTCCCTTGGGTCAGGCTCGTGCGTCCCCAGAGTCTGCGCTCAGGGAAGCTGGTTAAGTTGATCTGAGAAACAGAAACGCAGTTCTGCTCTAGAATCAGCATCGACACTTTGTGGAGAAAAAAAAGAAACTTGTTAGATCAGTTAAGACTTTTATCTAGACTTTTATCCAGAGTCTCATGAACTCTCTCGAGACTTCCAGAGACCTTCCGAGACCACGAAGGGCCACAGCGGAGGCGCGAGGAGGGGCAGGAAGACGCCGGCCCCGCAGACACATGTTCCGGCCCCGCAGACACACGTGCCGGCCCCGCAGACACATGTTCCGGCCCCGCAGACACACGTTCCTGCCCCGCAGACACACGTTCCCACCCCGCGCTCTTCTTGCGGAGAAGTGTGTTGGCCTCTCTGGGTCACAGCTTCGCCACATGCGCCAAGTGGGTCATTATGCCTCCTCCGCAGAAGTGATAAATGAATTTAGGCACTTAAAAACATTGAAAGATAGCAATCGGTGGCCTTAGTGTGTGTCCCCCAGAAGCAGATAGATGGAGATTTGAGCACATAAAGTCTCTCTTTGGGAGGCGAAAGAAAGAAACATGGGTAAGGGGGATGTTATGGGTTGAATCGCGTCGCTCAAAATGCATATGTCGAAGCCTAACCACCTTTCTCTCCAATGGAGAAGACGGCCATCAACGGGACGCGTGGAGAGATCCCGGAGGAAACCAACCCCGCTGACACCTCAGTCTCTGAGTACGAGCCTCCAGAACTGTCAGGTGATAATTGTTTGTGTTTGAGGCCCCCAGTCTCTGCGACTCTGTCGCGACAGCCTGAGCAGACTGATACCAGGGGTGGGCTGGAGTAAGTAGGGAAGGGAAGGAGGACACTCAGGGAACGCTGATGAGGAGGCAACCGGTGTGGGGCTCCGAGGCTCAGTCCCACTTGCAGGGGACCGTCCTGAAGCCAGGGAGAGTCCTCGAGCCAGAGCAGTAAAAACCCTTCGAAACAATGGGACCTGTGAGTACCCAGGGCACACGAGAGGGCATCAGGGCGTCTGCTACCCAATGCTAGGAACTGCTCGGTTACATGATAAATGAAGTCAGCGTTAATTAATTCGATGCAGAGTCCTGCCCGCAGGCCGGGTGCTAGGCTCTGGGATTCCCAAAGTGATGAGGATCTGCCCTGGTCCAGCTCAGAGCACGGGTGGGAGGGGTGGAGTTGAGGGAGGCGGGATGGAGGGGACACATAACAAACAAATTAGCTCGGGGGGATGACCAGAGCGATGAAGGAAAGGGAACAACACAGTGAAATGATAACCCAACACAGAGTCGCTAGTATTTGTAAGGAAAAAAGACAAAAGCCTCAGAACTTATTAAATAATTCCTCACACAGACATAATGACTCATTTTACCACGGGACTCAGAATTCTAGGGAGACCCCAGCATGGGGCACAGCTGAATTTATTTTTTTTGGAGAGCAGAATGCGGAAGGGGAAAACCCTGAAGAACTATGTGGAAAAGAAACAAGGTCCCTCTTTCAAAGGGCAGGCAAATGTACTTTGAGAGAAGTGGCCGTTAGCCGGGCTAAATTCTCCTCCGCTCTTCTGATGAGTTTCAAACTTCTACAGGCACAGACTTTGCAGCAAGGAAGGAAGCAGCAACTCACCAAAATGGCCACACAACAGATAGGCATGTAAACATCTTCTACGGAGGCCCTCGGGCCCATGATTTAATAGCTAATCGTCCAGAGACGGGCGCTGACCCCACAGGCCACCGTCAAGTGAAGTAGCTCTCCATCAGAGGACACTTTGTCCCCAGGAGACATTTGGCGGTATCTGAAAACATTTTAATTGTCATGCACTAGATCAGAACTCATGGCTACATCGAATTGACTCCTTCCTAAGACAAACATCATTTTGAAATGACGACATCATACGTCGTCATGAGTTCTGCTCTACCTGATGAATGCAGGTCAAGCATGCTGCTAAACATCCCACCATACATGGGGCAGCCCTCCCTGCCTAAGAATTATCTGACCCAAAATATCAACAGTGCTGGGGCTGAACCCTTCAGGGCAGTCAGCAACACTGGGCCTTAATCCCTCAAGGGCAACGTGCAAGGTCATCTCCAGGTCCGTACTCTCTGAGCATCCTGCACAAAACCACAATGTGCTGGATGCTACATAAACAGCATCATCAGGGCGATACAGCAGGAGAACAGGACTTAGAGGTAGATGCCCCTGATTTTTCATTACTTAACTTATTATCCATGTGACTTAGGGCATGTGGCATGGCCTCTCTGACCCTCAGTTTTCTCATCTATCACAGTTGGATGGACGAAAACACGTAATGGAAAGACACATGAGAAGCAGCCGCCAGTGTGGGACGTGGCGTAGGCCCTCAGCAAACGCTTTCTCCCAGCCTCCCTCCGCCCGCCGTTCACCCCCGGGGGCTCAGGCACTATCGTCAAGTCGCTCTTTGCTCATTTCTAATCTTTAATAAATTGACTAGTTTTCTCTAGGTGGACATGAGTCCCGACCCCTTCATCACTTTATTTTCATGGGAATTGGTTTATAAGCACTGAAATTAGAAAGAAAACGTAGATTTTTATTTCCAATACTCTATTTTCAACAGTTTTAAGGTTCTCGTCAAGAAGTTCTTCAGGAGGAAGACAACTCTAAATAAGTAGAGGAAATCGCGGCATGAAAAATAATGATTCACAAAGGGCAAAAATACACCTTTTTAGAAGAGGTCTGTTTTTCTCCCCTGAAGGTTCATTCTCCCATTTGTCAGATCAGTGAGGCTAGCTAATCGAAAACCAAAGGCAAACAGATCTAAATGAGCGTGACGAAGGCCTGTGACCACATCTGCATATCACAGTGACAATGACAACAGCTAGAAGTGAGACGTGCCAACACTCAGCCGGGCGCCTGGTTTTGTTAAACCCTCACGCCAACATCACGACATGTCGTTCATCTCATTTTACGAGTGGGGGAAACGATGCTCGCTGACATCAAGTCATTTGTTCAAGATCACTCAGAAAGAGCCAGAACATCATTTAATGTTTCACATAGTCACACACAGCGACGCAGGGAATGCTCATTACAAATGCAAATAAAGCACACGGAAGAATTTGCTTTTCCTCTCGGTTTTTCAAATGAAGACCTGAGGACTCGTATGACGTCGTCATTTCAAAATGATGTTTGTCTGAGGAGGGAGTCGATTCGACGTAGCCATGAGTTCTGATCTAGAAATAGAAAGAAAATCTGAGTCTGAGGCCTGGACTTGCTTCGCATAAGCCACTTAGCATTTCTAGTCTTCAAGTCTGCACGTATGAGGATGCTAACGATACAGGTGGACGTAATTCGACACTATCCATCCATTATCTCTTTTGAACTTCACAACTTGCTCAGGTGATCACAGCAAGGACTATGAGCTACATCCCAGATATCTGTCCTTCCGCAGACATGGAATTCTTTAGGTCTGGGGACTGCCTGCTATTTTCACTGCGTAATCTGAATACAGTCAGTGGCTACCACATAATAGGGTTTCTATAAATGTCTGTTGGCGAAAAGATTATCCAATAAACATTTTTAAAAAATGCCTTCCCTATATATAGACACGAGCTATTACAGAAATACAGTATCATTTTCCATTCCATTTTAATCAATTAAATAAATGTCCACCATTGCATAGGATGTCAATAAGATTATTTAAATCCGAATCATTCTTGAACTTGACTTGACATTTAACACAGACGGAAAGATTAGCAATATACCCACAGACAGTGATAGTTTGCCGATTGCAAACTATTCCAGGCCCTGTCCTAATAGACTGTCTATATATAAAATCCCGTGGCTTGAAATTCATTGATTACTTTGAACTGACCCTTCTACTGAACTTCAGAGTCACACGGCCGCTGCCTACGTGCATTTCCGTCTGGTTATCTAATAGACGTTTCCGATGTCACGCGTCCAAACTGAGATCCTGATCTTTTTTCCTTGCGACCCGCTCATCCTCTAAGCGGTTCCATTTCAGTAAACGACAGCTCCATTCATCAGCCTGCCCGGGTCAAGAACCTGGGAATTATCCACCACTGCTCTCTTGCGATTAATTCTACCCACGTCCAATTCATCAGCTCCTCCTCTAGGCTTTCCTTTGAAAACTACCTAGAACCTGACCATTTCTCTTGTCCGGCATGAGTGTCATCAATCAGCTCAAGCCACCACGTGCCTCTCCTGTGCTGTGAAAATAACCCCAATGGTTCTCCCTGCTCTGACCCTTGC
>NW_011888944.1:614499-619329 GCF_000151845.1 Pteropus vampyrus | reverse complement strand
CAGATCTGGAGTCTGGAGCCCGAGATCAAGCTGTCCTTCCCGGGGCCAGGCAGGGGAATCTCCGCCACGCCTCTCCCCCGGCTTCAGGGGTTCGCTGGCAATCGTTGTCATCCTTTGGCTTGTGGGAGCATCACCCTGATCTCCGCCTTCATCTTCTGCGTGTTCTTATATGCATGTCTGTCTCCAAATACCCCTTCTTATAAAGACACAGTCATATTGGATCAGGGCCCACTGTAATGACTTCATTTTAGCTTAATTACCTCTGAGGAGACCTTATCTCCTCATAAGGTACATTTGAGGTACTGGGGGCTTAGGACTTCAATTCATAATAGAAGGGACAGCAGCTGGATGAAAAAAATGCCACTGCGTGTTTGGAGGGTGACGTGCCAGGACTTGGGGATGACTTCGATAGGACAGATGAGGAACAAGGAGGAGCCGACCTGACTCTGATATTTAATAACTGGTTTGAAAGCTGCGTGGTTCTCAGAAGGGAATGACTAAGGTGGAAGCAGGTGCTTTTTGAGCAGGTGTGGTCTGAAATGCTTTGGAGATGTCTGGTGGAGACGCGGCGTGGACAGTTGGACGCATCAGTCGAGAGATGAGAGAGGTAATGGGGTAGAGATCTAAACTTGCTCCCACCAAATACAGACAGCACCCAAAGCCTCAGAATGTCCAGATCACCTGGGGTGCAAGATCGAGACGGAACGGGCCCAAGCCTGTGCCCAGAAGCGCTACGACGTTTACGGGTCGGGAGGTAAACAGTGCCTGCAGAGGAGGCCCAAGAAATAGCCTGTGAAATGGGACGGAAACCCATTTTCTTGCCCATACTACTGGGGCACAGAGAGGATACGGCTTCTAGAAGAACAGAGTGGTGGGCTCTGTCAGACACCACGGAGAGGTCAAGAAGGAGGATCTCGGAAAACGGTCCACGGTGGCAGGGAGGCCCTGACAGAGGTTCCTTTAGCACAGTGGCGGGACAGAAGGCAGACTGGAGAAAGCCAGGTGGGACATGCAGAAGCGAAGCTCCTCCAAGCCGTTTTACCTGGAGGGAAGCAGTAAATGAAGGAATCGCCGGAAGGGAAAATTAAGGTCAAGGGTAGATTTTTTTGAAGAAGCAGCAGCAGCTCGTATTCTAATGGGAGTAGAAGGAAAGCATAAGATGCTAGAGAGAGTGTCTCAAGCAATCTCTACCATCCCCTAAGAAAGACAAGGCCCGCAAGGCTCGAAGTTGCTAAGAAAACCCTTACAGGTCACATGACCAGCAAGTGATTGATAGGAGCAGATTTCACACCAGAGCCTGCCTTGCTCCAAAGCTACTACGATTTTCTTAAAAACATGTAGTGTCATCGGAGTGAGGTTGACGCCCATCTAACATCACTGCATTTTTTATTTTGGGCAAGAAAATATGTCGCCCTATTTTTCTTCTTGCAAATTAGCTTTTGAGTTTGGGAAATGCTTGAATTCATAAATTTGCACAACTTTAAGCAAATACATTCTGTTCAATGTGTTTGCTTTGAATGTTACAAGTAAAAATAAATGGTTACAAAGTTTAGACTCTTTATGAAATAAATGTTAAAACATGGACTGAGTTTTCATGGAAGAAATTAGGCCTTTCAGAGAGATACCAACTCAGATCTCATACATGCTCCTGTTTTGAAAGGTGGGAGCCTCTTTTTTGTCTTCTGTGAGGAGAAAATAAAGAATCTTGGAAAAAAGAAATGCTTTGGAGGAGAGAAATTAAACATAATTAATGGTCATAGAGTTAAAAAAGGAAAACTATTGTTTCCTTTTTTTAATCTCGAATAATATCCGGCAATAATATGGCTTTGAGGAATCTCAGAGGCAAGAAAAAGACAAAAATAATAGCTTTTCTCTAGTTATAAATAGAAATGAATGCTTAGATGACAACAGCAGATAACGTTTAATTAGGGACAAATAAAATTAATTTGTATTTGCATTCAAGGATATGTAGTCCTTAAACCTTTGTATTAACTCAGATATAATCTTGCTTGAGAAGTTAATTAACATGAACTGTTTCTCCAATAAAGTTTCAGCATTTCAGTTTAAGGGAACTAAGAAGCACAATTATCTTTCTAGTCCAGATTTTCTCATTTTTCTTCTTTTGTAAAACACTTCCAAATCTCCCCTAAGCCTACATTTCCCTGGAGACAGCTAAAGAAAATTTTAGCCCCAAATCTAACCTCCATTTTATTAAGTCATTTTAATAACGAAAGTTTTACAAGAGGTCAATATAAATATCTGTATGTTCTGATAAATAAATTATTTCAAGTAAATATCAATTTTATGTCAATTTACAAAGTGGTACAAACCGCATCTCTGAGTCAAAGGCAATGAAATTCTTTTCTTCAGAAATGTTGGTGTTTATTTCCTGGCTCTATTAGTTCTGAATAATTCTGTAAATTCTGAGCTTCAGGTTTCTCTTTGCATAAGGAGGGAAAATTGCCCAAGCAGTGCTTGCTTTACCAGAATACTTTGATAATTTAGTTAGATGATGGATAAGAGAACACTTTTAATATGTTACTATGAGTATCCACTACGCTCGTCCATAATACTGTCCATTTAGAGCCAGGAGACTATGGACCTGTATTTACTATGTCAAGGTCACGCCTTACGTGCATTTCTCTTAGGAATGTGTCTACATCAAGAAAGCCATCTTGGGCTTGCTATTCAGCACTCGGGCTGTTTCAGTCTTTGGAAAGGTGATCTCGTCATGTTCCGGAATGATGAGTTAGAGATTAATATGTTTAAAATAATAAGGTAAAGGAGAGCTTTATTTAGAAAAACTATTTACACTATCGTGGGGTCCTCAGCTCTGCAAAGCAGGGCAATCATAGCAGGCCCACCAGTGTCCAAAGGCTTTTCGCTGACTAGCTCTCTGGTGACCAAGGACTGGCTTCAGAAAACCATGTGTAGCTACGATCAGTTTTAAAAAGGCTGAAATCGATGCCCCTTCTTGGGGACAAGAGAGGAGAGACTCCCTCCCTGAGCCAGCTCAAATACTCCCTGCCTGGCCCTGGAGCTGCTGGCCAGTTACAATGACTTTGGTTTGGTTTTTCATTACGCAGTTGTCAGCTAAGGCCACCCTGTCCTTAAAGTCTAAATGAAATTGATGTGGAAGTCCCACATTGTGTGGGAGTTCTGTCTCAGTCCATTGGGGATGCTATAACAAAAACCACAGACTGGGTGGCTTACAAACAACAGGCATTTACTGCTCACGGTTCTGGGCGTAGGGAGGCTGAGGTCAGGGTGCAGCACCGCCCGGAGTAGGGTGCTCCTCTTCCAGGTCGCAGACTTCTCATGGGGTCCTTGGCGGTGGAGGGGACCTAGGCGCCCTGAGCGGTCTCTTTTCAAAGGGCACGAACCCTATTCCCGAGGGCCCCACCCTCTCTTGACTAAGCACCTCCCAGAGGCCCCACCTACTAGCACAATTACACCGAGAATTTCAAAAGATGAATTTTAGGGGGACACATTGAGGATGGAGTAACTTCCAGCGCTGGCCCCAGATGTCATGCAGGGAAAGCGTCCCCTGTAAAACTCTCAACGACGCCACCACGCAGCTAAGCCCCTACTGCCCCCCCACCCCCTCACCCACCCATCCCCCCTCACTCCCCCACCTCCCTCAACCCCTCCACCCCCCGCCTAGATCCCCTGGACTTATTGTTCAAAAGCACTGTGCTCCGCGTCAACCCTCCTGGGTCCAGTGACTCATTCAGATGCTTTGTTAAAAGCAAACATCCTCAGATCCGAGCCTTGCCTTCCTAAATTTTGTCCATTTTGTTCCACCATGGAAGAACCCGGCCCGTGAGCTCTGCCCCTCCACAAGTGTAACGGTGAGGAGCACACCTGCTGACTGCAGGTGCGATGTCACACAGCGGATTCCTGGGTCTTGCTTCAGCCATACTGACTGCCGGGTGGTCAGGAACCTCCCCTCCCCCCAAACCCCAACGACCACCCTTCCGCTCTCCGAGTCCAGGAGTTTGGCTATTTTAAATACTCTATATAAGTGGAATCATTCAGCATTTGTCTCTCTCTGCCGGGCTTATTTCCCTGACGTCCCAGTCAGCATCTCCCCTTTAGTGGCATAAAGGGTCAAGTCTGTGATGGGACAGTCTTTTTTCCCCCCTCTTTCTAAGTGGATGAGACTAATGTGGACACATTTTTTTTCTTTTGTAAATCATCACAAACTTTCATTTTCTTTCTCAGAGAGGAAAAAAAATGACTGAGCGATTGTTATTGACATTTTTATTTTATAATGGTTTAGATTTACAGGAAAATTGTGAGGGTAGTAGAGAGTTTCCATATGGTCCACACCCAGCTTCTCCTATTATTAACATCTTATGTTAACTCGTACAGCACATGCGTCAAAACCAATGACCTGGTATTGCAACATGATTAGCTAAAGTTCATACTTTATTCAAGTTTCCTTAGTTTTACCCAATTTTTATAGTCCAGGATCCCATCAAGGATACCATATTATTTCAATCAATTTTAGTTTTAAATAAACAAACAAAAGAATTCTGGTATATATTTCTTTTATAGTTTCTCAGAAACCCTAAATTAGACTTAAAAATAAAACTTTAGTCTATGGCCATGCTACCCTGAACAAGCTGGATTCCGTCTGATCCTGGAAGCTAAGCAGGGTCGGGTCTGGTTAGGACTTGGATGGGAGACCACCTAGGAAGACCAGGTGCTGTAGGCGTAAAAAATAAGGGATTGTTTTAGGCGTAAAAAATAAGGGATCATAAGCTGACAAGGTCCTTGCAATCTGTAAGGTCAACCCAAGGGTTGCCTTGCCTTAAAAAAAAAAAA
>NW_011888944.1:608144-614449 GCF_000151845.1 Pteropus vampyrus | reverse complement strand
ATGTCACACAGCGGATTCCTGGGTCTTGCTTCAGCCATACTGACTGCCGGGTGGTCAGGAACCTCCCCTCCCCCCAAACCCCAACGACCACCCTTCCGCTCTCCGAGTCCAGGAGTTTGGCTATTTTAAATACTCTATATAAGTGGAATCATTCAGCATTTGTCTCTCTCTGCCGGGCTTATTTCCCTGACGTCCCAGTCAGCATCTCCCCTTTAGTGGCATAAAGGGTCAAGTCTGTGATGGGACAGTCTTTTTTCCCCCCTCTTTCTAAGTGGATGAGACCAATGTGGACACATTTTTTTTCTTTTGTAAATCATCACAAACTTTCATTTTCTTTCTCAGAGAGGAAAAAAAAATGACTGAGCGATTGTTATTGACATTTTTATTTTATAATGGTTTAGATTTACAGGAAAATTGTGAGGGTAGTAGAGAGTTTCCATATGGTCCACACCCAGCTTCTCCTATTATTAACATCTTATGTTAACTCGTACAGCACATGCGTCAAAACCAATGACCTGGTATTGCAACATGATTAGCTAAAGTTCATACTTTATTCAAGTTTCCTTAGTTTTACCCAATTTTTATAGTCCAGGATCCCATCAAGGATACCATACTATTTCAATCAATTTTAGTTTTAAATAAACAAACAAAAGAATTCTGGTATATATTTCTTTTATAGTTCCTCAGAAACCCTAAATTAGACTTAAAAATAAAACTTTAGTCTATGGCCATGCTACCCTGAACAAGCTGGATTCCGTCTGATCCTGGAAGCTAAGCAGGGTCGGGTCTGGTTAGGACTTGGATGGGAGACCACCTAGGAAGACCAGGTGCTGTAGGCGTAAAAAATAAGGGATTGTTTTAGGCGTAAAAAATAAGGGATCATAAGCTGACAAGGTCCTTGCAATCTGTAAGGTCAACCCAAGGGTTGCCTTGCCTTAAAAAAAAAAAATCAAAAAACAAACAAACAAAAAAAACACTTAAAAAAATAAAGTTCCAAAAACACCAAAACCATAGTTTCCGTGGGATTATAAATTTGAGTGATACTTTCCATATCATTCTGCCTAATTACCCATTTTACTAAATATATTAGACACACGGGGACCCCGACACTGGTGGGCTCTTGTCCACGTCCCTCTGAAGATGAGCGATGCGGGGGTGGGGGGACTGTAACCCTTGGATCCTTGGTGGGTATCTTTGAACACTCTTCATTTTTTCCAGTGACTTCCCACATTGTGAGTCCCGGTGACAATGACACCCATGTGCCTTCAGTATCTTCTTCCAAAAGAGAAACCGGTTACATTTACTCCCTCCACCCCGAGGTCCACACTGCTCCACATCTAATCAGTCACCAAGCCTGTCAATGCCACCCCTGCGACCTCACCCCTGGCCCTCAAATCCCTACTCACATTGCCATAGTGCAGAGCCTCATTTTTTATTCAAACTGTGACAATTTATTTTATTTAAGTATCTGTACTGCTGTGTTTTTGTTTTGCCTGTTTTTACATTTAAGTCTTTGCCTATTTGGAATTGATTTGATGTAAGAAGCAACGAGTGCCCTCGATGAATTTTTTCTTCACCTAGCAGCTTGCCAATTGTCCCAATACAAAGAATTAAATAATCCATGTTTCTCCATTGGTTTTTTTGTTGCCTTGGTCACAGACTAACTTCCCATGAGTACTTGGCTCTAATCTGGATTCTCCCTCATTCATCATTCTGCCAATTTCCATGTCAATTTCTGTCTCAATTAGATGGGTTTATAAGATATTTTTATTTATGACAGTAAAGCTGTTTTTCATTACGGCTCCACTTCAGAGATGCATTTCTTATTGCTGCATATTTATTTTTCAAAATGAACTTTAGAATGATTATGTCAATTTAAAATCATTGGGACTTTGATTGGAAGTGCCCTGAATTTGCAGATTGAGAATGGGCTAATTGCCATCTTCACAATATTGAGTTTCCCCTTCATCTCCAGGTAGGTAAGTTTCTTCATTTTGCTCATTCTTTAAGGTTACTATAAGGAGGTTCTTCCAGTTTTTATTATAAAAGTTGTAGGTATTTTTTTAAGTTTACTTATACTTGTTTGATGTTATCTCAATTATAAAGGGGATCTTTTCGGGGGAGGATTGTCCCCTTTTGTTTTTATTATGAGAGAGCGATTGATTTTTGTGTTTTTATTTTCTAGCTGTTGAACTTACTGAAATTTCTTATTGTATGTGTTGCTGATTCAATAGAGCTCATTAGGTTTTCCCGAAATGCAAAGGTATCATCTTCGTGACACTATTGTTTTCTTCCTCTGTCAAAGCTCGACCTCAAATACGAAAAACATAAAAGGCCAGTGAGTGTGACCACATAAAACCAAAAATCAAAATCTGAAGTTTAATAAATAACTTTATTAGCTTTATATTAAGAGTTATGACAAAGAAATAAGAAAGAAATGACAACTATGTCAATGGAAAAATGAACAAAGAGCGTAAGTATCTGATTCCCAAAACACGAATGACAGGAACCATATGAAAAGACATTCGGCCCCACAGGTAATGGAAAAATATAAAAATAAAATTAGGTTTTTCAGCCCATAATATTACAAAGCTTAGAAATATTAGTATTATTGACTATGAGGGTAAAGGGAAGGGGTACTCTACACAACGTTATAGGAACTGGAAACCGTTATAACATATTTAGAGGAGAATCTAGCAATAAGATGCAAAATTTATATTGCATATCCCTTTAACTCAGAGTTATTTTTCAGTTAATATGTCTCTACAATTATTCAGGAAAGTGTGTAATAAACATGCTCTATGGAGGTTCAATACAGCATTTTTATAACGACAAATAGTAAATGGCCACCCATAAGGAATCGGTTAAATTAATGATAGTACGTGCGTATAATGCATGTAACAAAATGCTCTATAGCCATTTAAATAATAGAGTTATATTTATTCACATATAAAAATGTTCAGAATATTTTATGCAGCAATAATAAAACGGCATGCTTATTATAAGCCTGTTTCTTTAAAGTTATTTTTATATTTATATACTGTCTTAGTCGCTTGGGCTACCATAGCAAAAAACCATAAATCGGGTGGCTTATAAAAAACAAACATTTATTTCTCACAGTTCCGGAGGCTGGAATGTCAAAGATTACGGTGCTGGCAGATACCGTGTCAGGTCAGACCTCGCTTCCGAGATGGCCATCTTTTCCCGTAAACTCACATAACGGAGGAGCTTTTTAGGCTGCTTTTATAATGGCTTTTATAATGGCTTTTATAATGCTTTTACAGCCACCTCCCCAAGATTCCACATCTTAATACCACCCCCCTTGGGCATTAAGCTTCATCATACAAATTTGAGAGGGACACAAATGTTCAGACCACAGCATACATAGAAGTTTCCAAAACGGTCGCCCAGTTAAAATCGGTGTTATGTCCTTTCACTGGGAAACGATTCAGACTTTTTATCTTGTCCCATAATCCATTTCCCAGCCGCCCTGCTCAAACTTGGCCTTCCTCTCCCTCTGTAATCTCGAGTCATGTCATGTCCCCTCGTCATCGTGCTCAGCCACCCTGGGGTCTAGTGCTGTGGACATGCCCAGTTCTTTCTCACTCTGTACCTGTGCCTGCTCCTTGCTCTGCCTGTCTCGAGCTGTCTCACCTAGCTCGTGGTGTCCCTCAGCTCTCTGCTGAAATAGCATTCTTTATCAACTCGCTGTTTGGCCACTCTGTGTCAACCTCCCCCGTCAGAGTCAGGGCATATGCTTGCCTCCTCACGTGACACCTGTTACAACTTGCGATTGTTTATGGGTTGCGTTGTTTTCTCGTTTATTACCCGCCTCTGTCACTGTATTGGAAACACTGTGAAACCAAGGACCATAAAATTTCACATTCATCAGGACCTGACACATATTAGGTGATCAATAAATATTTTTAAATAAACGAATATGCATAAGAAATGTCTGTTGCTATTCTCTGAAATATTAACGATGCTTATCTCTGGGTATCGGGATTTGGGGTAATTTTAAATTTTTTCTTATCAGACTTCTTATGTATTTCTGTATCGATGTGATAATAATTGTATTTTATATTTCTAATTATAAAAATCTTTCCTTAAAGTGTACGCCTAGTTTCAAAATGTGCACGATCAGTAGTTTAATTCACCATCACTTACGGAATACATTTTTCACACCTTAGCATGACATTCATTCAAGTCCCTTACAAAACTGGTTAAGATCCCATTTAAGATGTCTCACTTTTCTAGACTAATTCACCCTGACAGCTCCCCCCAAGCATCAGCCACAAAGGGAAGTGTCTCTGTCCTGGGTGACACGTTGCACTCACACACCTCTGAGCTCCTGCCGGCAGCTCCTCTCTGTGTGGAGGGCTCGCCGCTGCCCTCTCTGCCCACCGCACTCCCATCCTACTTATATCAGTAGGGTAGTATCGTGCTACGTGAAAACTCAGTCCCTCGTCATTCCCATGGCTGATTCTATCTCTAGAGTGTTAACTCTTTAAGGCCGGGGCAACCTTCTTGCTCAACTTCGATCTGTAGCTGAGATAATGGCGTACGGTAGACAGAGAGCAGCTGGCTCATCATCTCTCTCTTTATGCAGTCTTCGGGCTTCTCCGTGTCATCTCCCCATGTGCATAGTGGCATATAGTAGGTTTATGCCAATATACCACTATCTGGTATGTCTGTCGATAGTTTGGGTTTCCTTATGGCACGGCAGCTTCACAGCAGAAGCTGTTTGCCTGACAGCTCGGGACTCCAGAGATGAATGTCCCGGGTGCCAGCTAACACAGTAGGTGCTTTTTTGTTTCTACGATCTGGCCTCCGATGTCAGGGAGGTGCCTCTGCTGCATTCTGTTGTCAAGAGTGAGACCTTCAACCTGATTCAGCTTGGCCACAGAGAGCAAACGGCCTGGTTGGAGAGCCGCCTGCCTTTTCCAGGAACAGGGCCAAGCTTTGGGGATGAGCATCCAGCTGACACCTTAGGGGTGCTGAGTCTCTCATGAAGGCCGATGAAGGCAGGGCGCGTGCACAGCCATCGTACCGTGCCTGAATGCGGACACATTTACTTGTTGGCCTTGTACCGAGATGGACCATGGGAGACATGGCTGCACGACAGGAAGTCGAACCATGTAACATCGAACCATGTCTTTGGGATTGGAATAAACATCTCAATAGCTTCCTTTCTACCAGTTGTTGTCCCATTAACTACTTAATTTAGTAGCTCATGTTATTTTCTTTTCTTCAAATAAAGGTGATTTATCAAACTCGTAACCAAATGAGATATGGTTTTTCACCTTTACAAAGCCTCAAAAAAAATTGATATATTGAAAAACGATGAAATAAGCATTGATTATATCTAAGGTCTGGTTTACCTGGGGGAATAAGGATAATAAAAATCAGCATTGTCATTGGTAGACCTACTGTGTGCCAGGCACTGCATGCACAATACTATCACTTTATTAACCTTTAGAAGAACTGTTTCTGGTAGGGTTTTTTTTTTTTTTTTTTAATTTTATGTTGAGGAAGTGACCTTGAGAGGCAAGAATTTCCCCGCGGTTACTCAGCGTGGACAGTGCATCTGGAAGTCACGCGTGGGCCTGTTCTCACGCCCATGTGCTTTTTTTTTCTATGGTAATACTCCATTTAAAGCCTTTGGCATCTGACAGATAAGCTTGGCTCAACTCACGAGCATCAAAGGATATGAGTCAATAGATATTGTTTCTTCTTTTTTATAAAAAAATTTATCAATAACGCCGTAGACTGAAAAGAACATCCTAGTTTGAGTTCTGGCTGAACCATTCATTAGCACTAGGCCCTTGGATAAGTCACTCATTTTGCCTTTTTAAGCCTATTGCTTCCTCTTTAAGACAGAAGTAAAATCCCTGCTCACTTTATGCCTTGAGGTTTTTATGAAATTAAGATATATTAAAAGCATATGGAAAACTGATGACTCCAGATCTCTCTCCATTGAAACACTGCCCTAGTTAGTCATTTAAACATCTGCTGGATCTATTTCTGGCCCATGGGTCCCTTTGGGGGTTTGTTTTTTTCAAGAGGTGCTTCGCTTATTGCAGATGCAGTGGCGAAACACTACGTTACGCTGTCCGTGCAATCGTGAGCTGGCGCAAAGGCTGTTCTCTCTCTGCGTCTTCTCTAGGGTTGAGCCTCTTTGAGAGCCATGAGGGGGGCCTTGCCGTATGCACTGGGTGCCCCATGGTGATTGGAGGCGAAGGTGCTTGTCCTTCATCCCCTTCATCATGGACCCTTGGATTCAAATATGCTGAACCTGCCAAGAC
>NW_011888944.1:606232-608094 GCF_000151845.1 Pteropus vampyrus | reverse complement strand
TTTTTTTTTTTTTTTTTAATTTTATGTTGAGGAAGTGACCTTGAGAGGCAAGAATTTCCCCGCGGTTACTCAGCGTGGACAGTGCATCTGGAAGTCACGCGTGGGCCTGTTCTCACGCCCATGTGCTTTTTTTTTCTATGGTAATACTCCATTTAAAGCCTTTGGCATCTGACAGATAAGCTTGGCTCAACTCACGAGCATCAAAGGATATGAGTCCATAGATATTGTTTCTTCTTTTTTATAAAAAAATTTATCAATAACGCCGTAGACTGAAAAGAACATCCTAGTTTGAGTTCTGGCTGAACCATTCATTAGCACTAGGCCCTTGGATAAGTCACTCATTTTGCCTTTTTAAGCCTATTGCTTCCTCTTTAAGACAGAAGTAAAATCCCTGCTCACTTTACGCCTTGAGGTTTTTATGAAATTAAGATATATTAAAAGCATATGGAAAACTGATGACTCCAGATCTCTCTCCATTGAAACACTGCCCTAGTTAGTCATTTAAACATCTGCTGGATCTATTTCTGGCCCATGGGTCCCTTTGGGGGTTTGTTTTTTTCAAGAGGTGCTTCGCTTATTGCAGATGCAGTGGCGAAACACTACGTGACGCTGTCCGTGCAATCGTGAGCTGGCGCAAAGGCTGTTCTCTCTCTGGGTCTTCTCTAGGGTTGAGCCTCTTTGAGAGCCATGAGGGGGGCCTTGCCGTATGCACTGGGTGCCCCATGGTGATTGGAGGCGAAGGTGCTTGTCCTTCATCCCCTTCATCATGGACCCTTGGATTCAAATATGCTGAACCTGCCAAGACAGAGAACATCCTGTAGCCATTCTTGGCTGTCGTGACTGGAAAAGTGAACCTATTCATTCATCATTTATGTGTTTATTCGTTTACGTGATGAACATTTATAGAGTGCCTGAGAACGGGGTGGGGGGGCGGTGCACGGATGACAGAACGAAAATTCAAGAACGAAGACCAATGAGGTCCCACTCCCCAGCTGGGGTACAGTCTCCAGCATAGTGCAGGAGACAGTTATGCGAACACCGAACCACAAAAACAGGAGAGGGATGGGCACTCTTGACACAGTCACAATGCCCCAGGAAGGCTCAGGCGGACCAGGCTGGGTCTTGGGTCTTACTGGCTGCTGGGGATCCAGCCTAGAGGCAGGAAGTAATATAAATCCAAGTCTGCTCCTCGAGAGCTTTATCTAAAGCAAAAGTTAGAAAACCAGTATTAGACAGTATGGACAAGTGAAATAAATAAGCCATAAATATGGTAACACAAAGACAAGAGACACAAACCAAGGGATCATTGCTGTGCATGGACCTGAAGCCCTGATGGCCAGTGGCCAGTGAGTTGGGAAAGAATTGTGCTGATCTAAAGATTTGGAGTCAGAAACATAAAAATGGGAACTGAATAGAAAGTGCATCTGTGTTGAGTTGTGACAGCTCTTGCAACAGCTCAGGATTGCAACCATGTCATGGAGGCCATAAATCGGGTCTTTCTCAATATACATACCACAGATATAAGTGATTAGACGTAAAGTTAGCGAATTGCGTCCTTGGGTACCAATTAATAGGTCGTTGTCCGTTTCTGAGATAATACGGCTGCTAATCACATCAAAGAGAAGATGCATACCACCTCCCCTCCCGTCTCAGTAGCTCGAGAGTGACGGAAGTTCTCCTTCAAAGCGTAGATCTCACAGATGAGAGATGAGAGAGGTAAAAGCTTGAATTGGAAACATTTTTTGCTGGCTGTGAAGGATGAGATCATTAAAGTGAGAGGCCTATAGTTCCCCAGGACATTGATCTCGAAACTACAGATGCACCCAGGTACCTAGTCAGAGAGAGGTAATGAGGCAGCTAGA
>NW_011888944.1:597454-605252 GCF_000151845.1 Pteropus vampyrus | reverse complement strand
TTCGAGGAAGCCATTCAGCCCCTCCCAGCCTTGGGTTCAAACCTGTGAAATGAGGAAAATGTTTTCTCTCTCACAAGAATGGGAAGACGATTAGAGAGAGTACGTGCAAAGCATTATCCATTAAGTTCTGGGTTCACTCAAATTTGGTTTCCTCTGCCTTTGTGTCACCTCTCTCTGCCACAGCATGCTGAATGAAAGTCTCAGGCGATAGGGAGTATGGCTCTGGAATGGAGTAGCCCAAAATGGGGTGGGATCTTACTGCCCCTGGAATGTTTTTTTTAGCCCAGAGGGTGATTTCACACACTGGACCGAGGCAGCAATCTGATGCACCGCATATAAATATAATGATCTGTATAAGCATCTTTTCTATCACAATATTAGAAGACTGTGGGATTTTATTTGCATACCCCTGATGATCTCATTATACACCATTTTATCTCCTTCTTTCTATCTGTCCCCAGTTAATTGGGTCCTATGATGTTAAACTGTCTGAAAAGGCAATTTCTGCTCCTGAGTTTCAGATTTGGGCGTACGAGTGAGTTGGTGCTGATACAGTGATGTTATATGTAGATAGCAAGCACAGAAGGCTTCCTGGAGGCCTTATCGCGTTCCTTAATATCTTTTAAGTCAACCTTTGGAGGTTTTATCTGCCTATGCATGGAGCTCCATCTACAATACGTCCCAAGCCACCTCCTCTCCTCATTAAGCTGATTTAATTTCGACTTCCTCATCAAGATGCTCCGTCCCAGTGAACACCTGGCCTCCTCGCCTTTGTATTTCCAGCTGTCGATGTGAACAATGATGACCGCCTATCTGCCTTTCCCATCCTGCAGCATCAGCAGAACTAGCTGGGCGCTTCCTGTTTACAGAAGACTCGCCACCACCCTCCACCAGAGGTGCTGAATCTGCACAGCTGGCCAGACCCGGCGGATGGCTGGCGGGGGATCCAGCCAGGGATTCCACTGGCTAAAAAGACAAAGTCATGGAATGTGTGCTCCAGGCCCCCTCGGTGAATGAGGTCCGACTTGGACAAAGCGGCCAGCAGAGGCAGTCACGCTGAAGATCAGAGAAGAACGTGGAGAAAGCAAACGAACGGCGGAGCATATCGGTCCTCTCTCCAGCCCATGCCTTGTCTGACTAGCGGAAAACACGCTTAGTCCCAATGCTAGAAACATTCTCTATTATTATTATTATCGATGTCGTCATTGTTATTGTTATTGTTTTTAATATTATTCTCAAGAACTGTTCTATCAAAGAACTTACAGAAATCCGGGCGTTGCTGGTCCCCTCTCTTGAACTGTCTTTCTCCCCCTGACCATGCTCACTCATACTTGTCCACAGACAGTCAGCCCGGGGGACAGTCCTTTTCCCTGGGCTCACGTGCACATCAGCACTTAGCCCTGACTTCACACGTGCCACGTCGACTTGTCATCTACCTGAGGTGAGACCCTCTAGCTTATCTCTGCTCCCTGACACAAGGATTTGGTCAAAAGAGAAGAGACGCATCAAGTAAGCCACCAAGCCCACGGGGACCACAGCGTCTGCTGGTGTGTGAGGAAGGGCTCCAGCAAGGTTACCTCGATGGCACCTTGAGCCATGGTACCCCCACATCCCTCAGGTTCGTGATGTGCCTGACAGGCTGTAAATTTTAAATACAGTGTTGTCGACTGCATGAACAAACATTTGAAAAAAATGGACGAGTGAATGAATGAGTGAGTAAAGAAATGAATGAATGGTTTTCTCTGATTTTCCTGCTTTACCATTAAGTCTTTCAAAAGAGGAGATAACGCAATACTTTAGATAAGGTACCTGTTAGCAAACACCAGCACAGGTTAGTGAAAAAAATCTATGAGCAACAATATAAGACACAGAGAGAGAGAGAGATCTGTATGCTTGGGTTTGGTAGTTTCTACGTGATGCAAAATGTGTGCATAAAAATGTGCTTTCTGACCCCTAAAGAAGACCTTTTTGGCATTTGAACTTCTCTTTACAGATAGATGCATGACCCGCCCATCAGCGTGTTGTGTTAATATTGCAGTTAATATCTGGGATTAGTGCTTAGCTCGGATGGCATTTCAGAGCAACATGCACATGTGGAAATGAGTAGCGTGGGTCATGTTATACAGAAAAAAACAATAATGGAAACAGCGTGGAGCCCAAGCCACGTCTCTAAGAGCTGCAGATACATTTATACAAATCAGCATAGGACACTGATGGGTACATCACCCCAGTTGTTCAATAAAGCCCTCTATTTCTCAAAGCAATTAAGAAAAAAGTACCACAGTAAACAAGTGCTTCAGTGGGCTAAAACACCCTCTGTTTGAATTCGTTTTTTGAAAAATAAGCTTTCACTCATCATCTCTAGAAAAAAAATCCATCTATAAAATTGGCAAATATCTTTGGAAATGCACCTCTCTTCTGAAACATGTTTACTCAAAGGAGAACAAGGGAACAGATTGTCTAAATGGACGATGAAGATAATTGGAGAACTTGTATGTATTTCCTCAGCCATTTCTCTTCCAGGTGTTTTTTAGCCAACCTTGGAATCTGTAAAAGCCAGATATTGGCTTTTCAATCTTCTTTTATGACATGGGGTTGCAGTGGACATATTTGTTGTGCTCAGTCTTCTTATTTGCTCATTTATTCATTCATTCATTTGGCAAATATTTTTGAGATCTACGTTCCAGCCACTCTGCTAGACACTTAAGATGCTATGATGAGCAAAACGAATGTGTTTCTGGCCATATTGAAGTTTACAGGGGAAAGAGGTGGTGATGGAAAGCGTGATCGCATATTAAAAATAAAATCACATAATCGACTAATCGATAACCGTTATGATACGCTACAGAGGTCAACACCAAAGTATAACAAGGGGGCTTGGCTAATTGGCCGGCCTGGGACCATTCCTCTCAGATAATATATGTTTGCCGGGATCTAAAGGATTAGTAATTTTAATAGTCAACAAAGCATCGGAAGAGAATATCAAGTTAGCAGTGGGAGCAGCATATGCGAATGCCCCTGGGTGAGGAGGAGTTTTATCATATTCTGTCAACTGTGAACACATGCGCCATATTGTTTTTGAGCATCAAATACCTTCCCAACTCAATTCTGGCTCAGCCTTCAGGAATCAGAAACCAGTGGGCCAAACAGTGGTTGTCTCAGCTCAGAGGAGCATCATAGTTCAGTAGGAGACCAAGGGACTAGGCAGAGTTCCAGTCTCAAGGACGTTGTAGAACTAAGGGGCAGTACGGGATATAGACAAAGACTAGAAAATTCTAGTGTCTTAATAGGATACTGTCCCTGGACGTGGTGACACAATACCAGCCAGTTCCCACTTGCTAGCGGTGTCAACCCCAACGGTGTCTCTGCCTTATGGAGGGGCCATTGGGGTCTTTACTGAGCAGACTCCCAGAGCTATCTCCAGTACGCTCCAAAGCAGAGATTCAGCTTAGCTTCCAGCTGGGTGTAAGCACGGTGCCCTGAGGCAGAGAACGAGTACATCTCAGCTTTTCTAGACCTAGTTAATGTGCTAAGAAGCCTCGAAGACCTGGAGATCACAGGAGTCCCTGACAGTGGTGTATGAACCTGCTTCCTTGACAAGGTGGGACCGTTAACTTCTCGACTGATCCCTAGATTACCTTTGAGGAATTAAATCTTGGAAGAACATCAGCTTTGAAGCCCAGCCTGCCAGTCTTCAATCTCTCCTCTTCGCCACTGAGATATTGATAAAAATTAGTGTAACAATCTCAGCCTCTTTTCTCAGGAAGGATCTGGAACAAAATGACTGCATGCTCGATTTGGGGTATGCGGCAGGGAGCGTGCTGGTCATTCCCGCAAGGCAGGCTCTGCTGCAAGGCTCCCTCTCTGCTGTCCACTCTGCACGGTGACAGTATGGCTACTCTTTCCTACTGTGTCAGGCCCATGGTGCCTGTGTCTGAACACCTGGGCAGCAAGAGGGATGGATGTCGAGATTGCAGTTAAGTCAAATGATAAAACTAGCTAACACTTACTAAGAGCTTAGTAAGTGCTGGTTGGTATTCTGAGTATATCGTGATTTAATTTATTAAGTAGTCACAATAATACAATGAGGTAAGTATCATTATTCCCATTTCAGAGATAAGGAAACTGAGGCCAGGGGAGAATAAATAACTCGCCAAGGTCACACAGCAAATCAACGGGAGATCTGAAAATTATACTCGGGTGGTCTGACTCCAGAGTCTGCATTTTTAATGCTTCTACTGCGCTGCCCAGCGGACAGAACACTGGCCGGGATCTGTGACTGGGCCTGGGGCTGGTTTATGTGAGGTCGGGTTGTGGTTTTAATGCACGTTTCGGCTGGGGCTCTCTTGGCGGCAAGGAACGGGAACTCACTCAAGCAAGACAAGGGGTCGGATACTTAGAGGGCGAATACGAGTTGGAAAGACTGAACCTCACAGACATCGATCGCTAAGTGGTTTCTGGCCTCACCAACACTGCAGCTGGAGCACGTGGCTGGGTCCATGGAGACTCCAGGCCCCTTGGCAAAAGCATTGATAGATCCTCGCTTACCACCTGGGCCACCTGGTCTAACTCACGTTCTCCCATTGTCTGCCACCCTCTTGCCTCTTAGCATCGTGCTACACACAGTTCTTCCATGTGGAAATTTAGATGATCTTCTTTCAATGCAGAAGCCATGAACAAGTAACTGTACATTTTGGTATTTGTGATCCAGAAGTAATATAAAGTGAGATGAGTGATGGATAGAATGAGCATATCAGGCTGCTAGAGGCTCAGCGGAGTGGTCCAAATGGCGGTTAACTTGTGGCCCGAAGGACAAGAGTTAAGGTCAGCAAACCGCAGATTGCTCCAGGCAGAGGGGACACTCATACAAAGGCCTGGGGATGGGACTGTGGAGGGCTTCATAATCCACGTTAAGGAATCAAGACATTACGGTAGCAGCAAATACTAATGTCAAGGTTAGAAAGTCAAAAAGTATCATCGAGTGGAAAATTCTAGAAATTACACTGTTGCACGGGGTTAGCCATTTGCTGAGAACTCCCCAGAAATAACCGACCTGGAGTTAATGCTCAGCCTGGGTTGGGGGTCTTGCCAACTTCAAGACACCTTGGTGTCATTACATGGCCATCTTTCCAAGTTTTGCCTTGGAAAGAGAAAGAGTATTCAAAAGAGAGAGCTGAACTTCTGTGATTCCAGCACAGAAGACGTCCTGACTACCTCAAGTGACTCGGTGTCATGAGCAAGACTCTCGATCACCACTGCTGCCGTGGAGCAAAGGGTCCTGTGTGCCACACTCCCTGAGATTCCATATTCTAAATGCTAAATGCCATGGACGCTGCATCTCCCCACTGTAGCCTATCCGCTCTTCCTCACGCAGCCCACGTCCCAAAGTACGGTTACTCTTATTTTGTAGAGGAAGAGCATCCTGAGGCTTAGCAAAGTTGAGTAACTTTTTCAAGGTCACAGAGGTGGAGACGGAGATAAAAATTAAATTCCCGTCTGTCTGACTCCAAATGCCACACTTCCGCTGGTGGAAAGAGGATGTCCTTAATTAATGACATTTTCCTTTACTGTCTTCCAAGCAAGCTGCCACCGCTCTAAGTCCAATGTCCCAAGGAGACTCTCCGATCTGGCTGCTGAAAATATCGGCATAGCTTTCTCTGAACAAATTAATACTTGAGCATGTTGGTTTCCGCCCCCGGAGTGCGCCCCGATTCCCAGAGCTTGGTCTCTCTGGTGGAGAAGAGAATCCAGCTTCACCCTGAAAGTGAGCAGCGGGCATGCAAGAGGCTGCTCACTAAGAAGTCTCTTTGCACAGTAAGTGACCTGTGCTATTATGAGAGGAAGGGACCTTGACTAGAGAAGAGGGGACATTTCGAAGAGGAGGTATCAAATAAGCTGGGACTGGAGAAGGACTGGGGGGTTGCCACTCTGGCGTTAGGAGAACAATCCAGATTCGCCCTATTTGGTTGAATCCTTTGCTTTTTGTGTTCCATCTGTGGGATCTGCCGACACTCTAATTATTTTTAATGTCTGAGGCTAAAGTCCAACAAACTTGTGAATGTGTTTGTGTCCCAGAGCGATGAGACAACACCTTCCTTCGTGAGGGTGATGCAGGGTGCGTAGGGGATGTCTGCGTGTGCTCGCATTTGGTCACCCCAGGATTACTGTCTCTTCTCGTGATAAGGAGACCTTGATTTCACTGGGTCCCATCCCCTGTCACCCTCCACGAAAGTGTTTTAGGCAAAGCTAACTTTATGCCCACGCCAGGGAATCAGGCCCAGCCAATCAGGCAGCCCTATTTTTTTTTTTTTTTAGCCCAGTGATTGGTTCAGGGGAGGGCAAGTCATCCAGTCAGAGGCGAGGGGATTCAGTGAAGGCCCCCGGGAAACAGATCCGTGTTCTGACCTTGAGGACATAAAACCTGCAATGGGTAGAGTCTGAAATGTCTGCTTGCATCCAGCAGAGATCGAAATCCACCCGGTCAAAGGCAAAGCCGATCAAAGGCAGAGCCAAGGGATGGAAGGACTGAGTCTCGGTGTTGTTATTTGATCCTGATCCTAGAGGAATCCGAAGTTCCATCCGCCCCACCGGCATCTTCTGTTACACTGAGACACGTATGTTCTTCCCCTTGAAACAATAAATGCCCTGCCGAGTACTGTGTGTATTTTGGAAGGTCCATGGCTTCACATACCAAAATAGATATTTGGTCAACAGGGAACTTCACAGACATCGTTGTCACCTGTAAGCTCTCGTACTGATGCGGTGACATGGCCTCTCTGGTTGAGGCCTTGGGTCTGCAGGCTCCTCTGACTACGATGTCCCCTGTTACGATCCCACCTATGCCACCAGTTCCCTGCGGCAAACTATCCCCTACCCCACCACTCAGCCCCCAACCTTTCTGGTCCCGCTACAAAGAAGTAATTTATCACTGATTATCTTTTGTCTTTTCTCTTACGGATTTGCCCTTAAAATGAGAAAGGCGAAAAACAGGCATGAGCTCATCTCAGGAATTAATTTACTTTTTCACATGTTAGAATTAAATCAGAAGGGGCATATTGGTTCTACCTCTGATCTACTGACTCTAGTCTGTTCATGCCGAAGATGCATTGTGATGTGATGGAAAAAACTCTGCGTTTAGAAAGTTCTGGACAGAAGCCCAGACGTCACCATTAATGTGCGTGGAATAGTGAGCGGGTCACTTAACCTTCAAGCCTCAGTTTTTTAATCTGGTAGTGGGAATAGTAGTCCTGCCTGTGCGGTTGGCTCGGAAGAATTTAATTCAGATACTTTCAGAGCGTCTGCAACCCCCGAAGCTTCGCTCTGCCAGTAGAGTCTCCTGCTGGCAGCCCTCTGTCCCCACGCAGCCAACCACAGCAGATTGAACTAGGGTGGACACATGCACCGAACCCTAAAACGGTCCAACTATAGGCTCCCAGCGATTGAACAAAGAGTCTGGTCTAGAAAAGACCATCGGGGAAAATAAGATTCTCTCTCAGAAATTTAATTTGTAAAACTTAGTGAAAATGAAGCGTGTAACAGTAGGATCCGAAATCAAAAATCACAGTGCGCAGGGAGACGGGAAGGCTGGCGTGATGGCCACCTCGACCCCTGTTTGCCTTCCTTTGAGCCTGGAGCGAGGGATCGGCTCCGGCTGCTTTCTTTGGGAGACCTTCAGGGGAGTAGAAAATTGAGAGGAAGACAGCGAGAGAGGGAAGGGAGAAAGGCAGAGAAAGAAGCGGTAATGCGCGGGTAACCGCAGGGGGCAAGTTCTAAGTTCTTTGTTGGGGGAAGGGGCCGC
>NW_011888944.1:594789-596199 GCF_000151845.1 Pteropus vampyrus | reverse complement strand
GACCTTCAGGGGAGTAGAAAATTGAGAGGAAGACAGCGAGAGAGGGAAGGGCGAAAGGCAGAGAAAGAAGCGGTAATGCGCGGGTAACCGCAGGGGGCAAGTTCTAAGTTCTTTTTTGGGGGAAGGGGCCGCTTTCCTAAATTTCTCAAGTCTGGCTTAAGTGTGGCCTTCGCTCCCATCCTTGTTACTAAGGAAACTGTATTTGAAGTCCTTTTTAAATAGCTCAGGCACATAGTTTGGCCCGCATTAAGTATTCAAGGAAGAAATAAAGAAAGAAGGAAAGAATTGAGAAAAGGGAGTGGGGTAGGGGAAAAACGGAAGTGGCACCTGCGGTGTACCTGGCCAAAGCTTCGGGGATATTACAGGAGACAATGCAGAGAAACTTCTGGAAGCTGACAGTTTGTCGAGGGGGAGAGACAAATATCCTCCCCCCACCCCCCTGTTATGCAAGGTGTAAACCAAAGCGATAAGACCCAGTTAGGGGCATCGGGGAGTCACGCTGGAGGAAGCGAAGGAAAAAACATTCTTTAGAAGCCGTCAGGATCCAGAGGGATGGCTGATTAGATACTCTGAATGATTCTTCAAATGAAAACAGCTTAAAAGCTAAACAAGACAGAAAATATTTTGAAAATAGTTTTAATCACTGTCTCAGTCGGCAAGAAAGTAAGGAGTCTGCAGAGGTCAAACGCATCAGTGAAAGTGGAAATTCTGAGCGGGGAGTGAGCACAAAGGCACAGGTCCCCACGGCTGTGCCGAAGACATCAAAGCCTGAAGCCCGCGGAGGAGGCACGACATCTTTGTGGGTGCTTCTTTAAAACAACAACAAAACAAAACAAAAAACCCGCTTTATTCTTTTTTTTTTTTTCCATAGTCTTTAGATTCTTTTTATGTCTGAGTTAAAATGATTCATCGTGGATGTTATACACAATTTTGGACTTTTCATCTTTGTGGAATGTTGAGGTGGCAGAGATGACATTCATGACATTCTGATTTGAGTTCGAACAGAGAATTCCAAAACAGGACTTTAATTGGAAGATCCGTGACCCACGTTGAGTTAAATAGTGAGAAATTTGGTACATAAATGTCTGTATATTTTAAGGTTATTTTGTTTAATGTTATGTAAGCTGGTGAACCGATGGGAGTGGTCCAGCCCGGAGGAGGAAATAAAGCCATCCGCTATAAACAGAGAATTTATACTAACAATAATCAAACCAACTGAAACACCATTGTCACCAAATGCCGGCAACTCCACGAGGTTAGTGATAAAATCTCCTTTCAAAAGCTTTCATTGGTCAAAGTTCTAAATAATTGCTCTATTTTCTGCTGGTTTTTAATAACATCTATGTAAGTTTCATAGTAGGATATTTTTATTAGCTTTCTTTGATGAATTTAAAATAAATTTATATGAAG
>NW_011888944.1:591327-593123 GCF_000151845.1 Pteropus vampyrus | reverse complement strand
GTCTGACATTTTGTAGTTTTGCCTTCCCTATTGAAGTCTTTCGTTTCCCTAGATTGATGTTTGTATAGAGGGTGATTTAGGGGTTTAGTTCCCCCCTCCCATTGATAGCCCAGAGTCCTAGCACCAGTTTTTCAAATAATCGATCCTCTGCTCCCCTCTGATGTGCAGCACCGGCTTTGCCATAGATCAGGTTTTCGTATCTGCCCAGGCTCTGGGTGGGCACTCTGTTCAGACCGTTGGTATCTGTGACTTAGTTACTCTAACTGCGCAATGGTTCGCGATATCTGCAGAAGAAAGGCCACAGAACCCATTTTTCTTCTTCTTCTCATTATTGACCTTAGCATTTCCAATTATATTTTAGGTTTTAGCTTGTCGAGTTCTGTGAAATATCTATTGACATTTTCATCGGAGTCGCATTCCATCTATAGCTCAATTTGTGGAGCCATTTGACTCCCTCATAATCTTGAGTGTCTCTATCCATTCTGTTAGGTCTTTAACACTTTTCAAAAGATTTTTTTAATTTTCGCCATAAAGGGCTTGCATAAAGTTTATTGGACTTTTTCCTTGGGTGTCTTATATTATTGTATATATGCTTGACTTATAAATTTTAGGTTTTAAAGTTACATCTTCAAACTCTGCATATGGAGTTTAACTTACTTTGGCATATTGATCCTGTATTCAGAAAACTAACTCTTTTAATAATTTTAATATTTTATCTTTTGTTTTCTTCAGATTTTCTACATAGAGAATCATATCATCTGTGAATAAGAGTTTTCTTTCCTCCTTTTCAAACTTTATACATGTCATTTCGCTGCCTTGCTTTCCCCGCTGACGAGGACCACGAGCACAGAGCTTGACTATAACCAGTGATTATACATTCATAGCTTATACCCCACACCTTCTAAGACACAGGGAATATTCCATGTATTAACTTGCATTCTAAGTATACAGAAGTTCATTTGGTTATTTTTTAAACGGTTCATCTTTATTATATACATGTTTCATATGCCTGTTATGTTGACATTTTTTTTTTAAAAATTAAAAATAAAATTGTAAAAAGAAAGTCGAATAGAAATTAACTAACTCGGGGGAAAAGGACATTCTTAGGTATTCAGAAGAAAGAAAATGAAGCTTGAGAGGAAGCGAGCATGCGACCTATCTGAGGAACGCTGTCTGTGGACAGACGGAGAAGGGGAGGAGGGTCCTTACAAATTAAGTTGCTCAAGTGGGCAGGGAGCAGGCCATCAGGCCAGGTGACAGGAGGCTGACGGATTATTTCCTGCTCCGAAGGGCTGCTTCCGCATTTGTATGCAAACAATCTCCTGCAGTGAGAAGGGCAGAAACTCATAAATTCTCAGTTTCAAAGATGAGGATGAAGCTGCCACCAGCTCCAGGGGGCCGAGCTGCTGAGGCCCAGCGATCAGACTGTAAGCATCAGCTACCCAAGGTCAAGGTGCAGCCGGGCCAGTTATTAATGGAGCCAATAGAAAAGGCAAGAGGGGAGTGTTAGAGGCACACGGATATTGAGGGGCGGAAGGCTGGAGCTCGTGGCTCGGCCCTGCCTACCTTGCCGGCATTATTTCCCACTCCACCTCCTTCCGCAGCTCCCCAGAGGCCCAGCCAGGTGCTTTCAAACCTCGGGGCTCTAAACAGATCTTCTTCTGTCTGGAATGCCCGAGCCTGCACTGCTGAGCTCCTATTGATTTTTTTCGTAGTTCAGCTTAGGTAGTACCACCCTTGGGAGATGTTCCTTTCTCTCTCTCTTACTTCTCCAAAGAAAGATCAAACCCTTCCCC
>NW_011888944.1:586924-591277 GCF_000151845.1 Pteropus vampyrus | reverse complement strand
ATTAAGTTGCTCAAGTGGGCAGGGAGCAGGCCATCAGGCCAGGTGACAGGAGGCTGACGGATTATTTCCTGCTCCGAAGGGCTGCTTCCGCATTTGTATGCAAACAATCTCCTGCAGTGAGAAGGGCAGAAACTCATAAATTCTCAGTTTCAAAGATGAGGATGAAGCTGCCACCAGCTCCAGGAGGCCGAGCTGCTGAGGCCCAGCGATCAGACCGTAAGCATCAGCTACCCAAGGTCAAGGTGCAGCCGGGCCAGTTATTAATGGAGCCAATAGAAAAGGCAAGTGGGGAGTGTTAGAGGCACACGGATATTGAGGGGCAGAAGGCTGGAGCTCGTGGCTCGGCCCTGCCTACCTTGCCGGCATTATTTCCCACTCCACCTCCTTCCGCAGCTCCCCAAAGGCCCAGCCAGGTGCTTTCAAACCTCGGGGCTCTAAACAGATCTTCTTCTGTCTGGAATGCCTGAGCCTGCACTGCTGAGCTCCTATTGATTTTTTTCGTAGTTCAGCTTAGGTAGTACCACCCTTGGGAGATGTTCCTTTCTCTCTCTCTTACTTCTCCAAAGAAAGATCAAACCCTTCCCCATGTGCGCTTCCTCCAAGTCCGCTATGTACCTCTCTGGTTGCATTTGTCTGGTTTATATGTTTGATGATTCTCTTTGCTTGAAGCCTGTCAGCTCCCCTGGAACCTCGCGCGATGTCACGTACACAATCACGAGGGGCGACATTTACTGAATTTTTGCTGCGTGCCGGGAAATGTGTCAAGCACTTTTCAGGAATTACCACAAACGAGGTGTTCGAAACTTGCTTCTCAGATGGAGGTTGGGAGTGATTTGCCTCAACCCACAGAGCTGGTTAGAGGCAGAGCCCGAATCTCCTGACACCAATCCCATGATGCACTTCTCCAGGCTCGCTCATCACATGCAGTTTGATCTATGTGGACTCTTCCCGCCCAACCTTCAAATCTGAGCCCCTTTCTGAGCTGCGGCAAATTTCCTGATATTCAGTCCAGCGCCTGCAGAGCAGCAAGCTTGTCTCGGCCAGTAGGACCAGCATCTCTAAGAATAACTACACAGAGAGAGCTTCGCCATCCCAGGGGGCAAACACTGCCTAGAAGCCGGCCTTACTATTATTAGATGAGAAGTGAAATGATTCCAAAGAAACCTCCTTCAAGCTCCTGTGCCCCTCCAACCGCTTTCCGACCTTTTCATCGTGTCTTTTGTGTCTATTTCCCAAGACGTCCACTGTTGTCCTTCGACCGCGTGTGTCCATGTGCATGCTCGTGTGCAGGTGAGCCTGTGTGCGTGTGTGTTGTTCCCATGCGTATGCACGTGTGTGTTTTTCCCTTGGATGATTTAGACAGGGACAAAAACCCGTCTTCAAATAAAAGCTAATTCATTTCCTTCCTTCCCCCGAAGAGCACCGGCTTTCAGAGCTGAGATGACTCAGCCTACGTGGATATCGGATGTTGCAGACATGGCAGCCAGATTTTAGGAGGGAACATCTGAACACTTCAGACATATTCCAAGTTGGAATCATTTCTGAAAATCCAGGTCGTACGGTAAAGGGGAGAGCATTGAATTTGGGATTAGAAGCACTGGGAACTAGTACAGAAGAGGCTGCGGTTGGTTGGTTGGTTTGCCGTAGGATCTATTATGTGCTGAGTCAAAGGCTAAGTGTGTTATATGGATTTTCTCAATTCTTTTGAAACTTGTAGTCTCATTCTGTGAAACAGAAACCTCATTATTGTCCTGCGGGAAAAAGAAATGGGAGGGAAAGGGAGTTGACCTTTGTGGACACCTCTAGTGTTAGGCATCTTGCTAATGATGATAACGATTTCACTTATTGAACACTTAATAAGTGTCAAGTGCAATGCCAAGTGCTTGACGTGAAGTGTTTACCCCTTGGGGAGGGGCTCCTATTAGCCACGTTTACATAGGAGGAGAGTGAAGTGTGGTGAGGATATGGAATTCGCCCAAGGTCAAAAATAACAGGGATGGGATGACAGACAAGTAATGGCTCCCAGGGAAACTGTTCTTCCCTATTTAGCGCTCACAAGAAAACTACGGGGCAGGTGCCGCAGTGCCCACTTTGCGGACAAGGAGGGCAGCTCCAGAACGGAAAGGGAATTACATGCAGCGGCATCCCGTCGACCGCTGGTCAGTCCCACGCTCCCATCTCTGCTCCCGGATACACACTTTTCCTCCTGCCTGAATACGAAACAGTAGATATTGCAGTGGCACCCAAGCCATTCCTTCTGCAAACTAGCAAATGTTTGAGCATGTGGGACCTGCAGCCATGGACCTGGAGAGATCAGCACCCCCACCAGGAGGGTGGGCAGAAGAACAGAGATTCGCAACCTGGCTCACCTTTAGGGCTCATCCCCAAAGATTCACTTGTCATGAGATGTAATGAAAATGTCCTCGAGAGTTCCAGGGATCCTGCCTCCGAGTCCAGGGCTCTTAGCAGTGATCTCCTAGGAGACTAAAAAGGCCTCAGGGTAAACAGACCAACTTCCCCACGCTCATGCTGGCCCGTGTGTTTCTATGAGGTCTGACACCTTTGAAACGTGGTGACGGGATCACAAGGAAGTAGGTCTCTGTTAGGGAACTCTTCTCAAGGCGCTCCCTAAAAAAGCACTTTCCTTTCTACAAAAGAAATAAAGTTCGATGAGAATAAGTGAATTAAACCAGAAAGAGAATAGCACTTCTCGTTGAATCATTATTGTTTTTCTGAGTTTGGAATACTGATATTTTTCAAAAGTCAGCTCAGTGACAATATAAATTGTCAATATCCTGATGCGAAACTGTAACTCCTCCTTCCTGTTTTCCTTGACACTTCGCTCATTCATTCAACAAACACTCCTTAAACATCTCTTTAGTCAGCCGAAGGAAGGAGCAAACTCTTCCAGAGCAGTCTTGACCTCAGGAAAGTTCTAGAGCATTTCCTAATACACATTAGTGAGTCAGGGGCAAATTGGGAGATTTCTGTGACCCCTTGTCACCCTCATCTCATTTTTATTTTGTATAAAAAAGAAGTATAAGACTAGAAGAACTGAGGATGGGGAGGGAACTGTCTGTGATCTTTGCTCCATTTTTCTATAAACTTAAACCTGCTTAAAAAAAAAGTCAGATTTCATAATTCAACAGATATATGTTTTCGTCACCTGATCTATCCCAAGTGCTGTGTGATAAGATGCATTTTTTTTGATACAGGATTCATTTTTATTAAACTGAGCAAACGTTTGTCGGGCACCTCCAACGTTGCAGGAATCACGCGTAACACTAGGTATGTAGAGGTCAAGGGTGAGCCCGGGATCCATGAAAGAGATGCAGGTGCATGCGAAGAACAAGCCTGGATACCAGCAGGGTAGAAATGAGCTGAAAAAAAGAATCAATAGAGAAATAAAGAGTGCAGTAGAAAAAGACCCAGCTAAAACAAAGCAGTAGGACATAAATTCTTGCACTGTCCAGACTACCTAGATTCAGATTCTGGCGCGATCACTTGCTGAGTCAGTGCTGGAAAATCATGTGACACTTCCATTCCTCAGTTTCTTCCTTTATGAAATGGGACAATAATATCTACCTCATAATGCTAGAGACATAAATGAATTGTTTTGTTTTGGTTTTTAATCTTCTGACACTTATTAAAATGAGAAGGAAGATTTCATTTAGGACAATTGCAATAGGGGAGAGAGATTAATTCTGAATACAGCAAAGGCAGGTGGGGATTAAGGGCTAACTAGCAGAGTGAGGGGGTCAGTGAATGGAAATTACTAAGAGGAGACATCAAAGCTATGCAGATTCTTGCTAAGCAAACTCAACAGAATGCTTGCTGAAGGCAGGCCAGGAAGATCAAATGCCAAGTGTGGGGTCTAAGGAATTTGATCCTATACCATGGCTGATCACATATTAAGAGTGGAGAAGGATCTCACTAAACTGGCTTAGCAGAACTCTATTTGAAACTGGGCTATGCAGGCCCAGCAAGGACAGGGGTCAAGGTCAAAGCCAAAGTGAGAAGTCTCAGAGACGCCTGATTAAAGTTCGGTCAAGGAGAGAGTCTTTGTCCATGGACACACATAAATTACTTATATCAATACCTGTCTTAATGTGCTCAGGATACAATTAGAAAATACCATTGCCTTGGTGGCTCAAACAGATTTATTTATTCAGGATTTATTTTTCACAGTTTAGAAGCTGGGAAGTTCAAGATCAAGGTGCCGAAAGATTCAGTTCAGATGACACTTCCTGGTATTCTCTAGCTGTGTGCTCGTTCCCCTGCGCGTACGCATGGAGATAGAGATCTCTCTGTCTTCCTCTTCCAAGGAAGGCACTAATCTCATCGTGGGGCCCC
>NW_011888944.1:570136-586874 GCF_000151845.1 Pteropus vampyrus | reverse complement strand
CCAGACTACCTAGATTCAGATTCTGGCGCGATCACTTGCTGAGTCAGTGCTGGAAAATCATGTGACACTTCCATTCCTCAGTTTCTTCCTTTATGAAATGGGACAATAATATCTACCTCATAATGCTAGAGACATAAATGAATTGTTTTGTTTTGGTTTTTAATCTTCTGACACTTATTAAAATGAGAAGGAAGATTTCATTTAGGACAATTGCAATAGGGGAGAGAGATTAATTCTGAATACAGCAAAGGCAGGTGGGGATTAAGGGCTAACTAGCAGAGTGAGGGGGTCAGTGAATGGAAATTACTAAGAGGAGACATCAAAGCTATGCAGATTCTTGCTAAGCAAACTCAACAGAATGCTTGCTGAAGGCAGGCCAGGAAGATCAAATGCCAAGTGTGGGGTCTAAGGAATTTGATCCTATACCATGGCTGATCACATATTAAGAGTGGAGAAGGATCTCACTAAACTGGCTTAGCAGAACTCTATTTGAAACTGGGCTATGCAGGCCCAGCAAGGACAGGGGTCAAGGTCAAAGCCAAAGTGAGAAGTCTCAGAGACGCCTGATTAAAGTTCGGTCAAGGAGAGAGTCTTTGTCCATGGATACACATAAATTACTTATATCAATACCTGTCTTAATGTGCTCAGGATACAATTAGAAAATACCATTGCCTTGGTGGCTCAAACAGATTTATTTATTCAGGATTTATTTTTCACAGTTTAGAAGCTGGGAAGTTCAAGATCAAGGTGCCGAAAGGTTCAGTTCAGATGCCACTTCCTGGTATTCTCTAGCTGTGTGCTCGTTCCCCTGCGCGTACGCATGGAGATAGAGATCTCTCTGTCTTCCTCTTCCAAGGAAGGCACTAATCTCATCGTGGGGCCCCGACTTCATGATCTTGTCTAACCCTTACTGTCTCCCAAAGGCCCTACCTCCAAACACCATTACGTTGGAAGTTAAGTTTTTGATATATAAATTTTAGGGAGACGTGAACACTGAGCCCGTGACACGACACATACTAGATTTTCCACATTGGTGCTACTTTCTCCTGATTCATTTCATTTTTTTCCATTGTAAAATCAATTCATGATCATTTTCAAAGGTTTGGAAGATAAAGAAAACTGACATAAATATATAAATACGTTGTTACCTTCCCCATTTTTGAAGAATGTAATATTTTTTTCTTGACATAAGTGAGCTTAATATAGAAATTTCTGTACCAATTATTTAGGTTACTTATAAAAAATTTTTTTCTGTGTTGCGCTAAACTGTAAATATATGAGCAGAGCACGGAATAAGTTTACTTAATAAATAACATTTAAATCATTTCCTGCTTTTCCTTAAAATCGTACAGCCACACACGTCTTTGATAATAGTGTCTGCTCTTAAATTAGGACGGTTTCCTTATAATGGATTGTGAGAACAGGAAGTCAAAATTGAATACTGTCACTGGCCTGTCAGTGACAGAGCCTTCACTGTGAGGGACCGCAAGCTGGGGTCACATCCCTCATCTCGCTGCCAGATCCAAGGGAAACCAACTGCTCTCTCTGAGTCTCAGTTTTGTCACCTATAAATGGACAAAAAACTGCCCATTGAACTAGGTTAGTGCAAAGATTAAATGACACATCATATGAAAAAAGAAAATTCTCAGGGAAATGGACTCAGGGCAAGCAAATGACATCCAATTTCACTGAAATAGTCTACATAAAACCCGTATAATAGTCCCTCACAGCTTTTCCTAGGATTTCAGCCTCCTTGGCCAGACATCCTTCTTGGAGAGGCGCAGTCTGTGCTCTGCGCCCTTGGCAGGTGGGTTGCATTGTGTGCCTTCTAGGTCACCAGCATTCACAGCTGGAACACAGAAATTGCCCTTTTTTCCTCTGCTAAGCAGGAAGGGATCTGGCAGCTGGAGCTCCTGTCAGGAAGATAGGCTTGTCGCCCATTACGTTCTTCCCATTCCAAAGGGTGGGTTGGGGGCTGAACACAACATCACAGCGTGTTTGGACACTCCAGGGCCTGAGGCCTGTCCAGACTCCAGTCCCTGTGCTGCCTCAGGGAGAAGCGCGGGAGTGAGCCCACCCCTGCTCTCTCCCGCCTCGGATACCGCAGGGGTCAGTGCCCAGAACTGACGGAGAAGCACATCCGGCAGCAAAATGGAAAGCAGCTCTTACGCGGCAGCGTTCTCTGTGTCATTTAAAGGATTCAAAAACTTCCAGAAACCAATGCAAGGATGGACGCCAAGTTAAAAAAAAAAAAAAAAATCTTACTTTAGATATATTTGTCCATTTATTGAAATCAATTTCTAAAGTCTACCTTATCCAGGGGAACGACTAGTCGTATTTATTTAAAATTCAAATAAGGTGTCTACGATGTCTTTATGTCACGTGTGCATGCACACATCCACACTCCGGTTTTCGCTGCGTCGCGTTTTTAAGGACAAGCCAGGTGGTAGACCCGACGGGCCTGTACTAGAACTCTTCTTCCAGTCCTGAATCTGCCTGGTCGCTTTACCAGCCGGTTCTCCCTCTGTGACGAGGCATGACACTCAGGCCGGCCCTGCAGCCCCACTTCCCTCCCAGGGACGTTAGGACCCAACGCAAAAGTGCTTTGGAAAGATTAGACTGCCGTTAAAGCGAGGGAAAGGCTTGCTGTGATCACTTCATTATTCGCGTTTCTGGGAAAATTAGCTCTTAAGACCAGCAAATCTAATGTCAAATACTCAAAACAGAAGAGGCAAACCAATAATAAGATCATGAGCTTTTCATAGTCACTCTGAGTAGGGGTAAGTGTGTGTGTGCGCGTTACTTTGCTGCAGATTCAGAGACTGACCCACAATTCACCAATAATCTTCCATAGATTTCTATACCAGCTTCCTGTGTAGTCTCAACCCACTGACCCCCGCAAGTTCCCATCTATGGCAGGCTGTCTAGATGACCAGTTGTCTAAGGTCTAATTCTTATAAAACCCTGATTCCATAATCCACGTAGAGGTTCGGTCTCCCTGATCAAACTCTGGGGTGTGTGTGTGTGTGTGTGTGTGTGTGTGTGTGTGTGTCTGCACTTGCCATTTACTCAGCCTAATTCTGACTAAGAGACTAGCTTTCAACATCTGCCACAGCCACCCCCACACCCCGTTTCACTCTGACTGTCCCTCGGTGAACGAGGCTGTGAGAACATTGCTGTGGGTGACCACAGTGCACACGTGCCCGGCAGCTTACAAGAAGTGCTGAGCCGTGGTTCTCTCGATCTGACTCGGAGGGCCGTCTTGCAGGATCTACTCTTTCCTTGTATAATGACCTCAGCTGAAACCCCAGGGTCTACGAGAACAAGAGAAGCCTCATGAAAAGTGGACAAGAAGGTACAGCCTCAGCTTATAGCTACCGTGACGATTCCCACCCCTGTGGCTTGTATGGCAACCTGCAGCACAGGAGAAAATCGGTAGTCAGCAGTTCTAAAATCAGGTGCTTACCTGTCACCACTGCAAGGCACCTGCTCACCTCACCTCCCTGAGCCTTAAACTTCCTGTCTTTGAAAGAGAGAGAAGCATATTCAGTTCACGGAGCTGTGGAAATGATCATCTCTTATGAGAAATAAAACTCCATATAAATATATGTTATATTATCAATCAAATGTAATATGCATACAAGTTTCAATCGGGGAACCAGAAACTGTATGGGGATTATGGGATCCGAGTTTATAAGAATTAGACTTCAGACATCTGGTCTATACTAGCCGGTCCTGGCATGGGTGAGACAGTGGGAGTGTGGGGCAGGGGTCTCGGAGCTTGTGCATCGGGCAAGCACAGCATAGCGTGGCACAGAAGTCTGAGGAAGGAACTTAGCTCCTCATGGATCCGCGTCTGTGAATTCGCAGCAAAAGTCTCTAGTGGTAGACAGGGCTCGCAACGGTCAGCAGAACTGGCGGTCAGAAAGCAGAACTGGTGACCAGTGGAACGAGCTTTGACTCCAACCTCTGTGTTAGAGACGCGTGCCTTGATGCCGTCAGCCCAGAACCGCTGCTCTGTGCCCAGTGGCCCGCTGGCCACCAGATAACCCCCCAGTTCCCTAACAGAGCATTCACAATCTTTCTGAGTTCTACAGCATTCCCCCCACTCCCAAACCCACTGGAATTGTCACAAAAAAAGGAAATTTCCTAGTAGATAAAATACTTTCTAACATCCAAAGAGAAACATTTAAACTACAATTGTATATTTGGCGAATTGAATGATAAGGGGTAGAAGTTAAAACAAGAATTTAGGGAAGAGTATATTCTGTATCTTCCAGATAGTTCATATTTAATCGTGCATCTTACATAGCATTGCCTCATTTTGTATTCGCAGCATCTTAGAAAACAGGTATTTATATTCACGGTTTAAAGATGAAGAAAGAAGCTTGGGCAAGTTAATTTACTTTGTAAGTAACAGAATCTATCATTAACTCTAATACTGAACACCTTTATTAGCCAAAGGAGACCATACGCCTAATTTTAAAACTGGCTTATTAAGCGGCCATCCCTTGAAGGTATGGGTATCTGCCTGTGGGATAACATCGCCACATCCAACGCCCAGGAAAGTGCCTCGTACACAGGAGGTGATCGATGTATCTGTTGATCTGGAATGATTCCTCAGTAGAGGCCCCATGTGGCCAATTGGTGTTGTTCTGGAAATGTCCGTATTGATCTAACTTCTATTTATAGAGCTGAAACCTGGAAGGCAACGTATATGACCACTCTCCAAACTAAACTTGGGTCTGCGTGACTTAAAATGTAAGCCATCTGCTTCTAAAAGCTAAAACCAGAACACGTTGCTCTGATAATATGATGCGTTCGCATGAACTCTTCACAAGATAATCGGGGGGATTGTTTCATAAATTATATGTGTCTAACCAGTGTACTATATACTTGAAACTAATAATAAAATAAAATGTTTAAAAAACTTTTAAAAATTAAAATACAATAAACTCACGAAGTACCAAAAAAAAGTACATCACAGTTAGGTGGCTGGTGTCAATCGTCTAAAAGATTTATATATGCACCAAATCTTTGGCATTCTCCCCCCAAAAGGAAGAAATTCCCCAATTTTTCCAAATAAATCCAGAACGACCCATCTGTAAATCTGAGTGCAGACTATTTTCTATTACAGCAAGGATGCAGAGTTTTTTGACACTTTCCTGAATATGACCTTACTTTCACCATTTAATTTTACTTACCCAGTTTGGATGTGTGTGTGTGTGCGCACACATACACACACAGACACACGCACGCTGCCGTAGGCCTTAAGAGAAACAAGAAAAAGTAGCAGCTATATTTAGATTTATTTCAGAGCTTAGAGCCTTGTCAGAGAAGTAAGAGAAGCAGGTATAAATGATTAACCACACGTATAAGACAATCAGGTACCGATTGTAAGACTGGATATAGCTCATGTCAGATTTAAGACGAGCAACGGGCAAATGAATGGTAGTGGATCCCAGAAATCATGGAGACAAAGGAATATACTATCCATCCAAGTTAAACCTCTTTGCCTTGAAAGTAATAGACAGCGACTTGAGCAAACTTACACAGAAAAGGGAAGTGTATTATAAGGATAGAAAGATATGCATCTGCTGTGTCATCCAGGAGGCAGATGGTGATGCGTGTGATTTATGGGGAGAGGGAGGGTAAAAGAAAAAAGAGACAGGAGAAGGATTGGGCAGGGAAAGTTCTCAGACCGATGCTGATTGGCCCCTGTGAAAGCGAGAGAGAGAGGAACCGAGAGAGGAACCAAGCCTGGGCGAGGAGAGCCTCAGGGGTGGAACAGGTCTAACAGGCTCACCAACTCACGGGGGCGCTGGAGGAAAGACGGCCCCTTAGCAGAGTCCTGTGTGGGACAGAAATGGCCAGGCTCTAGTACACACATGACACTCAACCACTGACTATGAGAGGTCCAGGAAGGGCCCGGTGTGAGGGGACTACAGCCCGTTCCTGCGACTGGTTTTGGGCTACGAATGACAGCCATCATTCCCTCCTCCACTACCAGTCTAAGCCCCCCAAGCCTCAGGGACCGCCTCTACTAGCCTTAATGGCTGCTCCAGTCGGGGTTCTCCAGAGATCAGGACCAACAGGATCTAGATCTAGAGACGGAGTTATATCTGTCTCTCTCTCCACCTCTCGCTCCCTCTCTCTCTGTCTGTCTCTATCTCTTTCTCCATCATCTATCTATCTGTCTCTCGATCTATCTATCTCCATCTAGAGCGGGAGGGAGAGACTTGTTGGAAGGAAGTGGCTGACACGATTTTAATGGACTTGCACAGCTATGGGGCTGGCTGGGTAAGTCGGGAATCAGTGGGACGGGCTGGCAGATTGAAAACTTCAGCAGGAGCATTTGTTCTTCCTCAGAGAAACCTCGGCTTTCGGCCTTAAGCCCTTCGGCGGCCAGTCGTGACAGCAGCTTCTCTCCTTAACGTCCGCTGACGGTAGAGTTAACCACATCTGCAAAGTCTCCTCAGCACAGCACTCAGGTTAGGGTTTGATTAAAGAACTGAGTCTGGAAGCCTAAGCGAGAAGTCACGTGAAATTGCCCGTCCGAGGAGCTCCCCTGGGAATGTGAGCCAGACCCTAACCCCTGAGCGGCCTGGCCCTGAGAGCCATTCCCCTCTCTGACCAGGTTTGCTGGACATGCACGGTCACAACTGGGAGCCCACAGGGGCCACCGGAGGGCCACGCACATCCCCGCTCCGCTGGGCACCAGCTGCCGAACCCACCACGGCCGCTCGGGGTCCATTGCCCCTGCCCAGGTGCTGACACCCGCTGGTTCCTGCTGGACCCCGGACGCAGCATGTGGCAGCTCAAAGGGACCCATGTTCTGAGAGTGTTGTCATTGTGCACCTTCCTCTCATCAGGGACGGCTCGTGCTACAGAGAGCCACCTCCCCGGGGTCGGGCACCGTCCCAGAATGACCTACATCCAGTGACTGATCAGTGTGGGAATAGAAAGGCCTGGTCATCTCGGTGTGACTCGGGACTCGCCTAGGGGGCATTCCAGCTCTTGCACGAGCCGCGTTGCAGCTCTGGCCAGCGTCCCTCCCTGGCTCTCCCCTCCAAGGGCATTGACCCCAGAGTCACTATTCTTCCATAAATATCCCGCGCTCTGAACTCCGACTCAGCCTCTGCTTCCTGGGAACCCTGTCTGCGGCCACATCTTCCTATAAATAGGCAATGCATCTCGGGTGGGACTGGAGCTTAAGCTGAAAATGGCTTTTTGCTGCCAGAATATGTTTTAAATATTTTTCTTTTCATGGCAGAGAATGAGGCCTCTAGAAAGAAGGGTCTGCGAGACCAGGGTAAGGAGAAATGAGAAGAACCCAGAAAAGAGAGGCAGAAAAGCTGCACACAGCGTAGTCAGGAAGCTGGAGCTCAGTCTCTGCAGCGTTTTGGAGAGACCGAACTTCCGGGCGGCATGGCCCATAAGTGGCACTGACAGGGACAGCAAGCAGGTGCAGGCGCAGAGACAAAGGGGCGTCCAGCGAAGGTCACAAGAGATGGGCACCAAACTTGCAATAGCCTGATGCACACTGGCGTGGGACCCAGGTGAGGGTTTCAGTCAAATTTTAGCTGCTAGCGATGACTTATACCCAAAGGTCTCGGCTGACTCCTACGTTAAGGACACTTAGGATCCCACGTCACCAGAGCAGAACCTTGTATTTGCGGTCATGGCACAGTTTTTTTTTAATTGTCTTTTTACTGTTTGTTTGTGTTTGTCTGTTTGTTTATTTGTTTGTTTGTTTGTTTGTTAGACCACAGTAGAAAGTCCCTTTGTGGGCAAAGTGGGAACTCTTCAGTTCAGAGAGATGGGGAGGTTATGCAGTGAGGTTCATTGGCCACAGAAATGTGTCCCCCCATTGCACTGCCACCCCCCAGTGCCAGGGTGCTGCTCCACGATGCTCCTGAGCCAGAAGCTCCCTCGGACTGGACGGAAACATCTTTCTCCCAGGCTCTATCTCAGGCAAGCTGCCTGGACCCCTACGACACAGCACTCCTGAGCATGGCAGCTCTTGACAATCACACGTGATACAATCCCCCCATCTGACCCCACCCCCTCCCCAGCGAACATGCCTGCATGGAGCCAGCGTTGTCACCCCGATAGGTCTGAGAGGTCCTGGCATCAACCGGAAACTATGTGGAAAGCCAGATGTCACTTCCTACTCTCAATGAGAAGGCCCGCCCAGGGTCCCCGTCTGCCACCTTCCCCATCCCAGCCGTAGAAACAGAGGAGGGGGAGAATAGCACGTGTGCATGAATGGGCTGCAAAAGGAGACCCCTGGGGAAAAGCAGACATCTGGGAAGAGAGGGGAGGTGGAACTCGGGGTAGAGGGGATGGCTCAAGGGACCCGAACACTATGTGACACGAGAGACGAGGTGTAGACGGAAGAAGGTGAGCGTATAAGACAGCGAGCTCCAGGCTGGTGACCACACAGGAAGGAGGCCCTGGGGACTGGGCTTGGGGTCCGTTCATCACGCCCAGGGGCCGCGGCGGATGCTCCGCCCTCTCCCCGCCCCTCAGCGCCCTGTCTGTTGGGGTCTCCCTCTGCAGCAGGATGGCAGAGCAGTTAGAATCAGGCTCTGGCATCAGACTGCCTGAGCCCCATCCCACTCTGCCGTACGGGCTGGGTGGGCTTCTCCAAGACACGCATCTTCCCAGTGTCTCTGTTTCCTCATGTGTAAAATGAGGATAATAATATGGAAAAGTCACACGGGGCCATTGTAAGGATTAAATAAAATATTATACAGAAGGCGCTTAGAACAGTGCCTGGCATATAGAAAGTTCGAGTTCTCAGTGATGTTCATTATCTATTTATCATCTGTCTGTCTGTCTGTCTGTCTGTCTATTATCTATCTGTATTTAACCAAATCAAACCTTCAAAATTAGATAAGTGCATGTTTTCTTCTCTCTCTTACCCACTGAATATGTGAGTGTCACCCAGAGAGATCACCTCACGACTGAGTTTTTCTAACCAGTGTCCCCAGCCTGCCGTCAGCGTGACCCAGGTAACCTGATTATATATGATAGTCCTGGGAAAAGTCCTTAATTCTCCGAGCCTAACATCTCTATCTGTGAAATGAAGGATTTGAAATAAATGACTTTTGAAAGCCCCTTCCGATTTTGAATTCTCTGATTCTATCGTCCCCTCTCCTTCTCTGGTAAATACATCCGTCATCGATAAATTGATATTCATTGAAACTTCAGTGAAATAGAGCTTGACAGACAGAAGAAAACCAGTTCCATGAAACCAGGTCTGTGGGATGCTCTCAATTTTGGTGACTACCCAGACACCAACTTTCCACACTTTCTCCACTACTGTCTACAGAAAAACAGTGATTACTGGTGCTAAGTTTAGTCACCCTGGAGCCCTACGAAAGTCATGGTCTTCCCAAAGCTCCCCTGGTTAGGGTCACTGAAATCTTCCCAAATCCAGGAAGGCTCTGATGCATCGTTAGAAATATTTGAAACCACAAAAAGAGAGACAAAGAAAAAATTTCACCAGCATACTCATTCCTCGTAGCATGATAATCATTTCATTGGTTCAAGATCTGGCCACCCTTGAGAAGTGATTTTCTAGTTGTAGTGTAGCTGGGAGGGAAGTGGACTGAGGTGGAGGGCTGGGGGGTGGACAGGATCGGTACGTTGAACTCTCACCCTCTCCTGGTTAAGTCTGTAAATTCAGCTCTGTTACTATTTGTTTTCTTTGCTTATTCCTTGGGCTTCTTTGTGAAGAAAACTCCTTTTGACAAAGGCTTTTTGGGGTTAAAAAATTTGAAAACCCCTGCTCTGAGGAATGTTTCCACAAATATGACCCTCATGACAAACTCATGCAGGAGTTATTAATATTATATGATCGTGCCGGCAAAGGTCTGCAAACCTCAGAGTAATGAGAAAAGTTGCCCAGTAATCAGTCACAGAGCAGAGACTCAGAGCCAGGATGTCTGATCATAAATAGATGTATTCGTTTCCAGTACATCTCAGAGACTTCTTTGAAGTTTTACAGTAACAGAAAGTTTGGGACTTCATAGAATTGTACGTTTTCCAACTTTATTCAAGGTAAATTCAGAAGATTTTTAATGATTCCCTTCTCTAATAACAGTAACTATCATTTTTATGCAATTTTACGTGTCGGGCACTGTGCTGTAGTCTTCACACAGATTAACTCATTTACTTTGATTTAATCTGCCACCGAAACGTATACGTTAAGTGCCATGATTAGTCCTTTTTGACAGATGAGGATAATAAAACTCAGGGAGGTAAAGACACTTGTCCAAGTTCAAAGAGCTGGTTAAAGAGCAGTCCAGAAGTTGACCCTAAGCAAGCTCATTTAGAGCCCATCCATCACCTGATGGGACACAGCTGAGTTGAGGAGCCAAGGATTCCGAGTTGCGTGAGATGCTGTCCCTGAGCTCATGTAGCTCACCTCTAGGCACATGTACCCTAAAACAAGGATTAGTGTGAAAGTAACTGCACTGTCACAATCAATGTTGGCATGCGAATCAGTGAGTTTCAAAATAAAACTGTATTTGCGATGAGTTTTAAATAGGGTCAGAGTTCTTGAAGAACTGCCTAAGATTGCAGAATTTCTTAAAATTTTAGGAAGATAATTTATGCTAGCTTCAGGAAAGTTCTCGAGAAAATCTCAGAGAAGATACCCCATGACAGAGGCAATGCATAAATCATAGTGGAAGTAAAGACAAAAATATATATATATATAGTATAGTGGAGAACTAGGTCTCATGCCTGATGGGGAACAGCATGCCAAGGCCTCTCTGGGAACTTGAGTGAAGAAATCTGAATATGAAAGAAAGAGATGAATTATTCTCCTAGGTCCATGGTTTATGAATGCACACACATTGTCTTCCAAGAGTTCAAGTCACTGAGAGCATAAAATTCAACTCTTAGCTGTTAATGATGCACAAGAACAGTCTGTTTAGAAAAACTTTGAAGGGTGATATATCTTCCACATTTCAACTTCCATGCTTATTTTAAACAGTTCCCCATTATGACAGCAATACGTGGGTTTTGCTCTAGAGCCCCCTCAATGTAAAATTAAAATCACGATTCGAAAGAGGGAAGACAAATTGGACAGATGTTGCAGACGAAGACTTCTGGAGGTGAGTCATGGCCGAGCAGTTATTGGCAGAACGCTCCTTACAGTTGGAATTGTCGAAACAGGCTTTCAGTGCACACGAGGTGAAATGCAACCCTCCGGAGAAAAATGTTCATCATCATAAAATCCAATCTCCCTCGTTTCAGCCCCAGACATTCGTGTTGCCTGGTTGTACGAGACCAAGGTGGTGGCAAGAGGAAGTAGTAGGTTAAATGTTTACCCCGTTTGGTCTGACCGGTATTCTCTTTTTTACCTAATCAGTTTCTGAAAATGGTTGAGAATAGAGACAAGATGAATTATTGGTTATTGAGAAGGGTGGGCAGAGAGAGACAGCAATAAGAAGAGAGGTAAACATACAGGCTAGGCGTGAGGGTCTGTACATCTTTGTGCTGGAAATTCCCTGAGCTTCCATTTTTGTTTGTTTATTTGTTTTTGTTTGTTTTAATCTATAAATCTTAAGTATAATGATAATTACCTCCGGGAATTATTGTAAGACAAAAGAAAACAGGAACTATCTCTACCAAAGTTGATTTATAAACTATAAAGAACCATGCAAGTAAGGGTCATGCTGTATTCTTTATATTTTGTTTTGGAGTATAAGACAAAATAACCCACAGAATAAGTAAAACGGGGAGGGGTGGGGTAGGGGTGGAGGAAAATGATGAAATTTGGTTTGGAGAGCCTACCTCTACCCCTCATTAAGACACAAGGAGTTGATAGATGTAAACTATTGGGAAGTGTGCCTGGCTGTTATCGTCAGCAAGGGCTAGTTAGAGCTGACGAGCCTTTTAGCTTTTCTGAGCCTCCATTTCTTTCCTATAAAATATGGATCAGTACACCTACTTCATAGGCTAGTGAAGGAGGATTAACTATAATCATGTATAAGAAAAGAAATTGTGAACTATTTACAAATTGGCTATTATTCCTACTTTTGTTTGGAGTCTGTGTTTTTATACCGAAGTTGAAAGGAACATGTACCATTGAAAACATCAGCAAAGAATTGGGTGGTATGAAAATACTGTGTTATTTTCAGGAACATGAAATCAATGCTAAATGAAATACTGAACTTTTGCCCTAATTCAGGGATGAGATGATTGGCTTTTGATTAATATGCAGGCTATTTTGGAAAAGTTAGAAGATTTATTTCAAGAAATAGGCAGAGGTTCTCACGGCCGTACTGTCATATTGTTCTAAAGGCCTACCCTCAGATGCTGGTGGTGATGATTAAAAAAGGAAAAAGGGTTATGTTTAAGAGAATTGATAAGATTTGTCACTTAACACGATAGAGTTCAGTAGCAGACAGCTTGTGATTCCAAAGATCTGAAAGTTGAAGTCTCACTGTAATGACGCTTTATGCTCATACTGTACTTTTGACTTTCCCCCAGCCTTCCAGACCCATTGCCTCCAACTAAAGCCAAAGGAATAACTACAGCTTTCAGCCGGTGTCCAGCATGGAATGGCATGGTGTACAAAACCTTGACACGGTGGGAACAGCATTTATTTGTCATGAATTTGACCTGGGTTCGAATCCCAGATGGGAATCTCATTTTGTTCTTGATCTTAGGAAATGCTTCAAATCTCTCTGAAACTCTATTTAAATTATTATAATAATTATTGCCACCTCCCTCTGAGACTACTCTGAGGTTTCAGTGAGACAGTGCGTGAAAAACATCCAGACTTGAGCCTACGCAGGGTCGGCCCTTATAAAAGTCTGCCTTTCCGCCACTCTGCCTTAGACCTCCTGGACCTCTGATAAATATGCCAAAAGGAGTTCTATAATTATACTCAAAAGTTCTGACTTGAATAGGCTTCATCATAAAACCTTGAAAATCAACAAGTTAAATTCTTTTATTACACGAATTAGTAAACAGATGTGTGACTTGCTAAAGGTAATATTCGATTTGCAGCTGAAATCTGACTAGTCTTTGGGCTTCTAATTCATGAGCATTCCTCAAGCCCAGCTATGACCTATTTCTTGGTTGCTCTGATGGAAGCTCATATCTGTGCCCTCAAAGAGCTTAAACTCTAATAAGACGATGACAAGGACAAGCTGGACGCCTGTCGACATTCAAAGTACCAGGAAACAGCTGATGGTTAAATGCTCGCGAGCTACCTTCTTAACCCTGCATGCGTGAATGTAGTAGCTGTGCATCTGTTAGTCATCGGACAGGCCACTCTCCGTCAAGCTCCCGGCCCCTCTAGGCCTTTCTTCACTTCTCTGTATCACGTAAAGAACAGTTCTCAGTCCTCAGATACGTCATGAACATTGGATGCTGTAATGTAAAAAAGGAACTCAGCCAGTTATCTAAGTTCTCAATCACTCACTTGATCGTTGGTGACTATTGTTTAAACTTCTAAATTAAGGGTTGAAAAACTTTTTTTGTAAATGGCTCGATAATAAATATTTTCAGCTTTGCGGGCTGTAGGGTTTGTCCTAATGACTCAGTTCTGCTGTTCCAGCCGAAAACAGCCATCGACTGTATGGAAACGATGGGCGTGGCTGTGTTGTCATGACGACTCACGGGAGGCCAGCCTGCAGGCCATACTCTGCCAATTCCTGCTCTGACTGAAAAATTATGGGAAGTTAAACAGCAAAAAATGATTCGGGGCTGAAAGGAGCCATAGGGTTTATCCGACAGATGGCAACAGCAGTAGAAGAAATAGCACTAACAGAGGCAAGAATAAGGAGGGGTTTGGAGCAAGTCCGGTGTGTGCTTGAGCCTAAGCTCCCCCATCCAGCATCCCTTAAACACCCAATCCAAACTTTGACAAGTAGGACGTGTTCAGTGAAAGGAAGCATGGAATACCAGAGCTAAAGGCGTCCTGGAAGTCTGGCACTCCAATGCCCTTCGTTACCTCCTCGGGAAATGACAGCTTTTGAGCAGGGAACTGACGTGACTGATGGTGAGCTTTACTGCGATGGGAGTGTAACTGGAGACTCTCCGGAGGCAGAATCAACAAGTAACAGGTAACGAATTTAATTGGAGGAGAGAGGGAGGAGGGGGAGTGGAAGGGAGCACGATCAGTCGGGCTTGTAGGACACAGATATAGACTATTGATCATAGGAAGCCAAGCTAGTTTGGGGAGCTGAAAATGACATGTTGAAAAGTGAACCATGGCACTTTGGGAAAATCCTTGAACCTGTGTGAGAAATGGATTTGATCATCTCTGAGCTCTTTTACATCCAGAGATTAACGCTCTCGGGTTAAATTTGATATTGGGAAGACGCTGTTATTTTTGAGTCTCCGGTGCCCAGCAGCCAGACTTAAGCCCAGTGTATTAATTGGTAAGAATAGACAGTAAAATCACCTGTCCTGTTTGAAAATGTTCTTTTTATCTCTGCCTCTTTCGCTTTTTTTCTCTTTTTCCTGATTGTTTTCTTTCGTTTGCTTTTCTGTGTCCTGTGGAACATATGTATCCGAATCCATAAGGCAGCGCGTATGACTTGGTTCCATGGCGTCGTGCTTGAGGCTCCAGCAAGACGCTCTCAACAATGGTGCTGGAGTGCGTTTTCCAAAACACTGCCACTTTCCCATCCATGCCCTGAACTAAACAGTATCCGCCGCTTGCAAAGGCTCTCACAAAATGCCCTCCGGATGAAGCCCACACTGTCCAGTATGACATACAAGTCTTTCATCATCTGCTCCTCACGTGCCTTTCTAGCTTCGGACTCTACCCTATATCTCTAGTCCAGTCATGGGAGCCATAGAGTTTCCAGAATGTTCCAGATTGCATCATGTTGCTGACTCTTAGCTCACATTGTCCCCCTCTATTGGGGTTACCGAGGGGACCCACAAAAATGCAATGCCCTTCTTTTTATATACTGAATCCGAGTTGCTGTATGTTGCTTGAGACCAAAGAAACCTCCTTGAAATCGTCCAGAAGAAGGGAAGAAAGAACAAAATAGAGGGAAGGGAAAACGGAGGAAGGCGATGGAGTTCCTAAATAAACTCTCATCCGAAAAAAAAAAAAAAAATTCAGACCACTGCATTTAGAAGAAAATGCATTTTCTGAGCAACAGAGTATGCATGCATCAACTAACATGCTATGATCCTCAGACTTAAAAAAATCTGCTCTGATGTTGTGATTATTCAGTTTATTGTTATGTCACACACACACACGCACACACACACACACACACACACGCACATACACACATGGCGTTACAGATGGCTAACCCATCTGGTCAGAGGGCACCAGAAATCACAAGCAAATGCATATTGAAAGTTTTTGATTTATGTAGGAGGTTTTCTGCAAACAATTCACTGTTTCTGATTAAATCACTGCAAATATTCTGTTCTGTTGCTGAAAGAGGTAATAAAGTGAAATCTATTTCTGCTTCCTAAAGCATTTCTGCTGTATGTACCTTAAACCAAGGCATTCTCTAGATAAGCAGACTCTAAATGTTATAAGCAAGAAGAAATTCGAAACTCCGTAAAATCGCAGAATATTTCTGTTTTGTTGCTGTTGTTCTTGTTCTTGTTTTCCTCTTCAGTACCAAAAGTCAAAAAGTTAAAATGTGGGGTCCACCAAATAATTTTTGAATAGTTTATACAATGAATCAAATCATAGGCAATTAGCTGGTCTGGGTTTCTCTTAATTATTAATTCATTTAACAAATATTTATTCCTCAAACGTACTCTGATTATACTGCGATCCTTTAAGAACACAGTGATTTAAATGGCTTCCTATTGCCTAAAGAATTCGTGAAACTAATTATAATGATTACATTATCAATTATCATGGCTGAAAAGAATCACGGACCTTCCTGAGATGCTCTAGATTTTTCTAGAGCAGTTCTGGTTACGTGTGGGCTTGTCATTGGCAAATCACTCATCCATGCCTAGGTTCATTTCTCTGCAAAGAAAATGAGAGTAGTGCTGTCTCATCATATGTTATGAAGATTAAACAAGTAAATACATGTAAAGTGCTTAGACCATCGCCTGGCATGTAATAAGGGCCTAATAAGTGTTATGTATTGTTATTAGCTATAATCATAATTGTATGTTATAATCGCGATCATAACCATTACCGCTCTCGATTCTCTAACGTTTCACACTATTTCATGACCACTTCCATTTCATTTACTTCTCGGATCTGTCCTGTGACATATATTATTACCCTTATTTTGTGGGATTGAAACCAAGACTAAGGTGGGCAAAATAATTTGCCCAAGGTCATTCTAGCAAGAAAAGGGTCGAGGTCAATCAAACCCAGGCCTGTTGGACTTCAGATCCACGCCGTTCTTTATGCCCTGCCCCCTTCATTGCTTTCTAAGGGTGTCTACCCATTTCCTCTTTACCTTCTTTTCCCTGACTCCTCTTACGCTGTGTCTAAATCAACCACTGTGCTCAGCATCAGTGGGCGTAAGCAGAGTTTCTTTCTAATAAGTTGACCTGGCATGGTTAATCCGGGCAGTCTGATGATTTCCAAATGGTTAATCGATACAGCGATTAACCATTTGGAAATCATCAGACTGCCTGGATTAATGTCTGGTTCTAATGCTGATAACTATGTGAACTTGAATTATTGTGTGGAGATTTCCCCATTAGGAAAACAACACCTACCCAATAGGCTATTCCAGGGGTTAAATGAAATAATCAGAGACTAGGG
>NW_011888944.1:561701-570086 GCF_000151845.1 Pteropus vampyrus | reverse complement strand
AACTTGAATTATTGTGTGGAGATTTCCCCATTAGGAAAACAACACCTACCCAATAGGCTATTCCAGGGGTTAAATGAAATAATCAGAGACTAGGGCAGTGTTTGGTTTGTAGTAAGCCCTGAATAAATGTTAGCATAAGAGGCTGATAAATGGACCCCTTCTGTCTCCGCACTGGCAGAATTCCCCAAGAGCATAACAATAGGTGTCAATCAGCCAAGTCCAAACTAAGGGCTAGGCCTTGTTTGTTACAAAATTGTACACCTCAGGTTGTCCATCACTCACCTCCAAAGAATAAAGGATTTGAGTAGAAGAACAGGTTTAAAAAATTTTCCTTTGAAGGGGGTGTCTGCAATCTGTGTGCCACCTCCCCAAACCTAATAGAAAAAAAAGACAAACCTGCTCTTGACCTCAGGTCAAGAGAAAGGGGCCTTAGAGGAGCACCAAGGTTATGGGGTTAGTGAAGCAATGACCTTTGAGGAAGACTAAAATTAGCAAGAGTCGTGGCTGGCAGTATCTAGCTCAGATATCTTTGCAGGAAGGAGATAGAGTCCCACCATCAGGCAAGTGTGTTTTCCAGGAGACCAAATGTGACCTCAGCCTGAAGTCTTTGTGGGCTGTATTGTGGGAAGCCTGGCAGGGCAGGAGGAGAAGTTGTTAGTGGCCAACTAAATGTGTGTCACCACCTGTGTTAAGGAACCTGTGAACAGAGGTCTCTAGCAGGAAAACCTCTGAAATATGTCCTCAGATGGGATCCCTTGAACAATAAATAGGTAGTATCTATGCCACGTACAGCAGGATCCATCACGTGGTCACACGTCTGCCCGCCATGTTGGCCCTTGTCCTCCTCCTTCACTTGACCATGAAAGGATCTCAAATCTAGACTAGAGAGAGCAGGGAGAACAGAAGAGTAGGTTGGGAAGACAGTGAAGACACTGCCTAGAACCGCCTGAGGCTTCCAAGCCTGAAGTCGGCCTGATTTGGGGCGAAAGAAGAGTTGTGAATTAAAGTAAGACTTGAGTTTTGATGATGGCAATGGCCTAGATGTTTAAATTATGGAAAAGGTCCTGCACTTCAGCTTAACAGAAATTCAGACCGTTTGGGAAGGCCGAGACTCGGTTCGGAAGCAGGGACTTCCAGGTCCATGCGAGGGGAAAGTCTGCCCTCCTCACATGTGAAGGAGTCTATGCATTCCAGACTTCTGGCACTTTTCCCTAAGGAGGTTTAGTAACTTCCCTCAGTTGTTTGAAGAGGACAAGTCTGCTGCCCCTTCAGGCAGGGACTCTGACCTGGGCAGCGTCCCACTCACCCCTCCCATGGCCACCCTGGCTGGGCTGGCACACCTGTGACTGCTGGGCAAGTCTGTTTCGATTGAGAATTCACGTCTCCGGTGCATTCAGCTCTTACTTCCGGCTAAGGTCTACGGTCAGCCTTTCTGCTACATCAAGGTCCCCTATTCATCTCCATGTATTTGCTCTACGTCTTGCTTCTGAGATTGTTCAAAGCTTACACAGAGAAGAGAGGTGAGACACGGTGGGTCTAAGAGCCCACAGAGTGAGCTTAACGGGGAGAGGTGATGAAGATTAAAGATGCTCTATCGTCACCAACCTCGTCCAGCGTCGTTGAGTAAATGATCGCATTTGCCGCTGTGACTATTACTACTTGTGCTGATACCTACAGGATCCTAAATACGCCCTTCCTTCCCCATATCTTTGTGTTTGCCAAGGCTGTTTTTTCCATCTCTATCCTAGTCGCTCTTCTGGATTCAGCTCGATGGCTGCCTGCTTTACGAAGCCTCCCCTACCTCATTCCATGCTGTGCCCACCACCCAAATTATGTCATATTTCTTCACTCATTCTTCCCAGGAGACTTCGTGGAGGTGGCTGTTCCCGTCCTGAAGACCTGACACGTATAATCCTCCTGTTAAACACTAGTTCTGTGGCACCTGGGTCGGCCCGGTTCCTCCTCATCTGTGTGTTCCCACGGCATCGCCGTCACCCATGATGGGCATCCAGTGTTTGCCGCGGTTTACTAAAATGACACTGACTCTGTATCAGAAGAGGGCTTGGCCATGCCATGCAGAGGGACATGCTCAGATGCGGGGTTCAGACAGACCTTACCTGAACCTTAGACTTCTCTCTGCCTCTTCCTTGCTTTCTTTGAGCTGTTACTCTCTGGGTTTCAGTGGACATCACAGTTATAGAGAAAATTAAGCACGTTGTGTTAAACATCTAAGGCTCTACCTGGCCTTAACACTCAATAAAAACTATTTCCATTTCCATTTTGACGGGAGGAAAACAAACCAAACAAACAAACAAACAAAAAACAAACAAACAAAAGAAAAACAGAAAAAGTCATCATTGTTATCATGTCGTTTCTTTGACAAGAGTATCAACCCCAAGGGCGTTTAAATCTATTGCCCTTCGAGTCTCGAACTATTAGACAAACCTTTCAAAGAAGATGAGCCTATGGACAGGTCTGTAACACCCTCTCTTCCCAAGGTGAGCTAACCCACCGCCAAAGGGAGAAGCAGTAGAGCACTCGGCCTGTCCTCAGCCGCCCAGACTCGGGTTAGACAGATCCTGTGGGCTCCCAGCTTAGCAGTTCTTTCTATAAAATCAGGACAGCGATAATCATAATGTCGTCTACTTCACTGGATTTTGCGAGCGAGCGTGTCAGGGCATAATATATAAAGCATGCTTAGGCCCCCCAAAAGGTATCTGCTGCTGCTATTATCATCAGCAGTGTAAGGCGGACACCTCGGGCCGCCCCTATGAGTGAGGCTAAGGCTTTTCGGATCATCTTAACCTTAGTTATACGTTTGTAATACTTTTATCATTTTTATTGTGTGTTTATTTCGTAACTATTCAAGATGCCTGGCCGTGTGAATGTGGAAATTAAATCAGATGTCACGTCAACAGATGACTCGGGTTCCTTTTTGCTCTCCTAGCGAATGAAAAGGCAGACTCGACAGCAACTCTCAAAACGACCCGGGCCACGTCGGTGTGACTCTGTGTCTCTGTCTTCCTCACGCGTGAGTCGATAACAGCTTATGAAACTGAAATGATGCATGGAATAATAACCTTCTACATAAAATAAAAAGCCGCACACTCCCGCAAGGTGTACGTAGGTGGGGACAGCGGAATCTCGCAGCTTCGGCGTCCTGCCACCAAGCCTGTACTGAACACGTCTCTGGTCCCTAAGTCGGTTTTCTCAGCTGCGAACCAGGGGGAGAATAGTAGTTACCTGGCAGGGTTGCGATGAGAACTATAAGCAATAACGCACGCGAAAGCACCAATCAAATTCTTCGATGCTGTGTAATGTCAACGTATGCTACAATTGTAAAGCCCTGCCCCGTCTGCTTCATAAAGAACCAGATAAGGTAGATAGGGGTGACAGAAAGGGAACTTGGACAGGAAGAGACAACCCTGCAATCCCAATTAAGTCAGTTCACCTTGGTGGTAAAATAAACTTCCATATAACGAGCAAGAAGAAGAACGCACTATTTCTACAGCCTGCTGTAACTCTGAAGCTACATGATTTCTATGTACCTGCTACCTGCTTACAAATGAAATAGCAATTAATTACACCATCATTAATGAGATCTAGCAGTGCAGTGTTGCTGGAAACAGCCACCAAAGCCAGGGATTCCAGATTAAACCCTGGTTCTTGAGCATATTAATTGACTTTGGGGGAAGTCATTAAACTCTCCATGGCCTCAATTGTCTTGTTTGTAAAATGGGGTAATACATATCTCCTGGACTTTAAGGAGGGGAGAAAAGCACGGGAGATAGTGCATTCTAGTTCACTGCTTCTGCCCTTTGCAAAATATCCTGCAGGTATCTAGCAAATGAAATTCCGAACCCCTTTAGTTCTGCCTGGCTGGAGACACTGGGAGTCAGGGAGCTGATAACCGTCTCGACGTCAAGGGCAAAGTCAAGTCCTTTGTGTCTGATATGGGAGATGGACATGGAGCCCCTGGCTACGTTAGAAAAGACCTTTGTTTGGGCAGCCAGAATCGCAGACGCATTGTGTAATCTGTCCTGCCAGGAGCTGTGCGAGCAGAATGCTCTGGAAACAGCAGGAGGAGTTCTCACTGGAGGAGGCTCTCCTTTAGTCCCCACAGGAAGCCAGCTTTCTGTGGGTCATACTGGGAGGACAAGGAACACGATATTTTTCTGGAGGGGACTCCAGCCTTTTCCCTCTTTGAAGCCTCAGAGCATGAAGATTGAGAAGTGAAACCATCTGATCTGCTCGCCACCCCCAGAGCCGCAGGCTCAGAGCTCTGGGGGCTCACCTTCCATGCTGGACCAGCCTCACATGGAAACTTCAACCCGTTTGTCTCCCAACGATCCGAGCCAGTGAACCAACGGTGTTCAGAGTGGGAGAGGGATCCAGTGCATATACAAGGCAATCATTAGGATGCAGCGATAAATTAGTAGGTCTTTGATGTATGCTTAGTTTTAGCTCACCCGATGTTTAGTTTAAGTTTTGTGATGTGAATATTATATTAGCGAAGTAGTGCATCTATCTGATTTATAAATAAATAATTTGTTACCGTAGTGCTTAATTACTATTGTATTGAGGAACAGATAACATATAAACTGCTAGAAATATCCTTAGACTGTATGGTCTTTTGAAGCCATGATGAGGGCATTCATCTTTGAACTCCAAGCTTCTAGTAAAATATCAAACCATCTAGAAAGGATGGAGGAATAAATAAAATATATACGTATATTTATTGGGCACATACTATGGGCAAGGTCATTGCCAGGCAAGGAGAGTTCAGAGACTTACAGTCCTGTGGTTGTAATTATAAAGATATGACAGCAAAGAGGAAATGATTCATTTTATTAAGGGTAGGAGCAAGATTGGGCTAGGTTCTCACAGGAGGGGAAGTTTCATTGAGCCATCAAGAGTGAGTAGGAATTTTTCAAGTCTTTGGGGGAAAGAGGGGAGAATGGATTGGGAAATTTTATAATTCCCTGTAACTTCTGGTAAAGAGCACAAGGTGGGCCCATTGAGAAGTCTGTAGAAATTGAGACGCCATTTCTAAACATGTTCTAGTTAGGGTCACTCGGTTGTTACCAATAATGACTGTATCTAAATCGACTAAGAAATGAAGATGATTTTTAACTTTGGATTCTTAGAACCCTCAAGGTCGGGAGGATTTCAGGCACAGTTTGGTTCAGAGATTTCCAACATCATCAGGACCCCAGCTGCTTTTCCTCTAGAATCTCTGAGCTTGGCCTTCCACTGCGGTTTCGTCCTCAGACCCGTTTCCTGCTGAAACTGGCTGTGGGAACTGCAGGCCTCACAGCTACGGCCTGCAGCCTTCCGAGGCAGGGCAGGCCCCTGTGCCCCCGAAGCCTAAGCAAGAGTCCATGGCCCTGACGCACACGGCACTGGGTCCGGTGACTCTCCCATTCCTGAAGCAAACGTCAGCCAGATGCAGGGGCCTGCCTCTCGGAGACGGGCGGGGAGTCAGCTTCTCCAAAGCCGCGTGGGTCCCCAAGTAGAAATCACCGTGTTTTAACTAGAGAAAGTGGGGAAACTGGGACCGCTGGTGACAGACACATCAGGTGTCTACGACGTGTCATACAACCCCATGCAGGGTTCGGTGAAAAGTACAAGCATCGATCTCGCACGCCGTGAAGGCGAATTCACCTAATATTGTTTTAATCTCTGGCAATTTCTCACACCGTTTTCTCTGTTTCATTTTATTTTGTCTCAGACCCTGAGATAAAGCGTCTTCCGTGGAGACACAGCTGCTGTCGTTTTCCAGTTTGGTGAGTAGGAACTGGCCTTTCTTGTCTTTTTCTTTTTTTTCTTCTTTTAACTTTTTGGAAACGTAAAACTTAAGTAATTCAATCACAGTCAAAGCCACTGTTTTATTCTCAGCCTTCCGGGTCTGACTATAATATTATCTTTTTCTCCCAGAAATGGATATTTGCTTTATCTTGGAGAAAACTAGCTTGAATTCCTGGAGAAAGTGCAAGTACATGATAACCCTTCTGTGAGACAGAGATTGGCTTAAAAGACACGGGCACTTTACGAAGAAATGAAAAACGTCCCCCGAAAGAAAGCCGGGCCGTGCAATATTGTCCACAGCAGAAGCGACACCCATTTATAGGGTCTATTCTTGCCCTGAATCCAGTTCTCACTCTCTCTCGCACGAGACTACGCATCACAGAAGAATCTCCCAGTTTCCGTTTCGAAGACCCGTTTTGCAAAGGAGCTTTCTCCTTCGTTCTACTCTGTTGCTTGACATTTGATAAATAGGAAATGTGGCAATGATGATGATGATGACTGTAAGTACATGAAAAGAAATAGTGAGTTTCGATCCTTTCCAGATCGTCCGCACTTGATGACTTCAGAATGAGAGACGAGTCATGTCTTGGGGTCCAGTGGGATGTCTTTGGCCTCTTCGTAGGTTATTTAATCATACTTGATTTTCCAGAGTCAAAGGAGGAAGCCCTAGTGGGGCGGGATCACCCTTGAACGGACACAGGGCCCACACAGAGACCATGACAACAGCATCCTTGGAGGTGAAATCAGCATTTTTGACATCTGCAGTTTCCAGATGGGATGGAATCTTGGTCTCTTGTGGAAACTTTTTTCAAGAAGCATTAAACTCATGGATGACATCAGCTTGTGTATCTGTCATTTGGCTGTAAGTATTTTCACAGTAACCACAGCTTATACATGTTACACCTCTCACACCAGGCACAGAACCTGGCACATAAGAGGTGTTCGTTAAATGTTTCTTAATACAGAGTTTTTAAAAATTATTTACCTTCTCAAATATGGACAATCTGCACATATACTCCCAGTTGGAGAGAGGAGGCCAAATGAACGTTACCGTATTTTTTAACACAATTTAAGGCAGAAATTACTTGGATGCCTGAGACCGTGGATAGTACTGAACTCCATATGTGTTATGTTTTTTCCTACATATATGTACTCATGATAAAGATTAATTTATAAATTAGACACAGTAAGAGATCAACAGCGATAACTAATAATAAAATAGAACAATTATAACAATATACGTAAGTAAAGCTTACGTGCGACTGGTCTGTCTAATAACCAACCTGGTAACCAAGACAGCTGCTAAATGGCTGAGGGACAGGTAGCGTCTGCGGTGTGCACACACTGGACAAAGGGACGATTCGCGTCCACGGAAGGACAGAGTGGGACAGTGCCAGATTGCCTCATGCTACTCAGAAACATAGACCATTTACCTCTTTTTTTAAATTTATTTTTATTATGGTGACATTGGTTAACGAAATCCAGTAAGTTTCAGGTGTACAATTCAATGACGAGGCACATGTATATTGCACTGTGTTCACCGTCCATAGTTAGATTTCTTTCTGTCACCACATATGTGACCCCTTTCACCCATCTACCTCTCCCTTCCCCCTCCCCTCTGGTAACCACTAGTCCACTGTCCATGTCTACGAGTCTCTGTTTGTTTGTCCTGTTTGTTTGTTGCTTTTAGGTTTATATCCCACATGTAAGTGACATCATGTGGCTTTCAACTTTTTCTGTTCGGCTTATTTCGCTTAGCATGATTTTCTCGACGATCATCTATGTTGTCACAAATGGCAGTATTTCATCTCTTCTTATGGCTGAGTCATGTTCCGTTGTATATATGTGTCACAGCTTCTTTATCCAATCTTCTATTCTAGGGCATTTTGGTGGCTTCCATGTCCTGGCCACCATGAATAATGCTACTAGGAACATCAATGTGCAAATATCTTTTCAGATAAATGTTTTCAAGTCTTTGGGGTAAATACCCAGTAGAGGGATTGATGGGTCATATGGTAGATCAAGTCTTAGTGTTTTGAGGAACCTCCATACTGTTTTCCATAGTGGCTGCACCAATTCTCAGTCCCACCAGCAGTGTATGAGGGTTCCTATTTCTCCACATCCTCTCCAACACTTGTCATTACTTGTCCTGTTGATGATAGATATTCTAACAGGTGTGAGATGGTATCTCATTGTGGTTTTGATTTGCATTTCCATAATAGTTAGCGATGCTGAGCATCTTCTCATATGTTTGTTGGCCATTTGTATGTCTTCTAGGGAGAAGTGTCTGTTCAGGTTCTCTGATTGGATCATTCGTTTGTTTTTGTTGTTATTGAGTCGTATGAGTTCTTTGTATATTTTGAATATTAGGCCCTTATCAGAGATGTTGCTTGCAAATATATTTTCCCAATCAGATGGTTGTCTCTTTACTTTGTCGATGATTTCTTTTGCTGAGCAGTAGCTTTTTAGCTCGATGTAGTCCCATTCATTTATTTTTGCTTTTACTCCCTTTGCCTTTGAGTTCAAATTCAAGAGGACATTGGACAATGTCGTGAGACATGTTTGCTTATCACCACT
>NW_011888944.1:553344-561471 GCF_000151845.1 Pteropus vampyrus | reverse complement strand
CTGTTCGGCTTATTTCACTTAGCATGATTTTCTCGACGATCATCTATGTTGTCACAAATGGCAGTATTTCATCTCTTCTTATGGCTGAGTCATGTTCCGTTGTATATATGTGTCACAGCTTCTTTATCCAATCTTCTATTCTAGGGCATTTTGGTGGCTTCCATGTCCTGGCCACCATGAATAATGCTACTACGAACATCAATGTGCAAATATCTTTTCGGATAAATGTTTTCAAGCCTTTGGGGTAAATACCCAGTAGAGGGATTGCTGGATCATATGGTAGATCAAGTCTTAGTGTTTTGAGGAACCTCCATACTGTTTTCCATAGTGGCTGCACCAATTCGCAGTCCCACCAGCAGTGTATGAGGGTTCCTATTTCTCCACATCCTCTCCAACACTTGTCATTATTTGTCCTGTTGATGACAGCTATTCTAACAGGTGTGAGATGGTATCTCATTGTGGTTTTGACTTGCATTTCCATAATAGTTAGCGATGTTGAGCATCTTCTCATATGTTTGTTGACCATTTGTATGTCTTCTAGGGAGAAGTGTCTGTTCAGGTCCTCTGCCCATTTTTTGATTGAATCGTTTGTTCGTTTTTGTTGTTGTTATTGAGTCGTATGTGTTCTTTGTATATTTTGGATATTAGGCCCTTATCAGAGACGTTGCTTGCAAATATATTTTCCCATTCAGATGGTTGTCTCTTTACTTTGTCGATGATTTCTTTTGCTGAGCAGTAGCTTTTTAGCTTGATGTAGTCCCATTCATTTATTTTTGCTTTTACTCCCTTTGCCTTTGAGTTCAAATTCAAGAGGACATTGGACAATGTCGTGAGACATGTTTGCTTATCACCACTGGGAGAGGGTGTACTGACCAAGCCAGGGGTGTGGCTACACATCCCACAGTGCGGAGAACTGTCCCCCACAGCAAGGAGCAATCTGGCCCAACGTCCCTGGTGCCGAAGCTGAGACACGCATGGCCTATCCACCCCCGGCCCCTCTGCTGCCATGACGCCAAACGGTACTTTCAGGCTGGCCGTTTACTCATCCCAGCTATTTAAATGCTCTGAGCCTCGGTTACTTAGAAACATACTTGACCGCTCCACGCTGTATTTCCTCGTCTTTGAAGGCTTCTTATGAAAATTAAATGAGATAATGTGGAGGCAGCTTTATTACGTTCACTTCCAAGTTCTTTTAGCAAAAAAAAAAAAAAACATTTGCCATGGTGCTGTCAAGGCTGAGAGAGAAGGCATCTCTTCTTACTCACGCTTACTAAGACTAAACATGTTTACACAGCCAGTTCTCATGGCACAAAGCAAAATGCTCACTCAACCTCTTCTATAAAGTGCTCTCCAAAAGGTCTGACTCTCAGTCTTCACTGTTTACATGTTAAAGTAAAGGTCCCAGCCTAGAGAATCTGGGTTTTTTTCCTCTCTTTGTTTAATAGTTGTGTTTCCAGCTGGTTTTATTTAAGGCTAGGCTTTTGCTCTCTTTCCAATTCTAGGCCTGGGTCCAGCTGGGCTGCCAATATTTCAAAAGCTCCCCTGGAGACAGCCTTGCTTCGAAGATGGTCCCAAGCCAATGAGAAGCACTGGTTTACCCCGTCTGATAGTTCGGTGAGTGTGCGGGGGTTTCAGGCCTGTCCTCATGACGTGTCTGCTGGGAAAAGTATCAGTCAGTCTATAGTGATGCTGCCCAGGGCCACTACAGAGTCATAGAATTTTAGAGATAGAAGTGATCGTACAGTCCACGTAGTCCAATGACTAATTTTACAGATAAGACTCAGAGAAGGAAAGGGTTTCACACGCGATATCCATTTTCTGACTCTGCATCCGGTCCCCGATCCGCAGCGCTACGCTGCTACACCATGCTAGGGATAAAACAGTGAAACGAAGTAAAACTCTGTCCTCTCGCCTCTTGCCAACTTTTCCTGGCAATTGAGCATTTACTAAGTACCTTTATGTTGCTTCCAATCCTACGCGTCACTATTCCTTTAGACCTGTCCACCCATATGCCTCTCACTTCATTGTCCATAGGGGAATTTTTCCGACCACCTAGTTCTCTCCAATCTTCCACCTGGGCATCTTGGCCACCCACGTCCTGCCAGCTGGCGCGCCCGTGATCATGCCGTAACCTCGTCATCACCAATAGCCTTCTCCTCTGATAGCTGGGGGAGGACATCTTCCTACTCCCTCTCCATGACCTTGATCTCTCAGCTCATTCAGCCTCAGGATCCCCTACCCAGGGATTCACGCTCGAACTCTCTCTGGTCACCAGTCCATTAACCAACTCCTTGCCACTGTCATTCCTTGGCATCTCCCATGTCCACTCTGCACGTCTTACTCGGTTTGAAAATCTGACCACATAAAAAAAATTTTTTAAGCCCAACTGGAAAAAAAAAAAATGCCACAAACAAAAATCAACAGGAAAATGATAAAGTGAGAAAAATATTCACAGCATATATCATAGACATTACGGCTAAGGTCCTAAATGTGTCACGACCTCCTAAGACTCAGGAAGAAGTAAAAAAGTCACCAAGTACCTAATAGAAAAATGAATATAGGCAGTTTCGATAAAAAAAAAAAGATTAAAAAGCTTCTAACAGTATAAAATCTCCCACAATAAATGCACTTAAATTGAAACTATAAAGAATATCATTTTTAAACCTAATTTATAGGCAGAGGTCTAAAAGTTTGATAATACTCTCATGTGGAGAAACACTTCCAGACATTGCTGATAGATGTTTATGTTGGTATAACCTCGGGGAAAAAGAGGTAGCAAGTCCTATTAAATTAAAACCCAAATAAATTTTGACTTAACAATTTCCATTTTAGGAAATTACTCTGCGGATCAACTTTTACATGTGTAAAATGACATCTGTTCAACAGTATTCGATTCCGCTTTGTTTGTTTGTTTGTTTGTTTGTTTAACAGCAACAGATTGGGTATGGCCTAAAACTCCATTAATAAAAACCTCATAAAATAAACCCAGAACCTTCCCTTCACTGCTGTATTAAGCATCCTTTAAAAAGAATGAGACAAACTTGTATGCTGATTTGGAATGATTTATGGTATATATTTTTAAGTGGAAAAATTTGGATATAGAATCACGTGTTTTGTATTCTGCTGTCTGTGGAGAAAATTTTTTAAAATCCACACGCATAGTTTTAAACACACAGACTGTCTACAGAAGACCGCACGAGAAATGGGTGACCCTGGTTGTCTCTGGATAGAACGGGTGAGCTGAACTCTTGCATGAGGAAAAAGAGGGTAAAGAATTACTTTTTCCTGTATTCTCTTTTGTCCCATTCACTTTTTTAAAATATTTATTTATTTTAATTACTTTCAAGTATACAGTACATTGGTTACACATCGATACAGTTCATAAAACGATCCCCTCAATTGCATCCTCCCCCCCCCCGGCCCTCCACCTAGCCCATATGAATGCTGACTGCATTTCCTACGCCGAGCTCCCCATCCCTGTGACCATCCATCGGCTACTCATGTGTACTTCTTTAACCCTTCACCCCATTCTCCCAGCCCCTAACTCCCCACCCCGCTGTCCACCAAATTGTCCACTATATTTGTGAGTCTGTTTTTGATTAGTTTGTTCTTTTTGTTCCTTAGATTCCACATATAAATCCTATGGTATTTATCTTTCTCTGTCTGACTTATTTCACTCAGCATAATAACCTCTAGTCCATTCATGTCATTGCAAATGGTAGGATTTCATGTTTTTTAATGGCTGAGTAATATTCCATTGTATTTATGAACCATAATTTCTTAATCCAATCATCCGTTGATGGGCATTGTTTTCATATCTTGGCTATTGTAAATTGTGCTTCCATTCACTTTCATAAGATACGCGTTATCAAAAGAAGAGGAAGAAAAAGAGAAGAAAATAGTAAACAAATAAATAAGGTAGAATTTGGAGACATTCTCACCACCCACTTTTAATTCTCTGCATGGCATGTATCTCTTTTAATTATCTTCTTTATATATTTATTATATGCCCCTGCCACTAGAATGCAAACTAAATAAAAATAGAAACCATGCCCAGCATCTTGAAAACCAGTGTCATTTCTTTTTAATTGTTGGTTGTCCAGGAGAACAGATAGGTCTGCTCTTCCCACTCTACCTGGATCAAATAGACAGGAGTCTCTCCAATGTGATTTTGAGATGCAGTTAAAGCAGATTCTTTGTAGCCATAAATTTGAGATGACTTCTGTTCAGATCAGCATGCCTAAGTGTAAAAGGGCAATAGAGGGATTGTTTTTGAAAAATCGTGTCATACGTGTTTCTGCCCCGTTAGCCCAAATATTTTTAAGCCAGTGATTACACGGTATTCTAGCGCAAATGCGCCCTTAGAGATTGGAGAAATACAGAAGACTGAGTCTTCTCTCTCGAGCATCCTTTTATTTTCTCATCGCTGCTCTTTCCTCTCACCTCTCTTACTACTGGTATTTGTGCTGTTGTTATTTGTTTGGTTCCCATTTCTTAGTGATTTGACAGCTGGCAATACCAGTCCCCCTTCTTTACCACGCTCACTGCTTCTAATTTTATGTCCTCTCATAGCAGTAAAAGATTACCAGGCGACATCATAAAGGCAGACTGGTAGGTAACATAAGGTTGGATTTAGCAGAACGACATTTATAACCTTTTGTTCTCGAGTCATAATGTAGCCCAATATTCCTCCAAAGACTAAAGCGTATTGATGTGACGGTCCCTACAGGGAACACGTTTCCTCGTATCTAGGTTGGGGGCTGTGACCCCTTGGGTTGAAAAAGTGAACTGAAGTGAAGAAGACGCCAGAATTAGAGTGGAAGACCTCGCTTTTCGTTCTGAGTCTCATTTACCAGCTATAAAACCTTCTACAAGATGCTTCATACCACTGAAACTCATTTTCTTTATTACCTTAGGAATGATTATTTTCATCTTACAAGCTTTAGTGAGAATTTATTTATTCTTTGCAAAACACTTATTGAAACTCTGTAGGCATCGCACTACTGGTCGGAATAGATTATTAAATGAGAGAACATACGTGAAACTAGGGCATAAAGAGCATTCGATAAAATAGAAAAGCAAGGTTTATTGGGAGGCCGGAGGAAGGAATGGTTACTTCTTGTCGAAGAGACTTAAAAATCCTTTAGGAAAAAGGTGATTATATAAGCAGGACTTTGACGGATGGGATGGGACTTTGATTTCCTAAAAAGAATCCAAAGGCATGTATTTATTCAAGGTATATTTATTGAGCAATTACTATGTTCCAATGTTCCAGATGCCATGGATATAGTCATTACAAAAGAATGTGACCCCTAACGAAATTGACTTTCTGATGGTAGAGAGAGCCAATAAAGAAAATAAATTTATGTACTTCTTTAATCTGTTCAGGCTGCTATATTAAAAAAAAAAAAAAAACATAAATTGGGTATCTTAAAAACAACAGAAATTTGTTTCTCACAGTTCTGGAGGCTAGGGAGTCCAAGATCAAGGCGCTGGCAGATTCGGTGTCTCGTGAGAAGTTGCCTTCCAGCTGCAACTGCGCACAGCAGAGGGGACGATCTGGGCCTCTGGCGTCTCTTAGGGGACACTAATTCCAATTGTGAGGGCTCTGCTCTCGCGACCTGATCACCTCAGCAAGGCTCCGCCCTGATTGCATCACATTGGGAGTTAGAACTTCAGCATATGAATTTTGAGGGGACGCAAACATTCAGACCATAGCACATATTTACACCCACGTATGTTATAGGTAACATATATATACTATACTAGTGATATGTGCTATATACATACAGTATATATAGTATATATACACTATACCAGTGATAAGTGGATAGAGAAAAATATGATAAGGCAAGTGAAAGGGATTTTCATCCCTTGGTATTTCAGGAAGTAAAAAATTGAGACTGTTAGTGTGGTGGCAGAGAAGTCTCGCTGAGAAAGTATAGTTGATTAAAATTCTGGAAGAGATGAGCGAGTGAGTTAGGCTGTAAACAATAGAAGTGGTGAGAAGTATTTAGATACTGGATATATTTTGAAGTTAGAGCTGATAGGATTTGTTGATGGACTAAAAGTGGGCATTAATAGAATAATCTTTGGGAGAAGATAGAGAGCTCATATTTGGACATATTTAATTTGAGATCAATTAAACACCTACATGGAGAGGTCTTGCATTCAAGAAGGAGGTGATGGCACAAAATTTAATGTCGTCAGCTTATGGATAGTATTTAAAAGTGCTACAGTAGATGATATCCCCTGGGGACCAAGGACTGAGCCTACGGGCACTCTGACCTATGAGGCTGGCAGACGAATAGGAATCAACAGAGAAGATTGAAAAGGAATAGCCAGAAGTTAAAATAAAATCAGGACTGGCTCAGGGCTGAGGGGAGACAAAGTTTAAAAGAGAAAAATCAAATATGTCAAATGACAATGATGAGTCAAGAGTTATTTGTTAATTCAACAAATACTAGTCGAAGACCTACTATGGGCTAATCACTGTCCAAAGATATGAAAACACCACAGTGAACAAAACAGATAAACGTCCTTGCTTTAGTAGAGTTTACTTCCTAGTCAGCTAAGAGTCGGTCAGAGAATTCCAAGTGTGAAGGCCAGTCCTTGACAAAGGCGTTGTTCGTATTTGTAGAGAAAAGCTTAATTGCAACAATCAAGCATGAATGAGAGCAATGAGAGTCAATAAGTAAAGTTCTGTCTCTGACGCAAAGGAAAAATAATGAAAGAGAAAGGGAGTTTGCAATGGCTAATTTTTTATGTCGATTCAGCTGGGCTAGGGGCGCTCAGATATTTGTTCAAACGTTATTCTGGGTGTTCCTGTGAACATGCTTTTGGATGAGATTAACATTTAAATCAAGAGACTGAGTTAAACAGATTGTTCTTCCCAACACTCTTTATGATGTGTGAGCCGCATCCAATCAGTTGAAGGTCTAACTAGAATAACAGTGCTGATTCCCGCTGAGTAAGAGAGAATTCTTTCTGTCTGCCAGCCTTTGAACTGGGCATCGGCTTTTCCTGCCTCAGGATCTGAGTGGGAACATCGGTTCCTCCTGCTTTTCGAGCTTGCCAGCCTCTGGCATGGAATCTATACCATTGGTTCTCTCAGATCTCCAGCGTACTGCTAATATCTAGTAAGATGCGCTTTGCAAATCTTGGGGTTTCTCGGCCTCCATAATATATATATAGATATGTCTCTATATGTATATGTATATATACATATATATACACACACACACATACACACACACACATCCTATTGATTCTATTTCTCTGGAGAATTCTGACAAATGCAGAGGTCAACAGAAGTTTGCTTGTTTTTTTATTTTAATATGCAAGGAAAAAACCGCATGTTGTATGTTGATGTAGAAAGCCATATAGAGATGGGGAGAAGACCGATGATGTAGAAAGAGAAGAGAGAAGAGTTAGGGTCCCATTCTTAGAAAGAAGGAAAGAGGTTGGATCTGGTACACATGCAGAGTTACTGGCTGTGTTGAGTTGAATTGTGTCCCTCAAGAAGACACGTTCAAGTCCTGACTTCAAGTATCTGTGAGTGAACTTACGTGGATAAACTTCTGTTGTTTTCAGATACCTAGTTTGTGGTACTTGGTTTGGGCAGCCCTAGGAAACTGATATACTGGTCTTAGTGGCACCCCAGCCATGTCAGGGAAGAGCAGTTATGGGAACACAAAATCCGTGCTGTGGTGTGGTGTGCTTAATTAAGAATGACAAGTTATTTTATGGGCTTGATGGCCAAAGACGCTGATACACATAAGTATCAATTCTATAAATCGTGTAGGTTATCTATAACCTCCCATTCAGAGGTCTCTGGTGAATATTGCAATAGAGGTCAAGGTGAAGGTTTCTTCCCCCCACCCGCCCAGACTTTTGAGGCTGGGTCTGGCTGTTCTATCAGTCACGTAGGCATGTAGGGTGTCAGGGTGGGCGGTCAGCTCAGGAACACACACCTGCTTCTGGAAGGCAGGCTCTGGCTCTCTCCAGGGGCACCAACTCCTTTGAAGAGATGAGGAAAAGAGAGAGGCTAGAAATGTCCCTTGCACAGGGCCAGTTCCCTTTTCTGTGAAAGCAGGGACAGAAGAGCGAAGGAGTTCTGGTCTACCA
>NW_011888944.1:541458-553294 GCF_000151845.1 Pteropus vampyrus | reverse complement strand
TCCTGCCTCAGGATCTGAGTGGGAACATCGGTTCCTCCTGCTTTTCGAGCTTGCCAGCCTCTGGCATGGAATCTATACCATTGGTTCTCTCAGATCTCCAGCGTACTGCTAATATCTAGTAAGATGCGCTTTGCAAATCTTGGGGTTTCTCGGCCTCCATAATATATATATAGATATGTCTCTATATGTATATGTATATATACATATATATACACACACACACATACACACACACACATCCTATTGATTCTATTTCTCTGGAGAATTCTGACAAATGCAGAGGTCAACAGAAGTTTGCTTGTTTTTTTATTTTAATATGCAAGGAAAAAACCGCATGTTGTATGTTGATGTAGAAAGCCATATAGAGATGGGGAGAAGACCGATGATGTAGAAAGAGAAGAGAGAAGAGTTAGGGTCCCATTCTTAGAAAGAAGGAAAGAGGTTGGATCTGGTACACATGCAGAGTTACTGGCTGTGTTGAGTTGAATTGTGTCCCTCAAGAAGACACGTTCAAGTCCTGACTTCAAGTATCTGTGAGTGAACTTACGTGGATAAACTTCTGTTGTTTTCAGATACCTAGTTTGTGGTACTTGGTTTGGGCAGCCCTAGGAAACTGATATACTGGTCTTAGTGGCACCCCAGCCATGTCAGGGAAGAGCAGTTATGGGAACACAAAATCCGTGCTGTGGTGTGGTGTGCTTAATTAAGAATGACAAGTTATTTTATGGGCTTGATGGCCAAAGACGCTGATACACATAAGTATCAATTCTATAAATCGTGTAGGTTATCTATAACCTCCCATTCAGAGGTCTCTGGTGAATATTGCAATAGAGGTCAAGGTGAAGGTTTCTTCCCCCCACCCGCCCAGACTTTTGAGGCTGGGTCTGGCTGTTCTATCAGTCACGTAGGCATGTAGGGTGTCAGGGTGGGCGGTCAGCTCAGGAACACACACCTGCTTCTGGAAGGCAGGCTCTGGCTCTCTCCAGGGGCACCAACTCCTTTGAAGAGATGAGGAAAAGAGAGAGGCTAGAAATGTCCCTTGCACAGGGCCAGTTCCCTTTTCTGTGAAAGCAGGGACAGAAGAGCGAAGGAGTTCTGGTCTACCAACCTGGGCCTTACTTTCAGGCTAAGAGATTATATTTCAACTCACTAGCAAAGGTTATGGCTAGGTGGGAAATTTTGCATTTCCATAAGGCCGTAGAGCACTTAAGAGTGCCCCGGTGAGCAAAGATAGTCATGGCACTTCTTGGGTCTAATTACAATAAAGCCTAAGGCAAAAAGCTCTATACAACAAGTGCTTGAATTCCAGTCAATGCAATCCTTAACACAACAATATTCCAACAAGAATGCAGACATCCCCATGACCCTTTTAGGATAGATCTCATTCTCCTAGAGAAATCAGTTTTCAACGTTATAATATCTGCATTTAAACTTTGACTCCGCCACTTACTAATCAGATGGTCTCAAGCGAGACCCGCATCTCCCTGACCCTCAGTTTCATCATCTGATAAAGAGGGTTGGAACTTGTCCTAAATGGATGTCAGTCCGTGTTTACGGTGATCCTGAGTCCGAGGTGCCAGGTCAACCCCAGATATGGTTATTGTCTGTCGCCAAGCCTTAGTCATTATGTCTTTTTACTCTCAAAGATGCCCCAATTTGTCCGTAAAATGATACGATCACCCAATTCATATGTGATCATATGAAAGCAATATAGAATGTATAATTAAAATTATACGTGAATGTAAGTTGCAATAATAAGAATGGTGGTCCCTAAACTGTCTCCCTAGAAAAAAAAATGCTTTTGTGTTCTTGGCTTCTGTACAGTAAGTAGCCTGCCTGGGAATGTGCAGCGTGAGTTAACGAAGGACCGAAATGTATGAGAGAGTGAGTGAGTGAGCGTGTGAATTTATGTATTAGAGGGGTGGGGAGCCATCCTTAAAATCAAGTGAATCTTCTCAGTCACTTAGCATATCACGGATGAATCTTTCCACAGGAAAAAAATCTAAGAGGCACAGTTGCGGCTAAGGTAGATTAGAACATCAACATTAGGCCAGATATCACCATTTGACTTATATCTATATATAAATTTAAATATCGTTCTCGCCACAATGTTATGAAGTAAGCATTGATACCTCCACTAGACAATTATGGAAGCAGGCATGGATGTACTGATTAGACCATTACGGGGACAATTGGACACTTGGTAAAATAACTTGCCCAGGTTTTGGATCTATTTCTTCCCCAAACTTTACCCTTTTTCATACACATTCATCCTAGATATGATCTATTCTTTCACAGTCAGGGAAATAAATGTCTGAGAAAATGGAATGGGATTCTTTGGTGAAACTCAAACCCCAGTCTCCACTCCATCAAAGCCGCATGAGATCTGTCACTTCCAGTGGATGAGCGAGAGCTTCTGATGATGTCATCAGAGATGAAAGCTTTTCCAACGGCCGCACATGGTGCCAAGGGAAAAGGCATCTGTACTTGTCCCCACTGAGACAGAAAGTCCAAGAAATAGCAAAAGGTTTTGCTTATGACAACAAAAACTTTAGTCTGTTCCCTTATGATTTCTCCCCCTGGTGGCTGTCTCTCCCTCCCTTGCCCAGCCCCCACTGAGCTAGAAGGCTCCGCATTTCTGCCACAGCTGCTGAAACAGGCAAGGGTGATGAGGCATGAATATTTCAACTGCTGACCTTCTCTGCCTCTGCGGCCAAGCGCCTCGTAATGTGGCTTTCTACAGAAAAGCAACCGGAGGGAGAAAGCCCAAGCGAGCGACCGAGTGACCGGCACACAACACCCCAAGGGAATTGTTCTCTCCTGCTTCTTTTCACGTCTATTCTGAAAGGCGCTTCTCATCCCTCTACCTACCAACCAGCATACGTCGGCGTTCCCGTCGAAACCTCACTTATGTTTTCCTAGTCGATAAGCTTGTAAAAATACTCCTTAGCCAGAGTCATAGTGTCTCAGGTTCTCCTTCGACGCACGAAGGGCGTGAAATTCTCTAAACACATGCTCCTGCCAGCGTCACTGAATATGCTGCTCACTTTTATTTCCTTTGCTTGCTTATTTTTCATTTCATTTCATCTTTTTAATTTTAGATAGACATTTTTATTTTATATATATATATATATATATATATATATATATATGTAATCAAGACATCAATACCATCAGAAAATGCATGGGTCTTAAGGTATACAATCTGATGCATTGTGACAAGTGCTTGCACTCCTAAAAGCACAAGCATAAACGAGACATAGAGCATTCTACTGCCCCCAGACTTTGGTCACCCCCTTTGCAGTCAAACCAGCCACCCAGCATCCCATCTCCAGAGGAAATTGCTTCCTTGATCTCTAGTCTCATAGATTCCTTTTACCTCGAACTTTAAATAAAAGGAAACATAAAGTATAAACCTTTCGAGCCTCCCTTTTTGTCCATTCATTTGGCATGCATTGGCACGTTCTGTTTATCCATTCTTCTGGGGATGGACATTTGAGTTGTTTCCAATTTCTGTTTTTTTTCTATTATAAGTAAAGCTGTAATCGATATTCTTCTATTAATCTCTCTTACAGATATGTGTTTTCATTTTGAGGGGTGTAGATGTCTAGGGGAGAAACGGATGATTACGAAGTCGGCATAACATTCTAGGACATCATCCTACGGTCTTCCAAAGACTGTCACTCACTAGCAGTGTGTCAGAGTTTCAGATGCTCTTCGTTCTGTCAAAAATTTGCAATTGTTCATCTTTTCGATTTTAGCCATTCTAGTCGGCTTCAATTTGTTTTTCCCTAATATCTAACCTTAATGAGTAGCTTTTCATGTGCCCACTGAACACTCGTGTGCCCGCTTTGTGCAGTATCTGCCCAAGTCTTTAGCTCACTGTTTTTCAGATGTATGTCTTTTTATTTAAGAGCAGTAGAAGTTCTTTACAGGTTGAGGATACAAGTTCAATACCAAATGTGTGATTATAAATTATTTAGTCCAATCTGTGGTTTGCCTTTTCATTTTCTGAGTTGACATGTGATGATCTAAATTTTTCGTTTTTTCTCAGGTCCAGTATTAGATTAATTTTTTTCTCTTACAGTTTTTGCTTCTTGAATTCTAAGAAAACATTGCCTGCATCAAGGGCACGAAGGTGTTTTCTTGTATCTTCTTCTAGGAACTTTAGAGTTTTAGCTTTTACACTTAGGGCTGTGACCTATGTTAACATGTGTGTATGGTGTGCGGTATGGTTCGAGACTTTTTTCTTTTTCCATACAGATACCCATGTTTTCCAGCATCATTACTGAAAATGCTCTCCATTCCCTTATTGAATTGCTTTGTACCTTAATCAAAGTTCATTCGACAGTATATTTCTGGACTCATATCAGGTCTACGTCTGGGCTTTCTATTGTTTTTTGTTAATTTATTTGTTTATGTTTATGTTCATAACATACTCACTGCTGAAGTCTCTGGAGTGAATCTCTGGTTCACAGAGCCACGCTGTAGTTCTGGGCTCCAAGAGGCCCTTCCTACAACCACTTTGTCCTTGGGTTTCCATAAGAATCCTCTTGAGCTATCCTGAATGGTTTTAAACCTTGCAACGCAAAGAGTATACAAGACAGAAGAAGCAGCCCAGTAAACATTTGTCTGTGATGTGTGTTCCTATAGGCACGAAGCATAAAGTTTCCGGGTCCTACTCTCTCCTTCTCTGACTTAGCATTCCAATCTGTGTTCTGCCCTGGGGTAACAGGTAAAGGAATGCAGGGGCTGATAGTTGGAAGTGGCACGGGATTGATGGGAATGCCGAGGAAGGTAGGATCAAGGGAATCTGGGCAGCATATGCTCGAATGTCATAAACTGGTACCAGTAATTAGAAGTGGTTAACAGAATGACAAAATAGATGTTTTTATCCATCAGGAATATAAGGGCATGGTAGGTAGGAGAGGTAAAAACTTCTAAAGAAAGCCTAGCGTGTCATTTGAAACACACGACAGCCATAAAAAAATAGAAAATAGAGGTACGAATGAACCCATCTGACAGACGACAAAAGGTGAAGATTGCAGAAGTGAAATAACAGCCAGTCAGTGGCTTAACCAGGATTAGAATCCAGGCCCAAAATAAAAAGAGAATTAGGAGATTAAAAAAAAGAAGAAGAAGAAGAGGAGATGAAAACATAAAGCTTCATACCTGGAAATCATACCCACTCTTTTCTCCAATCCTTTTACACTGACTTTTATCTGAAATCAAGAACGCATCATCAATCCATGAGGTCCTCACTGAGCTAAGAGGCTTTGTTTCCTCTTCCCACCCCTGGGCTTATTCATGAGCTACAATTGTGGGAACGGGGCCGGGGCTGAGTCCTTACGCTTGGAATTGCCATGGCCTCCACCCCCTGGTCTTCGCAGCACACACGCCCGGAAAATCCATCCTCAAACTTTCGGGTCCTTCCAGCTGCTTTCGGATTTGGTCCAATCATTTAGTAACCACAAGAAACCCAGCAGAGCAAAAAGTTCAAAGCGACGTCCTGTTAATTAGCGCAGGCAGTTTCGAGGGTCCCAGCTGTGCAATTCATTTTCGTATGCAGTATCCCCAATTAGGCCAACTTCGTCTGAAATTTCTGGAGCCACAGCTTGGTAACCAGTGGAGAGATGCACCAAGCTATCATAAGGTCAAGGAAATCTTCCTTTAGCAGATCCCCGCCCCCCAAGATAGCACTTCAAAATCACTTACCAAAGTGAAAACTACTTCATTATGAAAATAAATATTCGGTCCTTGAAAGGGATGCGTCATGGTCATTTCCCTCAATGCTACAACCTGCAGGAAAGACCATGGGGCTCTTTCCTTGAGCTGTCTGTCCCCTTCTCATATTTTGAAATAAACTATCCATTGGTGACAGGCTCTCTTTTCCTTTCCGTTTTTTTGGGGGGGGCGGGGGGGAAGGGGAGCACCCGAAGGGAGGGGTCCAAAAGATTCACGTCGAATTGCTGACCGAGGAATTCATTGAGCTCTAAGCACCTGCTATGTAAGTGCTATTTCTTAAGGAACGTGGTCATCTTTGCTGCATAGACTGTATATGAGACACGTCGATCGCTATGCCTGTCGTGTCAACAGCCCCTTTGAAAGCAAATTGCCCACCCATCGGATCTGAAGAAGTGGGAGATGCCAAGAGACATGGCTGACTGACCAGTGCAGCCCATCCCCGGCCCAGCCATTGCCCCGTCTTCTTGCATTTAAGTAAAAAGTCGGGCTGAGCCCATCAAATCCTTTCTCTGCAATTCAAACAGAAATTCTGAGCCAAAGCAGCCTTAGCAACAGAAGCAGAAGCTCAAAGCCATAGCAAAGTTAGAGGGGACATGCTAGGTCCTGCGTGAGCCAAAGTGATGAGTAATCCATGATAGACAAATGAATAAAGAATGAAGAAAGCCAGCTGATAGCAGGAGGAAGTCGGAGCAGATGGGAAACGTGGAGACACCCCGAGAAGGCAGATGAAGCCATGTGGGCTGGAAAACCCGAAAGAATAGCTGCTCAGTGGTCTGCTCGCCCCAGGATGGGTCCTGGTCCTATGCGCACCTTCGCCAATTCCTGCTCAGGTAAACTGAAGTGACCTTCGGGCCTTCGCAAGCATGGTGGCTGTATGCTCTCAGTGGAGGCCAGCCCGGACCCAGCCTCATCGGAAGGAGAGGCTGCTGTGCCACCCAGAGGTGACTCCCTAAATGTTCCCCAGCGGGGCCGTGAGGCTGGAGAGGTAGGTAGCTGGCCCAGTCCAACGTTCTCGTTTGGAGCATGTGCAGATTTAACAATATTAACCTTGAGCTGTCGTCCCACAAAATGCTGAGGCATCTTTCTGGCCTCTCTGAAGTCAGCTCCAAGTTTCAGCCGGTACTGGGAGGCTTCCTGGGCTTCCACGTGGCCCCTCATCCGTCCCCCCAGACCCACAGACGCACGAACCCCACCCTGCATGCCCTTTCTGGCGGCTTCTAACCCAGATCCTTCAGAGCCTAACATTTCTGCTCCGACACAGAACCACAAAACATGTTTGTGTTCCTAGGACCCATTCAAATTCTTAATTTTTTTTGCCCCAAATTAATAGCAGTCTTGGTTTTAGCTTACAGTAAAAGCAATATACGTTCATTGTACATAATCTGAAAAATACGGAAGAAATAACAGAAGAGACACGCTCTCCAACCCAGAGACAACCAATATTAACATTTTGATATTCTTCTTCTGACTTATTTTTCGATGAATATGTTTATTTAGAGATATAAAATCTGATATTTTGAATTATATATATTCTGATATTGTCTCTTACCATTGTTGCATGAATATTTTAGGTTATCATTAAATATCTTCAAAGCATTATTTTAAAATCTCTGCAGAAGGACCTGTCAGAAGAAAAGACAATAATTCGCTCAACTGTCTTTCCATCACTGTACACTGAGTTCAGTGCTCCAATGGTCATGGTTATTCCAGAGCGTACGTATGGCGAGTTGGGTCTCGTTATAGTACATGACAAGTGCACTACGTGACTCGGGGATGGAGAGTGACCTCTGCGATGAGCCCACTGCATTCAATTTCAGCAGAACTCTTCGCTTGGCGTGACCTCAGGCAAGTTGCTGTTATGAAAGCCCCTGGCAAGTTAAGCTGCTGCTATTAGCACAGTTCTGTCAGGAAGGCTGCACCCCGACTCCTGACACTGGCTTTCTGGTGCGTGGACCCCTTTAGTCAAACCATGGCCTCCCTCACCTCGTCCTCCTCCTCAGCTGTCCTTCAGGAGAAGCAGACGGACCTTCCTTGGTAGGTGGGTGTTTGGAAGAAGAAATGGGTATATGCAGTGCAGGGGGTAAATAGTGGTGCCCTAAAAAAGATATCTCCAAGTCCTAATTCTAAAAACCTATGAATGTGTCCTTATTTAGGAAAAGGACTTTGGTTGATGTAATTAAGCGAAGGACCTCCAGGAGAGATCATTCTGGATTTAGGGCGGGCCCTAACTGCAGTGACAGGTGTGTCCTTTAAGAGCAAAGCAGAGGGAGAACCAACAGAGACATGGAGAAGAAGCCGACGGGGAGTCCCGCATGGAGATGGAGGCAGAGGTTAGAATGATGGGGCCACCAGCCAAGGAATGTCAGGGGCCACTGGACGCTGAAAAGGGCGTGGAAGGGATCTCCCCATGAGCCTTCGGAGGGAGCGTGGCCCTTCCGACACCTTGCTTTTGGACTTCTTGCCCCCGGAACTGTGAGAGAATCGATTTCTGTTGTTTGAAGCTCCTCCGGCCACCCCAGTTTGTTACAGGAGCCGCAGTGGAATTAGTACGCTGGGTGGTCAAGAGCCCACGGGGACCACGTGGCCGGCCTTGCTTCGTGTCATCATCCTCACACAGGCGGCCCACGTGGGCAGAGCTGGGGCATCGGGCACTGACTGTCTGTGCTGGGCTGGAGGAATCAGCCTGACAAAGATCAGTGTCAGGAGGCCCTCGCGCCACCGATACCTGTCACTCTCTCCCCTCTCAGTTTTATCGGCATTAAAAGAGATCTTCGCACGTCTGTAGGTCCAACTCCTCGTCTTCCCCTCGGTGTTTGGAACTCAGCAGAAAGGTCCAGTAGCTACAATAAACTTCCCCTATTTTTATCTTTAAACTCATGCCCTATCTGCTCTTAGGGCAAGGGCGACATTCTTTTATGCAAGGACCTGAGTCCGTTTACCTGCTTTCGTGCATACTATCATTTTGCACCACCTGTACTTTTCAGCTCACTTTTGGATGATTTCTGGAGGTTTCTGCCCTGTCTGGGACCCCTTCTGATCTTGGCACTGTGTGCCGGACACTTGCCTATGGGTTGGTTTTTGAATTTATTTTCTCTCTACATCTCCAGGCTGACCCAATACTGTGTTAGATTTGCTCACGCTGCTTTGGGCTCAACCCAGAAGCACCTTGTATACGGTCTGTTTTTCCGACTCAAACAATATGTTTTCCACGTATAAAATTTGGTCTTTCCTGAGTGACCCATGCCTGAAACTCCACACTGTTAAAAAAGTTATTGTCCTTGCCACGCCTCGTTACCTAAGTCACATGATGCCTACTGATGCTTCCTAATGATTCTCTATTTCTGATTCTTATTCATTCAACTACATTATAAAAACCAACTACATTATAAAAGATATGGTCCTCGAACTTTAGTGGGGGGACCGACCTTTGCCCAGACCTCCATGCTTCAGCGGATTCAGAGGATTTCTTGACGCACACACACAGATTTGCTAAAGAAAACGAGAATGCTTCTTTTACTTGCAGTCAGACGCTTCACGCTGACATAGCACAATGCTTACCCAGAATGTCCTCTCTCATGAGTCACGCTATTAAGGCCCCAAAGAAATGCTTTTCCTATCTCTTGCCCTGTGTCCTTGAAGAAGAGTTGACGGAATCTAAATGACCTGGTTTGTCAACAGCTGACTTTGAACATGGGTGATGCTTCAGAATCTAGGGAGGGCTGGAGCAGGGAAGTACGAAGAAAAGACAGATTCATAGTTTATCGCCTTTCCTTTCAGGTGTCATGAATGCATTAAATTATTGCGTAATAAGGAAAAGTTTTGCAGCAACAAGAGTCCCATCTGGTACCAGAGATGTGAAAGAAGCAGGAAGCGAATATAACATTTAAATCGTTTATTTTTTTTTTATTTCTAACTCATAAATGTTTAACAGACGGCATGTGGGCCTATATTTGTTCTCTTGCTCTGGGCCCTGCCAGTGAGAGAGGTGGGATTTCTGGGTAGGAAGTGACCACGTCTAACGTTCCAGAACCTGCGCTCAGCACAGCTCAGGACCACTCTGCATTTGGGAACTCTCAAAGCGTGTTTGTCAGATGAATCAAAGCTAAATATCAGAGGCCGAATTTTCTTGCAGGTATAAGAAAGCGACCTACTTGGAGACCCAACCTGAATGGACTTCTCAGGGAAGACTCAGGCAGAAGCCAATTTAATTCAACTCCAGGTGGCATTACGGGAGCACCTCTGTGAGCAGAGACAGGAAACCATAGCAGGTGAGCTGCTTTCAAGGACTGAACAAAGTCTCGAAGCGAGCGCTTAATCCCAAAAGGTGTCATTTTTCTCTCCTGTTGCCAAGGAAGCAAATAAAAGTCCCGCCCATAGAAGAGGAAAGCAGAGACCTGGGAGCGGTCACAGGAGGGCAGTGCGGGGGAAATGGGGAAGCTTCTGCGAGTTTAACACGTGTGAATCTTCACAACCCTAGAGAAACACTGCTGCGCAAAGGCCAGGAGTGTGAGACCTTGAGCACCTGCAGCTCAGCAGGCAGAGCATTCTAAGACCACCACATGCGTTAAGGTACCAGAAATAAAGTAGCCAGCATTCCCGAGATGGACTAGTGAGCTCGAGGATGACCCAGAAACAGAGCATCGGGATCCGACCAAGGAGAAGTTGGCGGTTGTATACATTTGTCAGACCATAATGTCAGTAGACAAAATGAAATGAGAGTAAACCAATTGTGTGATGTAGATGCCATCTCCTAAAAACCCTTAATATATCATGCTATACAATCAAAATAACTCTAGGCAAAAGTTACTATGATTCCCAAGCGACGAACCATCGTGCTGAGGCAGGATGCACGGAATAGGATTCTTATGCCCAAGATCGCGAAGCTGCTGTGTGACCCTGCTGAGATTCCAGTTCAGGACGTCTCGCTTTAAAGCCTTCGTTTTTGCTCTCTGCCTCCTCCTTCGGGCCCCAGTTCTGACACGTATAGTTGACTCGAGACTGTGTAACGGACATTATCAGCTGATGCATTACTTTTCTGTTGCTGCTGTAGCAAATTACCACAAACAAGGTGGATTGAAATAAGGCTCACTTGTCGTCTTCAAGTCCAAAATGAGTTAGCGAGGCTGCACTCCTCCTGAAGGTCACAAAGGGAAATCTGTTTCCTTGACTTCTCTAGTCGCCATTTCCATTCCTTGGCTCGCGGCCCCCTCCTCCCTTTTCAAAGCCCGTCATTCACCTCTGCTTCTGTTATCACCTCTCTTTTTGGCTGACTTTGACCCTCCCAAATCCCCATTACAAGAACGCTTAGGATTACATTGAGTCAACCTGCATAATACAGGATACTCTCCCCATCTCAAGATCCTGGACTTAATTGCATCTGCAAAGTCCCTGTCACTTTGTACAGTAGTGATATACTCCCAGGTTCTGGGGATTAGGATGGGGACATCTTTGGAGGGAGATATTATTCAGCCTAGTAATAGCTCCCTATTGATTGACAATGGCAGGCACATTGTAGATATTTTGCCTTATTGAGTGCTGGCAGAGTTCAGAGCCTCCCATAGACAATGAGGGGACAGAGTCCCTGCCTGGCCCACTGCCCAGCCGTATTAGACAGAACCCGTAGTTCTAAGGTTGCAAAACAAAATGCTCAGGGAGATAATGGGGAAGTCAATATGAGTGACAGCAGGAGACAATGGTCTTTGACAGACTCTCACTTCTAGATGGTCAGAGGCTCTGCCCTAAAGGCCCTGCCTTGGCAGAATCTGCACAGCCATGTGTTCACCGGGCTCCTTGGAGTGGGGATAAATCTAGAGAAAGCATTTGATCAAGGAGATGGGGATCTCTACCCTGGTAGAAAAGGGGAGATTATTTGGTTTCAAAATTACATAAGAAATTATATGAACTATGAAAATGAAATGGCCAAAGAAGTTAAACTGACTCCAAGCTCTCTTTCCTTCTCATTCTGGGAGACGTATCACTCATCAGTTCTGTAAATAACTACCCTGGGCTTCAGTTTCCTCATCTATAAGATGGACATGATAATACCCTAGTAACGATTGCTGGGAGGATTAAATGGCCTGTAATTTACGCT
>NW_011888944.1:537339-541408 GCF_000151845.1 Pteropus vampyrus | reverse complement strand
AATACAGGATACTCTCCCCATCTCAAGATCCTGGACTTAATTGCATCTGCAAAGTCCCTGTCACTTTGTACAGTAGTGATATACTCCCAGGTTCTGGGGATTAGGATGGGGACATCTTTGGAGGGAGATATTATTCAGCCTAGTAATAGCTCCCTATTGATTGACAATGGCAGGCACATTGTAGATATTTTGCCTTATTGAGTGCTGGCAGAGTTCAGAGCCTCCCATAGACAATGAGGGGACAGAGTCCCTGCCTGGCCCACTGCCCAGCCGTATTAGACAGAACCCGTAGTTCTAAGGTTGCAAAACAAAATGCTCAGGGAGATAATGGGGAAGTCAATATGAGTGACAGCAGGAGACAATGGTCTTTGACAGACTCTCACTTCTAGATGGTCAGAGGCTCTGCCCTAAAGGCCCTGCCTTGGCAGAATCTGCACAGCCATGTGTTCACCGGGCTCCTTGGAGTGGGGATAAATCTAGAGAAAGCATTTGATCAAGGAGATGGGGATCTCTACCCTGGTAGAAAAGGGGAGATTATTTGGTTTCAAAATTACATAAGAAATTATATGAACTATGAAAATGAAATGGCCAAAGAAGTTAAACTGACTCCAAGCTCTCTTTCCTTCTCATTCTGGGAGACGTATCACTCATCAGTTCTGTAAATAACTACCCTGGGCTTCAGTTTCCTCATCTATAAGATGGACATGATAATACCCTAGTAACGATTGCTGGGAGGATTAAATGGCCTGTAATTTACGCTATAGAGAGCTCATCCCAAAATACCGATACTCTTGACCATGGTCCAGTGTCGTATCCAGTCCGCTTCATGAACTGGCAGTGTCACCGCTGGCTCTGTTTCTGTTTTTCCTCATTGAAGGACAGCATAATAAGGATTTACCTAACAGAGTTACTAAAATCAGATAATTTACCAGAGTTCACAATTCAAAAGCTGTGGCCCATAAGCTTTAGGTTTGCGACTCGTGCTTTACGTGACATCTTCAGAGCTCTGTGTCACACACATGAGAGACCTATTCTACCAACCTGATGCGTTTCAATGTTAATAAGTGAATGGATGCTAGTAAATGCATCCGTCAGTGAGTGAGAGGCTGTGCCCGGGATGCAGGTCTCTGTTCTGTTCTGCGCTTGTTCTCAGATCTCTCGGCCCTGTATCGTCTCCTTTCTTGTCTGCAGGGTGCATTTCATGTCTCTTCTCCCCACGGAATACACCCCTGACCTCGCTCCTGCCTCTCTCGTTTCCTGTCCTCTCGTCTTCAGTGTTCAGATTTTAGCTCTTAGTTCATACCGGCTCTGTTCCTCCGCACGTCGTCTCTGGCGTCACATACAGACCTGAAGGCACTGCCACCCACGACTGCGTCCTCATCAGAGCAGAGGCTCTCCCTTCCCTTTGCTCCGTGGACTCCGCGTTGCCTTTCCAGAAGTGGAGGCTGGGCTTCCATCCGGGTCCAGCTGAGCAGCCGCCTTACTTTGAGTTCCCTCACAAGCAGACTTGGCAACGAAGATTGGGGTGCAAGTAGGAAGCCCAAGCAGGAGACCAGAGGAGCGACCCTGGAAAAGGAAGCAGGCAATAGGGTTTGCGACCGCTGCGGATTGATTACTGGAGAATTCTAGAATGTTGTAGCACGTGCTTCTCAGAATTAGCCCACCTGAAGGGCTAGTGGGCAGGGGTGTTTCTATACAAACTCCCATTGTCTTTTTTGAGGACTGCTAGGTGGGGGGTGGGCATAAATTCTCCAGTAATTCTGGTCAGTCACATCACAGGCAGAGGGAACTTAGGACTTGGAAGAAAAGAAATCAGGGGCCGGAAGCTGGAAATCTGTCAGGGCAAGGGGGTGTGGGAGAGGCGCCGACAGCTTCTGCCTTAAGACTTAAAAATGTAAATCCAGAATCAGTTAAAACTGGACTCTAAGGAAAAACATCTCCCCAGTAACTCTGCCTATTTTTTAATAAGCAGGGTGTCTGGGGGGGTTTTGGTTAGCGAGTCGTATGAGTTCTTTATACATTTCAAATATTAAGCACTTTTAAGATATATGGCATATGAATATCTTCTTCGGCTGCCTTTTTATCATGCGGAGTGTTTTTTGTTTTGGGGGGTGGGGGGTTGCTGTACAGAAGCTGTTCAGCTTGACATTATTGATTTTTGCTTTTGTTGCTTGTGCTTTGGGTTTCACATCAAAAAAAAAAAAAAAAAAAACCTTGACAAGACCAATGTCAAAGAGCTCTTCCCCTATGTTTCCTTGTAGGATTTTTATGGTTTTGGGTCTTACGTGAGTCTGTAATCCATTTCAAGCTCATTTTTGTGAGTGGTATATTATATTCTTCTGCATGTAGTTATCCAGTTCTCCCAACATCATTTGTCGAAGAAAGTATTTTTCCCCCATTGCATATTCTTGGTTCCTTTGTCAAAATTACTTGACCTTATATGTATGGGTATATGTCTGGGCTCGCTATCGTGTCCCATGGGTCTATGTGTCTATTTTTTTACTAGTACCATACTGTTTTAATTACTATAGCTTTGTGGTATATTTTGAAGTTGGGATGTGTGATGACTCCAGCTTCGCTTTTCTTTCTGGGGATGGTTTTAGCTATTTGGAGTTCTTTGTTTTCCCGTATAAATTTTAGGATATTTTTTCTATTTCTGTAAAAAATGCTATTAGGATTTTGATAGGGATTGCATTCATGCTATAAATGGCTTTGGGCAACATGGACATTTTTTAAATATTAATACTTCCAACCCATGAGTATGGAATATCTTTCCATTGGTGTGTGTCTTCTTCAATTTTTTTCATCAATATTTTATGGTTTCCTGTGTACAGATCTTTCACAAACTTGGTTAAATTTATTCCTAAGTTTTATTGGTTTGGGTGCTATTGTGAATGGGAGCTTTTACAAATGACCGATCGGTACATGAAAAGATACTCAACATCAGTAATCATTAGGGAAAGGCAAATCAAAACCACAATAAGACATCGCCTCGCATCTGTTAGAACGGTTATTATCAAATTTTAAAAAAGAGAGATAAGAAGTGTGGTGAGGATATGGAGAAAAGATCATTCTTGGAGGGGAAATGAAATGTTGTGACCACAATAGAAAATTGTGTGGCAGTTCCTCAAAAAGCTAAAAATACAGCTACCACGTGATCCAGCAATCCCACTCTGGGTATATATCCAAAAGCAATAAAAATGGGATATCGAAGATATCTCTGCATTTCCATGTTGATCGCAGCACTATTGACAGTAGCTGAGATGTAGAAACAACAGCCTAAGTCGATAGATAAAGAAGATGTGAAATATGTATATGGGACGACATGGGTGGACCTTGAGGGCATTATGCTAAGTGAAAGAAGTCAGGCAGAAAAGGACAAATACTGTATGACATCATTTATATGTGAAATCTAGAAAAGCCAGACTCAGAGAAACAGAGAGAATGGTAGTTACCGGGGGAGTGGGGTCAGGGAAAGGGGAAGATGTTAGTTAAAGGGAATCAACTCGCAGTTAGATGAATAGATTCTGAGGATATAGTACACAGCGTTGTGCATTTAGTTGACAGTACCGTAGTATATACTTGAAAGCTGCTCAGAGAGTAGATCTTAAACGACGTTCTTACTGTAAAAAAAAATGATAATTATATGATGCGATGGAGGCGTTAGCTAACTCTGTGGTGATAATCATATTGCAATATATGTGTATTAAATCAACATGTTGTACACCTTAAACTCTATATTATAGGTCAGTTATATCTCAATAAAACTGGATAGAAAAATGGACTCAAACCCTGTTTCTACTATATTCTCTACCATCTTAAATAACTCTACTTCCTTTCCCCAAATCTGATTCCCTTCTATAAATGGATATTACAATAACACCTACTTTTTGGCATTTCTGTAAGCATTAAATAAAATAATAAAGTTAGTATAATGCAGGGTCCATTTAAATGAAAGCAGCTATTATTATTATTATTATTATTATTATTATTAAAGCTAGAATTAGCATAACACAATAGTCTGCACACAGACTTGCCTAATAAATATTTACTGAATCTAAATTTATAC
>NW_011888944.1:528544-534519 GCF_000151845.1 Pteropus vampyrus | reverse complement strand
GATTTCTATCATTTTGCATGAATAGACAATACATCGATTATTTGGCGGTGGTGGGGGGAGGCTGGCTATTTTTGTTCGATATAATTTTTCATATTCATTCATCGATCCCCATTGTTATATGGATCGGCTATTCCTTTTTAATGATTGAATAGTATTCCAGTAAGGAAACATAACATCTTCTTTCTTCTTCTTCTTAATTCATTCTCCTGATAAAGAACATTTGAGGTTTTCCAGTTTATTAAGAATTAAGTTATTATAAACATTCATATTCGGGACTTTTTGTCGACACGTGTAGTCATTACTTTTGGGTAAATATCTAGAAGTAGACTTACTGGATCATAGGGCACATGAGTATTTAATATTATAAAAATTACCAAACTGTTTTCCCAAAAGCGGTTGTATTTTCCATTCCCACCAACAAGGCAAGAGAGTTTAAGTTACTTCACAATCTCACCAATATTTGGTATTGACCAGTTAAAAATTTTAGCGAAAAGTATCTTATTTTTGTTTTAACATGCATCCCTTTGTGAAAAATGATGTGTTCACTGGCCATTTGTACCTCTCTGAACTACTTATAAAATCGAGTTGCTTGTGTCCTTGTTATTGAGTTGTATGAGTTCTTTATTTATTCTAGATACAAGTATGTTTTCCAGATATGTATATTACAACTTCCCCCCAGTTTCTTATTTTCTTTTCAGCTTTCTGAATGATATCTTTTAACCAGAATATTTTTAAGTCCAACTTGCGATTTTTTGATTAGTTTTTCTGTGTGTCTCCTAAGAAAAGTTTCCCATCCTCCCCCAAAGTCACGAACATACTTTTCTATGTTCTCTTCTAGAAATGTCACCATTTTAGTTTTGTAGTTTATGACAAGATCTTTTTTGAATTAAAATACAAGGTTTTTATCATTGGGAGAAATGTGGCAATCATAGGAGTGATAACTATGTATACAATCAAGTAAGCAAAACAAGACAAAATAGTACACAGGAAAAAAATAAGAATTATCATGGCATAGCATACTAAATGGCCCAGCCATCAATCGATCTACATGGTCATGATCATTTAAATTCTAAATAATGACCTCAAAAAATTGTGATACGTTTATAGTAGGTAGAAGAAAGACTGGAAATGGGTTGGTAGCAGAGGCAAAGGAAGGAAATGTAAAAGAAAGAAAAATCTTCATTTTCTTCATACTGAGGGCACATTACATAAAGCTTAAAACTGTAAAAGCATCGAGTAGACGTGTTAAGTTTGTCATGTAAACATGGAGATAAATGACATCGAAAGTGGTTGTTGCCAGCGGAGGGCACTCAGGGACGGTCTTTCCTAATAGTACTTACTGACTGATCTTACTTTTTGTACTGAAAGGATGTATACCGATAAAAATTTTTCAAAGAAAATGTATTCGTTAAAGAAGTTGTCCTAAATTGAAAAATCTAGAGGGACCTAACTTTAAGTGAAGATATTTCTATTAACTAGCAGTGTTTCCGTAGGTACCTGTGGACCCCAGTTCCGTTTCCTGAAAAATAAAGATAATTAAGCTGATTTTGCAGTTTTATAAGGATGAAGTTCGAACATTTTCACCATTAAGACGGAGGTCAAAAAGTCTTTAATAAAGTATTTTTTGGCAATAGCCGAAATTGAAACCATGCGAGTTTCTTTTTAAAATGCAGATTCCCAGGTCCCATCCGTAATCCGTAAATCCTAATTTCTGGCCTATAGATTCAAGGATTCGTACATTTGGTAAAGCCTCAGCTGGTTCTCGTGCCCACGATGACTCGCTAGGCCTGGGCTGGGGCAGCAGACACACTCATTTTCGATGCCCACTTTCATAGCCTAGAAACCTGGGAAATTTTTTAGGCTGCCATGGCCTCTGTTTTCAAAGGTTTTGAATCAGGTCTGACTGATGATTGTGTGATTTCTCCTGCATACAAAACCCTTAGCCCTGGGCCTGCCATGAGCGGACACTCAATAATTCTGAGTTCCCTCTTCCTCCACGAATCAGCTCTGTCTCTGATATAAAATTATCTTGGCACATTCCAGAATCAGACAGTTAAAATAAAAAATGCCAGATATTGAATTGGATCTAGCTTCAATTGTACAAACTACCAACAGCTGGTTATTGAGTGACTGGTATGTGCCCAGCATTCCGTTAGACGTCCTGAGGAAAATTAGCATTTCAGGAACAGACATTTCTTCCAGAAGAGGCCATCTTGGCCAACGGCATCGGGTGCAAAGACATTTCAGAACCAGAGAGTTAAAGATGGAGGAGACCTTAGAGAATTTCTGGTTACACAGAGAAAGGGTCAGGGGATGTGTGGGCTTGAGTTTCCCTCACAACTGGACAGATGATGGAGGAGCGATCTAGCTGACTCAGGTGGATCGATTCGCAGAGCACTTGTCTTTTGAATACAGTGATCTTCAATCTTTTTTAATCATTATCAGACGGAACATTTTTCTAATCGTATATGACAGGTAAGCTCAATTAATATGAGCAAACCACCTCTTTTGAGGTAGGATTCTGAGATCCACAGTCGCACCCACTTGGACCCTTGATGGAACCTGTCAAAAACTGGCTATCCAAATATCACTGACATAACTTGTCAATAAGTTATGTTAATAAGGTAAAAGAAAATACCATCTTCGCAAAGCTTTGGCCACATCTCAGCCTGGGGAGGGGAGGGGGCTCGGATCAGAATTTACTGAGACTCGACAGTCTGGCTTAAGGAAAATCTTTCAGTGTGGGAACTTGATAAGGGTTGGATACGAATCATGACCCAATCATTCAAGATTCGTGGAAACAGCAAGGTGAGGACTTTGGGTTGAAGGATTCAGAGAATTTTAGGGTGCAAACTCCCTCTTGGCAGTTTCCATTGAAGAGTAAATGGGTCTTTTTGAATGTTCCGGAAATGAAAAGATCCAACAATTTGCTTGGACAGGACAATGCCAGAAAAGTGATGTACTAAAGACAGCAGAGTAGCAAAGCCAAAGACATGCAGACGACCCGGTGTGGTTTTCGCCCTCCGTGCTCGGGCTGGGCCAGAGCGGGTAATCAGCCAGGCGAAGGGCATGCTGGGAGAGGGGACGGCAAGTCAGATGAACGGAGCTGGGTGCACGGAGTGAAGGAGACGAGGTTACTGCTGAGTAGAACAAAGGGAGCAGGACATGAGTTTTTAGAGAAAGACATGGGCTGCATATTTTTATATTTCGAGGGTCCTGGCATATAGGTCAGGTTTTATTCTAAGTGCAGAGGGACACCATTGAGGGGGTGGTTGAAACAGAGAGGGAAGTGAAATAATCCGATCGATGCTTTCAAAATATCTCTGTGGCTACGGATTCCAGGGCGGGGTGGACCTGAAGTTATTTAACTACTTCAAGCAAGTGGTGATATTAGCAGAGACTAGCCTAGGTCGGTGGAGACGGAGAAATCGTGAAGAGATAAAGGATGGATTTTGGAGGAAGACCTGCAGATGGCCAGGCTGAGAGACTGTAAAAAGAAATGTCACCAAGAAAAACCAGGTGGCCGCCTCGAGCCCTCCGATATGGTGATGCTGTATGCCCAGCGGGAAGATCAGCAGAGGGATCGAGAGCAAAGGCTTTCTTTTTTCTCGTTGGATTAGAAATCCCTTTAGATATCCAAGAGGAACAGTCAAGTCAGCTGTCAGGAAAATTCTTGAGCTCAAGGGTGTTTTCGAGGCTGAAGGCATAAACTGAGAATCGTCAGCTTATTGAGGTTTTTTAAAGCTATGGATCCAGATGAACTCCCCTAGAACAAAGCATGGGCTGATAAGGAAGGAACCAGGAGTGTGCCCCAGGCACTCGACAGTCAGTTGAGAGCTTTGGAGAGTTGCATAGTGTTTCTTACCAGTGAGGCAGCAACAGTACAAAAACTTCATTGACACTGCGGGGAGGAGAGTTTGCCCTTAAAGGTACTGTCCTGCCATTCAAGGAAGTGCTCAGAGTTAAGTCAAAAAAGCAGGTAAGAGCTCTAGCTAGGGAGACTACGGGGTCTAGAAGAAATTCAGTCCCTAGGGAGCGTGTCTCATTATTCCCAATACCCAGACGCTGTTGTTAAAATTTAATTTAATTTAATTTAATTTGGAATATTATAAAAATCATTTAATATTACCAAATCCCTCTCTCTCTCTCTCTCTCTCTCTCTCTCTCTCTCTCTCTCTCTCTCCCTCCCTCACACACACACACACACACACACACACACACACACACACACATACACACACACCTGAAACCCAAAGCGAATAGCAGAGAATTTTCCCTCTTGGAGCTATCAAAGATCTCTGAGAAACTTCAGGGTGTCCATGAAAGAGTCATATGTCAAAGGGGGCTCACAGTTATGAACGAGAGGGACAATATCATTCGACTCCAGGGCCAAGATTTTTCTGTGTTCTCGCTCGTTATCAGAAAAGTGATCACTAAGGACATAGAACGAGATAAACAAGACAGCTTGAAAAAGATGAGACCAGGGTGGATGAAGGTTCCGGAAGCTCTAAGAACATAGAACTGAGACAATCCCTTCTCTGCTCTCAAAGCACACATGGTCATGGGAAAGAAATGACTTCAACAGGCTGCCACGAATGCCAGCAGAGACGTGCGGGTACAATGGGACGCCTAATTTTTAGGCAAAAATTAGGCCTAAAGGTTATCAGGTATAAAGGTTACCTTACAGGTTTTTTTTTAAATATGTGTCGTTACTCACATTTGACAATATTGTAAAATTCTCTTAAATCCTCTTTCTTCCTCCATTCATTCTCCTTTCTTTGTTATCCATATAACTTTATAATTTCTGGAACACGTGCATTCAAAATAACAACACCAGTTTTATCGGTATGATCTAAGCGACGAGGATGTACGGAAGAAGCTGAAGCAAGCAGACATACATAAGGATTTGTGTGTGGACGTATTAAAATCATCTTTAAGGGTTGCTTTGTTGACCACTGGTTGCTCTTTTTGTCCTGAGTGAATAACAGGAAGTGAAACTTACCGTCTCTCTCAGTTGGTTACGGCATGAGATGCTGGAGAATTTACGTGTTAAAATCTGACTGCTTCAGGCACCTGGGCGGGAGCTCTGATGAAACCCCTGCTCCAATGTTCTCAAAAGGAATGCCAGCCAAGGAGGGAGATGAGAGAAGAACCCTCTGCAGAACCATATTTTCAAATATTTTTAAAAGAAGTGAGAACAATATTTAAAAAAAAAAAAAAAGAATCTCCTTTCTTGCATAGAAGGTGGTGGACTCTACCAGAAGGAGTCATTGGCCTCATCAAACACTGGAGGAAAAGAGCTAGGCTGGGCACACGTGTCGTGGGGCTTGCGATCAGCAGAGGTGCTCACTCATTTTAATAAGTTCCAGGTTTGAGCCTGGGTCTGGATACAGTGAAATCAGCATGAATGTGACCGTCAGGGAAAACTTACCCTGCAACGAAGTCTGTGGCAGTAGGTTTTTTTGTTTTTTTTTTTTAAATGGTCTTGCATGGCAGGCGAAACTGCTACTTGGGTGACCAAAACCCCTTCGGTAACGTGGAGATGGTGACAGTCATCTCTAAGCTCTTGTAAAAATTAAGTGCAATAATAAACACAAAGGGCTTTCTAAATAGCCAGTTCTCGAGGGGAGCCTTCCTACCCCTTCCCAGCGTTAAAAATTAAAAAGTCATTTCGACATCGGAATCTTCAGAGTGGACTCCTCCAGGATTATGAATTCTATTAATACTTATCACTCAAATAAAAGAACAATTGGGGGGAAAAATTGCATCCAGCCAAATCTATTTGAAATGGATGAGAGTTGAGTAGTAAATAATGAAGAAGAATGTAGACAGATACGGAAAGCGACTCGGACCGTTTTGCCACTAATAGGTGCCACAGACAGTTCATTACTGATAAATGTAGAATAACGATGTCCCTAATGAGTCTTTTCACGCACAAATTCATCATAAAACAAGAAGATGAGGTAAAACAAAAA
>NW_011888944.1:516483-527078 GCF_000151845.1 Pteropus vampyrus | reverse complement strand
GATGAAATGCCAACCACGCAGTTGATAGAAAGCCTGTTTTTGTAAGTAGAAAAGAACAAAGATAAATATGACTCCTAGCTGTGCCCCTTGCCATCTGAGCATGGCTGAGTCCAAGTTTTCTCTTCTGTAAAATGGGGACAATAATGTTCACCTCATAAGACTTTCTTTTATTGAGATATAATCTCATACCTAAGAATTTGCCATTTTAAAGTCTACAATTCAGTGGGTTTGCAAACAGTAACGGAGTTGGGCTACTGTCGTCCAGAGCCTTTTCATCACTTCAAGAAGGATCTCTGTTCCCATCAGCAAGCACCCTTCACCCCCGTCTTCTGCAGTCCCTGGCAGCTACTCATCAACTTCCACTCTCTACAGATTTGCCTCTTCTTGACATTGTATATAAATAGAATCATATAATATGTGGCCTTTTGTGTCTGTTTTTTTCACTTAGCGTAATGTTTTCAAGGTTTATCCGTGTTATGAACTCGTGAGATTTTTGCGATTAAAAAAAAATGCGTGAATCTCGAGCCTGACTCACTGTAAGGAACTAGTAAATGTCATTATTATAAGGCGAATGTTATTGAATTATAGACAACTAGCTTTTGAAGACTGTGGAGATCATGTCAGACTATCATTACGTGCAGTGTAGACATCCCTGCTCACAACATCCTTGGCTGAATAGCCTTCAACTTTCGTTGGAAAACGTCTAGGCCCTAGGTACTCACTATGGAGAGAGGCAGAGCTTCCCCACAGCTGCGAAATTCTGACTATTGCAAAACTGATTCTTACATTGAAATAAAATCTGCTCCTTATCAACGTCTACCAATTAGTCCTTGCTATGGGTTGAATTATGTCCCCCTAAGAGAAGCACCTCGGAATGGGGCCTTATTGGGAAGTAGTCTTTGCAGAGGGAGTTGCGATGAGGTCATATTGGTCTGTATTGGTCATAATCCATGATGACAGATGTCCTTATGAAAAGGAAAATTTAGAGGCGGATACCCACAGAGAGGGTGCTTCTACAAGCCAAAGAACACCAAAGATTGCCAACCGACACTAGGAGAGAGGCCTGGAACGGACCTCCCCACTCAGCCCTCAGAAGGAACCCACCCTGCTGATGCCTTGACCTCAGAATTCTAATTTCGAGAACTATGAAACCACAAATTTCTGTTGCTTAAGCCACTGAGTTTGCGTTCCTGCTACAGCAGCTCCAAAAAAAAACCAAGACACTCCTGGTTTTTCGCTAAGGTGCCAAACAGCTTGCCTCTTTCTTCACTTGATGACCTTTCGAATGTTGACATCAGCTCACCTGTTCCATCCCAAAGGCTCTTCTTTTCCAGCATGATAGTCATGTGCCTCCAGCTGTGTGACTTTACTCGGCTGCAATCTTCTGCTCTTCTCTGGAAGTGCAATGGCTCATAAATGAATGCGAGTTTTCAGAATGCTGATTGGGCCTTGAACAGTAAATGTTCTTAATATACCAAATATTCCCCTTTGCTATTTTGCTTGAGTCGTCGGGGCCTACACTCTGAATAGGAAAGGACCCACCTTATGCAACACTGCTGGCATTGAGCAAACTCAATAAATAAGATTGGCATATGCAAAGCGATGCTACCTGGAGCAGACAGAGCTTCCAGCAAAAATACTCCAAATGCTGCTCACGGTTCTTACTTCTCTCTATCACTTCACAGCTAGACTTCTGCAACAACCTCCTACATGCTCTTCTTGACCCCATTCTGGTCCACCTTCCAGTCCATCCCCCACCCCACAGCCAGAATAGTCTTGGTAAAACACAAATTGGATGAGGAATTGAGTTCTCTGTGTGTGTGTGTGTGTGTGTGTGTGTGTGTGTGTGTGTGTGTGTGTGTGCGTTGTCACTGCAAGTAGACTAACTCAAATCCTTGCCTTGATCTGCAGGGTCTCTAGGATACAGCCCCTGCCACCCTCTCCAGTCTTACCTCCTGCCATTCTTCCCCATTCGCCAGCACATCTCCATTCCTGAACACACGAGGTCATTGCCACCTCTGGATCCTTATCTTCAATCTTTCCTCTTTCTTCCTCCCCATCTTCCCATCTTTATGGCTGGCTTTCTCATCACTGAGGTCTCGACTCAAATGCTTCTTCCAGAGATTCCTTGCTTTGCCATCCTCACTAAAGTCGTGACCCCGTCCCATGTCCCTCTATCCCAGGGTCCTGAGGCGTGTGTGCGCGCATATGCGTGCCTGCCAAGAATTTCCCATTCTCCCAAATTGTCTGATGTACTGATTTGTTTATTATCCATGTTATTCATGGATGTAATTTCAGCGTGTAGAATAGCACCTGGCTTATAATAATAGTTTCTCATTAAATACTTGTTGAAGGAAAGAACGAATGAATATATGAATGAGTGAGATTGGGTGAAAAAAGGAATCGAGGGATGGAATCAACCATGGAGCAGGAACACCTCTGAATTATACACAGAATTGTTGTACCAAACACGGCAAATGTTCTTGGAGGCAGGTTGCAGTTGGATGCCTCTGTCGTGTGCCGTGGTATCCTCTTGTCCACCCTATCGGCTTTCCATGTAACATCCCGAGGGGTTAAGAATTAGGAATCTGGTGTAAAACGAGCAAGTTCAGACACCTCAGGAGGCCAGATCTCCAAACAAGGGACATGGGGTGGAGCACTATCTTTTCTCTGTACGTTCTTCCGAGATCCAGGTTGTGTCTTAAATATGTCACATGAGGAAGACAAGAAACACAGAGTTATTGTTTTCCAGCACTTCTCTGTCCATCAGCTTTCCAGAAACTCTTAAAGACTTGGCAATTTTGCTCCCCACCGATTGACAAAATATCTGAGTCTCTTTGGAAGACATCTTCTACGCAGGCACATACAGTCCCCAAACAGAGAGGCAGGGGCCTGCCTAGCTGGGGGCAGCCTGGCCTCGAACAACTCATCTCCCAATGAGGTCTGCCTGAGGAAAAAATGGCTCACTGCAGGCCACCCTATGCTCACATCATCTGGCTCCCCACACGCCCTTCCTTGCCAACTTTTAATTCCCAAACCAGACCCACTGTCCCGATTACACCTTACTTCCTTTCATGCACCCTCCTGTGTGAACACAGAAGCTTCTGGTAATTAAATGTCTACTTTGTGAACAACAGAGAGGCAGTTTCCGCTGAACCACAGCCCAACGTAACAGCAGAGGGAATCCCGGGCCTCCAGCACCTTGGACAGAGCCCGCATGCCGCTGGAAGCGGCCCCTGAAGTCACAAAGCTCTCGCTCCGCTTCTGCTGGCCGTGAGCCTTTGAGCCTTTCCGTTCTGCCATCCCATGTCCCCGTGTCCCCATCCATGAGAGGAGAAAACCACAGACGACCGAAGTGAATTCCGCTAAGTTAAAAGATGCTTCGCTGCCGTGCGTCCTGAGTTTTGCCCTTCGTCTCTTTGTGCATTCGTGCCCAGCTAACCCCGGGGGCCTGCGAGGCCCAGAGGTGGGGGCCGGTGCACACGCCTTTAACGCAGATAAGTCTGATATTTGGAAATCAAAGGGTTTCGCCTAGGTTTGTGGTAATTCCCGATTTATCACGAAAAATCGGAAGACGTGATCATGGAGACAGCACGTTTGTACCTAGCGACAATAGCTGGAGCCACACGTTTAGCAAGACATCCTGCAGAGCAGCGGTTTCTCAAACCTCTAAGTGCCTGTGAGGCAGCTGGCAATTTGTTTAAAAGTGGATTCTCGTTTAATAGATCCAGGGCGGGGCCCCAGACTAAGGATGTCTAACAACCGCCCAAGACGTGGATGGAGGTGGGAGGGGAGCTTGCTTTGAGCAGAGGGGTTTGCATGTCCCAGAGAGCTGCGACTCCCCATTCTTCCGCCTCTCCCTGTTGACTTCCAACGCGATGCCAAACCACATGCTCTATTGTCTATTTTATATTAGGGATATACTTTTTCTACAGCTGACTCGTTCCGCTCATTTGTCACCTGCCAACCTAAGAATGCATTTGAATATTTAACCCACCTTTGAAAGGATGCTTGGTAACCCTAGGCTGCTTGAATCAGTCAAAATCTCACCAGGAAGAAAGGTATCATCAACTGCGTTTTAATGGGGAGAATTTACGTTGCCCAGGTGATGGAGAAACTGATGAAGAAGCTGGATAGAAGGTACACGGGAACTCTGAATTATTTTGCAACCTCTTATGAGATCTATACTATTTTAAAAGAAAAAGTTATGATAAAAAATAAAGTCTGGATGATAGAGAAATTATTTCAGTAAAATAACTCACCTTGTCAAAAAGCCTTTGGCGCCTTTATTGTAGGTGGAAGAGAATTACTGGTCATGATTTTTAGGATGAGCGCTCTTAAGGACTCGGGGACTTGAATGATGATACTTTAAAGGCTTATTCTTATATTGATACAGACAGTTTCATAGAAGAAAAGCCACCATCTTCAGAAAAGGAAAATACGGTGGTATAGGCCCTTGGCCCAAGAGTCGTTTTAAACACACTAGCAAAACACAGAAGTGACTGAGGTTTATTTGGACACTCAATAATATTTCATTGTCCTGGATGATTTTTTAATTACAATTTCTTCAACTGGTCCTGGTGGATGAAGAAAGGTTTCAAGCATGTGAGGCTCTGGTCTTCATTTGGGGGACTTTTTTGCAAGTATTTGCAGAAGCCTTCTCCAGTTTGCCCACTCCACTCGGGTTCTTAGTGAGGTTTCCAAGCTCTACCGTGCGTTACGAGGTGGGCAATAAGGGATTACATCATTCTTTTCTAAGTCTCATCTTCTTCTGTCATCCTTATTTGACAAGAGAATGCTTTTTCTAGGGTTTCTTTTTCATGGTGCAGGGGCCATTAAGGGAAGACAATCATTTGAGGCCATCGATGGGAGCTGCTTTCTCTCTTAGTGCCTTTTATAGGTAGGGGACCATCACAGTGTAAAGAAAATTGGCCAGGTATAAGGCTCCTTAATAACTCAGAGATTCAGAACAAACCATTTGTATAGGGATCAAAATGGAGCACACACAAAGAAAAATACCCCTTTTTGAAGAGGAGAGGTGGGGTTAGACAGAAGATAGAAAGCCAGATAGTCAGACTCAGACCATACTTCCTACCTCAAAGAACAAAAGTCATCCTGAATTTAAAAAAAAAAAAAATCTTCCTGAATAGGTCAGGGAAAGAGCTTTGCTTCAGCATCATTCCCTAGGTGGCCAAGGAGCCTTAAGGAGAATGATAAAAAACTTGAAACATCAAGGGGTCTCACCACATATGCACTTGACTTGTATTTTGAGCCCTTTTCCATCTCCGATACTCCACATCCTGCCAAGACTATACTCACCTGTTGTGAATAAGAAATGTTGAAATGTGGTGTTATCATCCACCAAGATACCTGCTTGTGAAGAGAGACAAGAGGACCATACACCTATCAGAAGTCAAGTGATGATTTTGTCTTAGTCCTTAACACCCCCGTTTCCTCAGGCTTGTTTTATTCATGAATATCACCCAAGATTCCATGCCCCCCACACCACCTCTCCAAAACAAACAAACATATTTCACTTCTGAATTACTTTAGAGACCCATTTCAAAGAGAGGTCCCAAACTCACACCCAGACTCAAAAAGCTGATAATAGGTTCATGGGAATTGATTCAAAGAGAAATTTTAAAAACAGGGAAAGACCAGTAAGGTAAAGTATATACTGGAAAATAGATTCGAATATGTTCTGAAAACCAGAGTCTCAGTATATATGACAAGGTACCCATCTGAAAGGAGATGCAGGTAGATATTTAAAAAGGAGGTCACAAGATCCTTCAGAAGAAATAAGTGAGGGGACAATGCAGAAAGGATCATTTCTGTTATCTGAGTTTTTACGTATCACAACATATGGCGTAAAGAGTTGTTTATTTGTTAGGTTTGTCGTTTGTCTTGGTTGTTTGTTCTTTATATAAGTGTTTATTCTCTTTATCAAAGAACAAATTTGTGAGAATAACCCTATTGGATGTCAAAATTTATTATAAAGATGTAGCAAATGAGACAGTGTGGTGTTGGCACAAAGGTAGACAAATTGGAATAGAGGCAGATTCACACAGATATAAACATTAAATTTACAAATAAGAACCGTAGAATAATACAGGAAGGACTTTTTTAAATAAGTTTTGCTGGGTCAAATAAATATCCATATGGAACGAAAACGCATTTACTCCTATTTCTTACTATATACAAGAAATGAATTCCAGACAATCAATCCTCTAGAAAATAACATTTGATTATAGTCTCATGACTTTGAAGTAAGCAGTGGTACAGGTGCAAAAAGTAATAGCCGACGAGAAAGACTGATCTACTAGATTACACTGAAATGAAGACCGTCAGTTTATCAATAAACACTGTTAAGGGCGTCTAAGAGGAAGTCCAAGAGTAGAAAATATTTGCAATACATAAACCAACAGGAGTCAGATGCAGAATATATGTGTGTGTGTATACAAATATACATATTCATATTATCATACTGTAACTATATATACATTTATAACATGCGATGAAAAATATTTAGATACAGTATATATGTGTATAAAATATATATTAAAAGCATATTAATCATCTGCGTAATGTGGTTTTAGTGTTGCTTCGTTGTTTAATTATTCAGGGCTTATTTTGTTTTGTTTCTTTGTTTTTGTTAGACTAACGGCAAAGATTTTAAATATTTTTCTCTAAACATTTTAAAAAGTGAAATGTGAGAAGAGCTTTAAAGACGTTCGCAGACTATTATCCCCCTTGCTTATTTACTTATGCACCTGTTTGATCTTACTAAGAAAATGTATGCCTCATTACAGTTAAAAGGAATCGTAGAGATTGATATTTTTAAAAGATATGCAAACTGTCCAATTCAGTGCTTTAATCAAACAGATTAACTGGGCAAACTTCTGATAGTGAATATTTTGCTTTTGTACAGAAATTGCTGCTGATCTACATTTAGTTTATACACAACATTTTTTAGCATGCTTAACGTTCAGGTAACTCTCTTGCCTGCATCTTTTTTTTTAAATATAGTTGGTGTACAATATTGTATTAGTTTTAGTTGTACAGTATAGTGATTCAATATTTATATACCTTACGATATGACCACTTCCCTAAGTCCAGTAATCATCTGTCACCGAGCAAGGTTATCACACACTATGTTCCCCTTCGCCCGTTTTCACTCATTCCCCTACCTCTCTCCTTTCTGGCAAATTACGAGGCAGACATAAAATATAGTTCTTATTCTGAAAAATAAAGTTTATTTTTGTATTTTTATGAGCATCAAGATATTACCAGAAGCTTTCTCTAAGTGGTAAGATTATGTCTATTTTTTTACTCTCTTCCAAAGTCATCTCCACATTTTCTCAATTTTCTATAATAGATGTGTATTTATTTTAACCGGATATGTTAAAAAAGTGGTTTACTCTAAGAATAGTGTCCACATCGTGGAAAATCAAGCAGCCCTTATAAATGGGCCGATATTCTCTTTTTAACAAGTGAGATGACTACTATCCCTCCCAAAAAAAAAAAAATGAAAGAAAAGGGAAATAATGAGTGCTGGTGAAGATGCAGAGAAAGTGGAACACTTGCGCACTGCTGGTGGGACTAGGAAACGGTGCAGCCACTATGGAAAACAATATGGTGGTTTCTCCAAAAGTGTAAAATAGAATTACCTTGTGATCCAGCAATGCCACTTCTGGGTACGTACCCAAAGGACTTGAAAGGGCCGTCTCAGATATTTGCACACCTATGTTCCTAGAGGCACTACTCACGATAGCCAAAGGCAAAAGCTACCTCAGTGTTCATCAATGGATGAATAGACAAACAAAATGTAGTATACGTTTGTCTAGGAAATATTATTTAGACTTAAAAAGAATGAAATTCTGATACATGCTACAACATGGATGGACCTTGGAGACATTATGCGAAGTGAAATAAGCCACTTGAAAAAGAACGAATCTGTCTGATTCCACTCACAGGAAGTATCTGGAGTAGTCAAGTTCATAACAGCAGAAAGTGAAATGGTGGGTGTCGGGGCCGGGGAAAGGGGGAAATGGGGAGTTGTCGTTTCATGGGTATAGAGTTCCAGTTTTGCAAGATGAAAAAATTCTGGAAATTCACAAGAATGTGAATATATTTAAAAATACTGAACTGTACCCTTAAAGTGATTAAAATGGTACATTTTACGTTATGTGCGCTATACTACATTTTTTTAATGGGTAGATGCTGCTATTGCCATTTAATAGATAGGTGAGGTGGGACAATTCTGGGTCTTTCCATTCTGACCCTAGCACTGCCCTACAAATGGTCGCCCTGAGAATTAGCTCTCTGTTATCACTGGTGGCTTCCTTTAATCTCACCAATTTATGTTCTCTGGCAGTGCTGTCCACCAGAAGCTTTTGCAATGATAGAATTATTCTATATCTGCACCGTCAGGCGCAGTAGCCGCCAGCGTTCTGTGGCCGTTGAGCATCTGCGATGTGGCTAGTGTGACCGAGAACCTCCACTGTGTAGTTTATTTCTGTGCAATTAAATCTAAGTAGCCTCACGTAGAGACGAGTGACCACTCTATTAATGCTGCTCTAGATTCTTTTGTGTCCACCTTCCTTGGCCACTGCGTGAACTCTTCTCGTGATGACTTTTGAGGGAACGGAAGCAAAGGTATCACCCCCACGTTTCCATTTTGCTCTTTTGCCGGGTCACATTTATCCCGGGCGTTGGACCCGCATCCTCTGAACAGCATGCTTTCTCCTCCTTTCCCACACAAAGAGCCTCCTCTGGGATCTTCCTTTTCATCTGTTCTGCTCCCCACACTTGTCACTGTGAAATGCCTGAGAAGCTCTTCCCTGAGCTTCCAGTTGTCATGTGATCACAGAATCCTGTAGGGGATCGCTGGGGAATCTCAAGCCAAGACAGTCTGAGTAATTCGTGCGTACCCACGGCTGCTCAGGTCTAATTAGCTGCTGCTGGGGTGCCATTGCTTTACCTGGAGGAGTCAGGCCTTCAGAGACGGCTGGCCTGATTATGAAATAAACCCCTTACAGAAGGCAGCAGAGCAACATTTTGAGGAAGGCGAAGACAAGCATTGGAATCAGATGGCTCTGGGCTTAATTCCATGTATGCCACATACTATCTATCATCTTGAACAAGTGCGAAACAGCTCTGATCCCACCATATTTTGGATCTACGGGAGGATAATAACACGTTTCAGATGATTTCAAGCCTTGCGGATAATGACGAATCAGTAAATGGCATCTTAAAAATTGCCCACTCCAGGCCCCTCGCTCTTCTTCTCACTGCTCCAAGTTCGACTCTTCATTTATTTGGCTACAACAGAAATAAGATGGTTATGACCCCACCTGCCTTTTGAGGAAAGTGTCCCTATGAACTTGGCCCTTCATTTTGCTTGGAAAAAAATGTGTTTCAGGAATAAATCATTAAATAATTTGTTTAGTTGCAAGAAAGTTAAAGTTTGTATTTGCTGTTTAGTTGAAGTTTTTATTTAATTTTTTATTTTTTGGCCTGGAATTGGGTTGAGGGGAGAAGGAAACTCAAGACAGTTGAACCCAAAAAGCTGGACCCGCATGGAGCAATGACAAGGTGGAGGTTGGGACATCACCCTGGTACCACCGGGCAATGACATTGAAGACTAGAAATATCTTATGGATTCTGAAGTTGTTGGCTGCCGAGCACGTGATGCAGATTCCCTGCTTTGACACCCCCGTAAATTCTTAAGTAGAATTTGCTTTGCTTATCAGAACTTTTTGCGTGAATGGAGGCTTGTTAGGAAACTCGATGAGAAGCTCAATTCTGCATCTCTATGAATGTGGGACAAAAACAGAGAGCATGAGATGGCACACATCTGGGTTGCCCATTCATCCACCCATTCAGCTAGACTTTTAATCAACCAGAATGTGTTGAAATTACTTCCCCGAGCATCTCATCGTGTGAAATATCACTAGGCCCAAAAAAGGAGTTGTAATCTTAGTCCTAAAGGATCTTATAGCATAAGAAGAAGGACAAGTATGATAGCAAGGGAACTGGAAGGGATGCTGAAGTTGCCCGTGTATCTGTCTCATTTCATTGATAAGGAAAAAGAGGCCTCAAGGCTCAGAGGATTGGAAAGAGAAAGCGATTATGACTTAGCGTCTGCACTGGGGCTCAGAGCTGTCATTTCAGACATATAGAGTAACGGATGTCCTGTCACACTGAGAAAGCCTGATGAAATATCCGAGGAAAGAGAGATGGATCCATCCATAGACATCTCTACCAGCTGCAACGACGAGGTGTTACTTGAGCTGGGCTGTGGCGAACACGATATGTAGTTGATTCTCAGGATCTCTTCTCGGCTTCCTCGGCACCAAAACAACAACACATGTTAGTTCTGAGTGAAGACCCCATCCTCCAGCTCCCCTTGCACTTAACTGCGGGGTCCTGTGTGTAAGTTTGGGCTGGGGAGGGTGAGCCATAAGTAGAACTGTCCTATGCAACTCTACTGACACCATAAAACCCTTCTTAGACCATAAAGTCCCATGAAGGAGACACAATGGACCCCTCACCCTCATTCCCAGTGCCGTCATAGGACTCGCTAGGACTGGGTA
>NW_011888944.1:502782-514488 GCF_000151845.1 Pteropus vampyrus | reverse complement strand
GGAAGGAAGGAAGGAAGAAGAAAGAGAATAAAAGAATGAATGAACTTAACACAGCTTCCACACTCCCCTGTATAATGAGGGAAAGGACCCCTGCCCTGCTCACTTTGAAGATTGGGGTGAGTATCACATGAGACCTACAGACAATGACGAATGAGCCTGATGAATAAAATATTTTTTATTAAAAAAAATTATTTGGAAATTTCCACTTCTGACAGCTTTCTCTGCTCATGAAATAAGCTCCCAGTCAATGATAAGAATCATGATGGAAAGAATATTTAAAAGTTGATTTAAAATAAATATGGTTCATAGGAAAAAGCAGACATTTTAGTCATCATTGAAAAAAGTAAAAGGTAAAATAATAAATACAAACATGAGGTTGGCATATACTGGTGAACAAGACTGTCAGTTAATTCAGTAAATATTTATTTCCTTCTGACATATTCACTGTGTTCTTCTGGGGCGTTTATGGAGGGGCTTGGTAATAAGTTGTTTATTATTATCTAAAACCACCAAGGCACATGTGGAATGCAGCCACCTAATTAAGGAAGAATAAATAACATCTCATCATCAGAGCCTCCCACCCACCTGAACTCCAATCCTGTGTCAGCCTTGCCACAGGCACTTGAAAGCTCTTTACTGTGTGTACCATACGAAGCACTCATGGAAGACAGATCCACTGACTTGTTAAAGTACACTAATTATTCCACAATTTTGAAAGTGAGAACATATGGGAACTGTTTTCTTCGTGAGTGTTTCTGCTTCGGAAACAAAGACCATGAAACAAGTATTTTTCATAGTCTATGTCATTTGCAAATGATATTCAAAGTTCACCAAATTCTCTAGGATTGAAAATGTTTAATGTCCCTCTGGTCCAAGGCTGTCTGATATTCAGTTCTCCCTCTCATATCTTTTATTCCCACTGTCCCTTCTCCCACTGAGCTGTCACTAGTCCTACCAAGATGAGCACAGCCAAATGAGAAGTGGAATATTCTGACAGTTCAAATAGATGTTGGGTCAACACAATGTGAGAGGCTGGTGAGATGCTTTTTCTGTGTTCCTGAATTGAGCAGATGGCTTGGTGCTGTAAGAGCCTGGCCTCGAAGGACACAGCTCATCTGCAGTAGACACAGCAGCGAGGATCCCAAGCAGAGAGCAGAGGACTATCTCAGACAGGAAGACTCACATCTTTATTCTGGAGCAGAAAGCAGTCAGCTTCTAGATGAAAATGGCATAAGATATGGGACCCAAAGGCCCATATTTCACAGAAGCACCCAAATAATCCCACACTAACTCTGAGTTACTTGGAAACTGAACCAGGTCACCGGAGCATAGAGCTGAGATTATTCGTTGATAGTGATGTTTACGTAGATAGTAACCATTGCATTATTAATGGGATTCTTACCCTTTTGCCTTTCTGTATATGTGGCCTTTGTGTTTGCTAGCTTACACTTCCCTGGGGACAGAAATGAGGACTTGTCTCTGACAGAGACAGAATGCAAAGAGAAGGAGCAAGGTGATTTATGGCTTTTGGCATGCAAACTTAAGATTGGATATTAAGCCAAAGGTCCTCAGCCGAGGCAATGGTCTGGAGAATAAGTTTTTCAAATAGTAATTTCTCCTCCTTCGGCCTATGGACAACCATGTCTAAAAGTCCCATTGTCTTAGTTTTCTTCTGCAACTTAAAAGAGAGATCCTTCCACCTACAGCGGCCAGGGCAGGGAGCCAGCCATCGCCTGATAAAAGGAAGTGATGTGAGTGCTGTTGATGGTTAGATTGTGTTCCCCGCAAAATACATGCTGAGGTTCTCGCCACCAGTAATGGCACATGAACATGACTTTATTCTGAAATAGGCTCTATACATTGAATCAAGTTAACATGAGGTCATCAGGGCGGGCCCTGATCCAATAATGGAAGTCCTTACAAGAAGACGGCCATGTGCAAACACTGAAACACATGAGAAGGCCACGTGGAGACACAGAGACACGTGTGCACAGGGAGTGCGGCACGTGACAATGGAGGCAGACATCGGAGTTACGTAGCTACAAGCCGAGGAGCAGCAAGGATCGCCAACCAGCACCAGGAGCTACCAGAGGCCAGAAAGGATTCTTCCCTACATGTTTCAGAGGGAGCACGGCCCTGCTTGTCATCAAGAACTATGAGATAATAAATCTCTGCTCTTTAAAGCATCCCAGTTTGCGGAACGTTTTTAGGGGAGCCCTAGGAAATTAATACAAGTACTCTGAGAAGACTAAAAAGGGAAAGACAGGAAGAAAACAAGAGGTGAACGTCCATGTCCTTATTTCTCCTATCTGGGCTCCCGCCTAGAGAAATGTGGGAACAGCAGAGAAGTACATGTGACACCAAAGACTCGAGTAACAGCGGGCAATCTCCGGCCAGGCTTCTCAGGGGACCGGGAAGAAGGCTGCCTCGCAGATGTCACAGATGACCTGCATCAACCTGGGACAGGCCTGTCAAGATAGAGCCAGCGGTGCAACATGTCTGATAAAGAGTCACCAAGAGCTTCAGCTTTCCCAAGGCCCCTTAGGTGCCTCCGTGTCATTCCCAAGGACCAGAAAATGCGGGAACCAATCGTATTTTATGTTAGAAGTCTACGTTTGCCTTGAAATGCCAAGCACTTCTCTTGTTTATCTCTTCTTCTCTGTTATACGGATTTGTTTTGAATGAGGTGGGAATTCAGCTCCTGATTTTCTAGCGAAGTGACCATGTATAAGTCGGTTAAACCATGATTACTCTCCCCAATGCCCCCATTTCTGTTAATGACATGAATCACTGAGTCACGGAGGCTTGATCCGCACGTTCTGTTCCAGTGCCCACTTCTCTTAATTGTAACGTTCTCTAGATCATTCCTCAATGGTTAAACACCGTGCCAGATCTTATGTGATCAGTCTCTTGCCTGCTTCATTTATTCAAGAAACAAATAAAATTAATACTGACTAAGCAAGAGTCATTTGTTTAGATCTTTGAGATTTAACAATGAGCAAAATGAGAATAATACGTTCCTTCATAGAGCTGTAGAGTCTATTTACAAAGTTAGATATCAACTAATTAATTATCCAGCTAAATATCTAATTGAAACTGTCATAAGTGCTGGGAGATCCAAACGCAGGGCTTTGTGAGAGATCGTAATGCGGGAACTGGTCCAGCGTGGGCAGTGGATAAGAAAAGACTTTCTGCAGAAGCGACATTTGATGCAAGAGCCTATGAGTAGGAGCTACCTTGGGAGGAGGAAGGCAGGTGGTAGAGTGGGAACTGGTGACCAAAAAAACCTAATATAAACCTGAAGGAGGTAATGAGCACTGAAGGAAGCTAAAACAGGACAGCAGGATGGCGGCGGGGAGCCCGAGGGGAAAGTTGTCTACGGTGAGGGTGGAAATGATGGCAAAGGACAAATCTATTACCACTTTAAGGATTTTGAGGCTTAAAAAAAAAAAAAAGAGCGACGGAAAACTACTGTAGAGTTTCAGCTGAGCGGGGACACCTCGAAGGCCACAGTCTCTCATCGCCCAGCTTTCCCGGGAGACCAGGGGAAGCTGATCCTCGTGCCGGTGGTCCTTAGCATGGCTGTATGTGGGCATCGCCTGGGATGCTGTCCGGTCTCCCCGCTAAAGTCTCATGCAATCCATCTGGGTACACCCCGGGCATTTCAATTTTTACAACTTCAGGACCACTCTGATGCCTGAATAGTTAGCTACGTGAGGGCAGGGTTTTTGTTTTGGTGGGGGTTTTTTCCTGTCTCTCTGTCACCCCTCACCCCTGCACCAATATCTAGAACAGGATCTGGAGTAATGCTTAATAAGCATGGGAGAGAAGGAACGAGGGAGGGGTGGAGGGAAATGAATAATTTGTTCTATATATTCCACGATTTCCATTTATACTGTTATCTCAAAATAAAATATTTTGTCCTTGTCTCTAGAATCAAGCCCACCATATACAGTTGCAGATCTCCCTTCCTCCCACCTTGTCTGTCTGTCTTTTAAACATGAGCATCTTTTGAGTTTGAGATGTGCTCATGGCTGCCCAGCTGGACACCGCATCTCACAGCTTTCTTGGTAGGTTGTTCCAATCGTGTGAAAAAAATGTTGACCAATAGGGCCAAAGTTCTAAGTTAAGTCTTCAGAGACAAACGCAGTTGTCTTTCATCTTTTCTCTCCCCTCCTGGGGCTGGAACATGGACGTGGAGCCTGAGAGCCAGCTTCAGCAGCGCGGACCAGATGACACACCTTGGGCCGGCGAAGGGATATGCCTGTGTTTGGTCATGTGGAAAAGCATTCGCATGACAACTCGTTCTCTGCCAGACAAAGAAAATAATTATCGTTGTTTATACCATTCGGAAGATAAGTATTTGAATGTATATTTTATTTCCATAACCAGTCAGGAAAAATCATATCAGGATACTAGCGATGTCATATTTTAATTCATGTTTCCCTCCAATATTTAAACATCAGAATTCTTTAGGGAGCATATGTATTTTAGACCAAGTTAGCATACAAAATATTATGTTTTCATTATGGGAATCTCATATTACTTCATCATTGTAATGTCAAATCATATTTAATGAGATACCAATTGAGCAAAAGAGGCAAGCGGATTTTGTACACTCCATGGTTTTCATGCCGCATCTTAAAAGAAATAAGCTATGGCAGAGCATTTGTCACAACTCTGAGATCCTTGTTTTTCATGTGTATTTGGCCCGGCAACCTAATTCTTCATTCCTCCAAATGTCCATTGACCGCTGGTGACAGATAGATAATGAAAATGCTTTAGCTGCTCCAAAAAAGAGTTCTGGAGTTATTCTCAGGGTACAGTTCTTTGTCTTTAAATCAAAAGTATGTAAATTCTTTAAGAACAAAATAAAATAATACCAAAAAAAAAAAATCAGAGTGTGTGAGAAAGAGTGGGTGAGTGTTCACACCAGCTGGTACACTCAAGCTTCCAGTTGTTAAATAAGCTTCTGGGAATTCTTTTCATCTCTCAAATGAAAACTTCCTGCTGGGTAGAATTCAATGTGATAACGCACCAAAGCCCATTGGACCCTCGATGCGTCTGTACCTGCGAACTTCCGATACCAGCCGATCAGTGAAATCGGTGAAACGCCATGCAGCTCACTTTCTTAAAAGTAGTTCTTAACAGTTTACTTCACATTTTACCTGCGACACAAATGTGGCTGACAGAATGATACCTTCCCCGTCACCACTCCACCCCGAACCTGTGCATGTATGACCTTACATGGAGAGAAGGGTCTTTATAGATGGAATTAGATTAGGTCTTGAGATGAGAAGATGATCATGGATTATCCAGGCAGGCTCAGTGAAATCGCAGGTGTCCGTGTAAGAGGGAGGCAAAGGGACAGAGTCAGAGAAAGAGATGTGGGGATGAAAGCGACCTTTGCAGGTGTGGGGCTGGAGTCAAGGAATGCTGGCCGCCTCTAAAAGCCGCAGATGGCGGATGCTCCCCCAGAGCTTCAGAAGAGATGCAGTGTGGCTAACACCTTGCTATTAGCCCAGTAAAACACATTTTGGACTCCTTACCTCTAGAATTCTGACAACCAATCTGTGTTCTTTGAAGCCACTGTGTTTGTGGTGACTTGTTATTTCAGCAATAGAAAGGTAACTGTTTCATGAAAAAAAAGTCAATATGACCCCTGTGACATATCATATGCCAAAATGAACTTACAATGGATAAGATACCAAAGATGAACCATAAAATCCTTTCGAAAACACAGAATAGCTTTGCGACCTTAGAGTAGCCAATATTTCATAGGCAGAACACATAAAAACAATTGACTTCACTAATAATAAAAACTTCTCCTCATAAAAAGGTTCCTTTAAGAAGATTCATTGGAAGGCCCAGATGGAGAAAAAATATTTGTGACTCATATATCTGACAAGGGAGTTGTATCTAAAAAATATGAAAAATGTATACAACTCAATAAAAATAGTTTAAAATATAGGCAACAGACTTCAACTTCACAAAAGAAAATGTACAAACGGTCGATAAATACATGAAAATATGCCCACCATTAGTCGTCATAAGAGAAATAGACATTAAACAATGCTATCAAGGATGTAGAGCACCTGTCGGTGGAAAGGTTAGATAGGATAACTACTTTGAAAAATAGCTTTGCATGTTCTCCTATAGTTAAATCTATTCTTCCCATGTAACGCAGTAATTCTGCTCCCTGGTATTTACTCAAATAAAATGGAAATATTTCTCTACACACACACAAAAAAATTTGTATTTGAACACTCATGGCAGTCTCATTTAGAATAGCCCCAAACTAAAAAATATCCCAAATATCCATCAAAAAGTGCATGGCTAAACAAATCCTGGTATATCCATGCCACAGAATACTACTTGGCATGAAAAAGAATGAATCGCTGCCACGGGGAACAACGAAGAATGAATCGCAAAATCTTTATTCTATATGATTTCATTCTGACGAAGCTCAATAATAGGCAAAACTAAAATCTATCTATAGTGACGAAAAGCAGATCCATGGTCTCCTTATCTCTAGAATTCTGAGGGCTGGGGGTTCTGGTGGCAGTGATTGGAAAGAGGCAAGGAATGTTTTGGAGTGATAGAAGTGTTTTATATCTTGATTGTCACGATCTCTTCGTGGGTAAAGACATCTGTCCAAATTCATTTACGTGGTTGTTAATGATGTAAATTATACTCCAATCAAGTAGATTTGCTTTTTCTTCAAGTGACAATAGTTGTAAGCGTGAAAGAGGGTAATAATAAAGTTAAACACTCTCTTTCCCACATTTGGGGCAAAAAAAAAAAATGAGACCGAGGTACTCCATTGTGTCAGAAAGCAAGAGAAACACTCGAGACAAAGACAGATCTTGTCAAAGGCACTGGAGCGGGAATAAAGCTAGGGCCATGTGGACGTCCAAAAGAAGAAATGCGGTTGATTGGAACCGTTTGATATTTGAAAATCAATAGGTTCATAATAAAAGACAAGAGAGGTAGCGGGTAGGGGAGAGAGAGAGAAAGAGAGAGCGAGAGAGAGAGAGAATAGGAACTTCCCTAGACACCCCTGGGAGTCACTGGACAATTGAACCACCAACTTCTTTTCCTGAACATTGTCAATTAAAGGGAAGTAATTAAGCATTTATTTTGCTTGTCCTGTATAAATTGTCTCAGGCAGAAACTAAATAGCCTTAGATAATAGGGAAAATTTCTTATTTACAGAAGAATTCCAGCTAATAAATAAGGGGGCTGGGGAATCATAGCATTAGAAAACCCTATTTTAAAACTACAACCATTGCAGGCAATGACCAGCAATGACTGAAAGCCTATCTTAAATTATTATTATGGAGACGTTATGTGGATGAGATTGAGCTGTTCTACCTGAACCCATGGATCACTGTAACATCACTCAGAGCGGGACAAGACAGCATTGAGCCTCCCGGGAAGGTACAACACAAAATGCGCCATGAAGGGCTCTTGTCCCAAACACTGAGCTTGACTCTAATCAAGCCCAGGTATAGAAAACATGGGGAGGGTATAAGAATATGTTAAATGACACCACCAGGAAGCAACCAGACAAACCTAGAATATGGGATCATCTACAGAGAATCTAAACCAGAATCTGGGGTGATAGTCTGACCAAAAGAAAAAAATAAATAAAAGTATATGAACTGTATTATCCTAGCAACGTGTTATGAATCGATTAATTAACAATGAATGAGCTATTTGTTCAAGATTAGGCAAGAAGAGCCACGGAACAGAAAGAAAGTTTTTGGTTTGTGACCTCAAGAGTCCCCTGGGTGAAATTTGGAGCTGGCCCCCATACACGGAGAGCAAGGAGAGACCCAAGCAAGGGGCCGGCCACTCCAGATCAGCAGGTGGCAGGTTTAACAAGCAAGGAGCTTATACACGTGGCTCATCTTGAGCAGCCACGAGACCAGTAGATCTTTACACTGCCCGCCCAGATCTCCAAGTTCACACAGAGGCCTTAACTGGGTGTAGCCACATATTCAGTCCAGATGGTCTCAACAACACCTCACTCTCAAGGTCGTGTCCTTGAAATGGCTCTGGCTATGGGAACAGTGGGTGGAGTGTACGTTTCAAGGACAGGGGAGTGGGTGAGGAGCCTCTGCTTGCCAGGGTCCAGGTCACGGGTCACCCAGAGGGCACATCCCTTGATGACCTCCTGTAACAGAAGTCCAGAGTTTATCACACAGTAAAGGTTATATGTTTAAGACAATGGGGAAATTATAAAATAGCCAATAAACGGTTTGCAGAAAGTAGATAAATATTTAGGTAATAATGAAAATAAAACTGTTTTTATCATATCATAAAAAAAATAATTACAGAACCCAAGCATAAAAACACTCTCGAAATGTCACAAAAATAGAGGAATACCTTTATAATCTTGAAATAGAAAAGGCCTTCCTCATTAAAACACAAAATGCAAAATCCACACATGGAAATGCTGACCATTTAAGAAAAATATTGTTAAAACTAAAGTATGATTTTAAAATTAAAAATCAAACACTTAACTGGAGAGAAATGTTTTCAACTTACACAGACGATGTGTTACTTTACTATATGAAGAACTCCCAATCGAAAAGAGAGACAAATGCCCCTAAGAAAAAATGGGCAGAGGATATAAAAGATCAATTCGTACCAGGGAAAAAACGCGAGGAATGAGCACACAAATCTATATCTGCCTTTGCAATAATATGCAAGTAAAAATAATAAAGAGATATAAATAATAATAGCAATAATGTAAGTAATAAATAATAATGGTTATATAATAAAGATATAAATGTAGCAATGCATGTAATTATAAGTAGAGATATATCATAGAATAATATATATAATAAAGATATGTGATTTTTCAGCTCACAGAATAGCATTTCTTAACAGCATTTCAGCCCAGCTCCCAGTGGGTACTTCCCAGGAGTAAGGATTCCATGAGCCCCAGCCAAAGCTGCAAGGCTTTTTATATCCTCGATTTGAAGTGTTTGAACATGAGTTCCATCACGTTCTTTTGGTCAAGGCTGCTCACTGGGGCCAACCCAGATTCAGGAGAAGGAGGATGCGGCTCCCGCTTTTGACGCGAAGGGCTGCGTGCGGGCGCAGTTAGGGAAGAAGGCAGCGGTGACCATCTCTGCCTTCTACCTTATGACCTTTTTCCTCCTTACTCAATCCCTTCAGAATTCAGCTAGGGAAAAGCAAGAGCTTTTTATCAGGTTTTGCAGTCCTGCGATGAAACCATTTTTGGGAATCTAAATGTTCTCATGAAGGGCAATTTGGTAGCGTTGATTAAAGCGAGACGCGGCATACTCACCAATATACATTCTAGGACCTCTCTGAGTATTTGTTCCTAAATACAGCCGCACAGATTTGCACAAAGATGTCTCGGCTGCGTTGTTTTGTATTAGCAACGGGAACCGTGAAAATGATCACCACTGAGGTGATAATGAAATACGACGATCTAGCCATACAATGAAATACCATGCAAAGTTCAAAAGAGTAAGGTAGATACGTATGCAAATGACAGACTGACTCTCTCACGTGCCTTTGACACATAATAATGATATTAATATGTAGAGATGTTAATAAGTTATATGTACACATCTATAAGATCTATAGTTTTATATATATACATCTTTAAGATCTATAAGACCATGTAATTTTAACAATGGTTTTTTGCCCCTGAGAAAACAATGGGAGAAGGCTGTCAAGGAAGACTTTAGCTTAATCCCTACTTACTGTTTTATAATGAGAGCATATTCCTGTACTGTGTAATCTTTAAATACATTTTTAAATATATAATAAACTGGAGACAGAGAAGTCAGAGTTTGAAGCACGAAAGGCTGGAAGACGGGAATCCTGTGGCAGGGAACGTGGGAAGGGCCGAGGCTGCCCCCTGGTGGGCAGCCAGTAAGGAAGTGGGAGAGCTCGGTTGCAAAGTCACAAGGAACCAGCTACATTCTGCCAACGGAAAACAGAATAACAAGCTTGGAAGCAGGTACTTCCCCAGACCCTCCAGATGAGACCGGCGACACTCTGATTTCAGTCCTGTGACACTCTGAGCACAGGCCGGCCACACCACGCATCCTCTGACCTACAGGGCTCTGAGCTAATAAATGGGTGTTGTTCTCGGCCATCACACTTGTAGTGATCTGTTATAGGACATTAACACACAGAGGAAGAAGACAGAAAGAGGTAAGCCAGGAATGCACCAAACAGAAAAGCGGGAGAGAGACGGAAGGACGGAAAGGGACCTGAATGTCACCGTAATGAGGTCTTGGGGCACAGAAACATGGCATCCCGCAGGACACATTCTCTGCTGCCGTGTAGGTGGGGACGTTCACCACCAGCTCTGGATAGGAGCTTCCTTGTCACTGCACCTGAGTTCTCAACAGAGGCCCCATCCATACATGCGGCAGGACAAGCCTCTGGGCTGGACTCTCATGCATTACAAGAGGTTTACTGTCTTCCTCTGGACATCCCCCACTACCTACCTGCCAGAGGTGTCCCCCAATCATTGTGACAGCCAGAGACACCCTCTAACAGTTCCACAGGCCCCCAGAGCTGGGGACAGCACCACTGGTTGAGAACCAACAAGGCTCGACCCCACTGTGTTTCAGATTATGAGAGCGAGTGATAGAGAGAGGGGCTTTGGGGGCTTTGAGGTCTTTCGGCCCCCGCCAGTGTCCGAGCGACGTCTGCGGAGGGGGCCGTAGTGCACCGTCTGTTGCAAACACGTCACCCGTGGTACTTTTTCAGTAAGCCGCTTACCATAGAGTCACTGTGAAAGGGTTTGGGCCCCCAAGTCTCCCCACGGCCACTTCCTTTGAGAGTCTTATATGTCATCTTCTCAGAAATCTCTTGACGACCTTTCTTTTAAAATTGCAAATGGCCATTCCAAATACTTAGAACTCTTTTCCTGGCTCATTTTTTAAGTAACACTTAATACCTTTTAAGAGACTCTATAATTTACTGATGTTTTTTTAGGAGCGGAGGCTACCTAACATATCCCAGACAATAAACTCAAGAATAAAGGATTTCGATCTGTTTGTTCACAGATATATCTGGGTTTTGCACTGTTGCCTGATATCTGATAGGCACTCAATATTTGCTGAATAAATGAGTAAACCAATTATTCTATAAATGAGTAAACCTATTATTCTAAGTATTCCATACAAGTAATTATTTTCTCTCTTGTTTGGAGAGAAAAAATAAATCTTAGACTATATTTAAGTCACATCATATTTGCTAATAAGTATTTCAGAGAAATAACTACAAAAAATATGGTGAAGCAATTTATGAAAGCAGTATATTTAGTAAGGAATTTTTGTGCTACATTTATAAAGCTAAAGTATGTAATGAAATTTGTTTTATTTTCTCAATGAAATATTTTACTTTCATCTAAAATTGTTATGAATTATGTATTTATTTTATATAAATTAAGTATTGATGAGCTCAGAGGGTGATACTATACATTCAGATTCTTTTTAATTTTGCGGTAAATTATTAGTCTACATTTTTTTTTCTCCTCTCTGCTCCCTTTCTAGGCTAACGAAGTCAACAGCTGGGTTTATTTCTTAAAAAGGAATGTTGAATTTCAAAGAACTTAACACAGTGGTCTCATCAGCTTAGTCTGCTTCAAAAAACAGTGAGTACTTGAGAGATGTCAGTATAGCTTTATTTTGGAAATATAAAGAT
>NW_011888944.1:487754-498097 GCF_000151845.1 Pteropus vampyrus | reverse complement strand
TAAGCCAGACCTTGCCCAGGAAGCACATCACACATCCCTAAAGGAAAAGGCAGAAGAGGTAGAGCAGTAAATATCATTGAGCCGAGGAAGGCCTGCTTAAGAGAGAGCAGCAAGCTTGTCACTTGAAAAGCTCAAACTCAGAGCAGCTCGGGGGTTTCAGAAACAAGAAGCTGAGTAAGTCGAAAGGAAATGAAAGGCATTTCAAGCAAACCTGAGGAGAGGGGTGGACACCACGTAGATTTCTAAACTTTGAGGAATTGCTAGCGTTCGTGGAGTGCTTGCTGTCGGCTGGGAACCGTCCTGTTTTACACGGAATAGCTGATTTACTTCTCACGAGCCTCCGATAAGGTGAGGACCACTTTAAATCTTTTTTTTTTTTTTACAGATGCCGAGAGCATGTAATTTTCCCAAAGTCACACAGCTAATAAGGGGAGGAGCTGGGACACAAGCCCACAGAGTCTGGCTCCAAAGAAAACACTGTTAATTACCATACTATAAAACAAGGAACGAGGCTTCAGGAGAGGGGTAGTTTTTCTGCCCTGCTACGGATATGCATGATGTCAAATTAAACTCAGTCGAGCTAAATCCTTCCCTAAGGTAAGTTACATGTCCCAGAAAATGCATAAGCTGGCATCCTGAAAGACTGAAACTAAGATGATCTCTTTTTGGTGTGGCAGACTCTGTGGCTTACCAAGTCTTTCTCCAATTACATCATCCCCCTACCATCTTCCCAGCCTGAGATGGTCCTGTAGCATCATTCCAGCCAATGAGATGCGAGCAGAAAATTCCAGTTGCAACTTCCAGGACAGCTTTCACTTGCCTGGCAGAAAGGAAAAGTCGGCTTGTGTGTTCTTTCGTGCATTGCCCTGTTTTTCTTCTTCCATCCTGGAATACAGGTGTGATGTCCGGAGGGGCAGCAGCTATCCGGGGGCCATGAGGAGAGCCACTAGCTAAGGATAGCACCACGAGAGTAGAGGATCCTGAGCCCTTGACAGTATCATTCAACATCTTCCCCAATCTGGACTGGCTGCCTCTGAACCTCTAGTTTGGGGGACAAATAAACCACAATCGTTTAAGAAAAATCAAAAGAAATAGAATTTTTAAAATTATTTAGAAGCCACTATGCCTCATGCCCTTTGCCTTCTCCCTTGAGATAATCACCACAAAATGCTGTGGTGACCATGCCCTTATTTAATGCTTCCCACCCACATATTGATCCTCACCCAATGCCATTTTTCATGCCTGCTTTTGAATTATAGTGAATAGATCCTCGAGGACTTGGTTCTTCTTCTCCAGCTGAGAACCAACCATATTGATGCATGTAACAGTTCACGTTCACTGCTGTATAGTTACGTTGTGTGAACGTGTCATATTTTTGGTGGGTTTTTTTTTTTTTTGTCCTTTCCACTCTTGATTGGCATTTGAGTTGTGTCCAGTTTTTACCATTACAAACATTGCCCAGCGACAGGAATCACTGCCCATGGCCAGGCACGAGCCAGACATACCCACTGTGCCCTCCTCTGGCCACACGTGATTGTTTTGAAGCAATTCAAAGGCTCGTTTGGTTTCATCTGTAATCTGTAAAGATTTTTTTTGAGGAATAAAAATTCTTACATGTAATGTGGTCACGTTGACCCATCTTAGTTGAGTCTGGAGGTGTTCTTAGACTAGTTCGAAGGGGAAGAAAAATCTTTCCTACCCCAAATTAACAAAGAAATTTTTTTCTTGTTTCTAAAAATCTTTTATTTTTTTACCTTTTCGTTCTAGATCTTCATCCATCCGTAACCGGTTTCTGTACAGGGAGATTTCATTTTATTTTTCGTTTAGTATGGTTTCCAAGTTGTCGCTGGGACGTTCAGGCTACATTCCACCTACGCTGCCACGTCTGCCATATTTAAAGCTTCCGTATCTATGCGGGGTCGATGGCCAAGCTTTCTGTTGTGTTTTACTTGCTCGTACTTCAGTTCTTGTAGCGATGACCCGGCGTCATGCATCCTTCGGCTTTGGAGCGAGTACTCAGCTTGTCCTCCTTCCGCGGCGCCGTGGCCGTTCTGGGACTTTGCAATTCCCATGTAAACTCTGGCATCGGCTCATCGCACAACTCGGTAATTGTGATTTAGGTTGACGTGCATAGTAAAGCGATTTGGAGAGAATTGATATCTACGTAATACTGTCTCTGTGAATCCGTGACCATAATATACATCTCCGTTTTTAGTTCTTCTTTAGTATATTTGAATAGAGTTTTATGATTTTCTCTTTGAAGGACTCGGATGACTTTTGTTGTATTTATCGTTAGGTACTTCTATTTTTGTGCTAGTGTAAACTTTTCAATTCACTCTCTGTTTGTTGTTAGTATATAGAAATATAATTAAATTTTATATTGATTTCTGTATTTAGCAGCCATGCTAAATTTTTATTAATTCTAATATGGTAGCTCTCGTTTCTTTTATGATTTGCGGTAAAGTATGGGTACATAATAAATGATCCAGAAATCGAGCGGCTTAAAACAATAATAATCATTTATTATTGTTCATGCTGTCTGTGGGTCAGGAATTCACACTGGGCGCAGGGGAGATGAGTCTCTGCTCTAAAACATCTCAGCTGGACAGTGGGGGCCGGAATCCTCTGCCGGCTTGTTCACTCTCCAGCAGTTGATGCTGTTAGCTAAGACCCTAGCTGAGGCCGTCCGCTGGAACACTCCCCTGCATCCTTTCCACGTGTCCTGGGCTTTCTCCCAACACAGTGGCTGTGTTCCAAAAGCCAGTGCCCTGAGAGAAAGAGCCATAGCATGACTTCTGCCGCCTTCCATTGGTCTGGGTGGTCACGAGGCCCCTCCCTGATTCAAGAAGAGGGAACACAGAGGCCACATCTCCCTGGGAGGACTGTCAATGACACGCTAAGCAGCATCACGTGACACGGCCTTGGTGGGGCCGTGTTGGAACATACGACTTGCCTCAATATTGTATACGCAGAGAAATTATCTGCGAGCAATGACAGTTTCGTTTCTCCTTTTACAATCCTTTTTTTCTTTCTTTCTTTCTTATCTCGTAGCTGTTCTACTCCAGCACGTAACTTTAATACCATGCTGAACGGAAGGGCCGAGAGCGAGAGTCTTGTTTTATTTCTCCCTGTCTCAGAGGCAACGCTTTTAAACATCTCATCATCGAGAATGACTTTCACTCTAAGTTTTTGTTTAGGTGCACATAACAATGGGACACCCATGTCCCCCCGCAGAAAGAATTTGCTGCCCACCTATAGCAATGCAATCGGCAGACAGTCTCCAGCTGTTGGACCTTCAGGGTCTGCCTCGGCTGCAGAGAGCTGTCCCAGCTGAGGTCACACCCTGCCTGAAACGGCCTGTCTCGGGGGACTGCACGGTGGCGGTATGAAGGCCTGGCTACTGCGGCCGTACGTGGGGACCTCTGGGGGACATCTCTGGTCCGGAGCTCCCATCGTGTTTTCCGAGGCACTGTCAGAGCTGCCGCATAGTTCACTGCTTCTTCCCACCAATCCAGCTTCCATCCACCTCGCCCCACAGCTGTCGATCCCTACAAAACATCTGGCAGCTCAAACTCTACCTCCGCGCCCGCTTCCAGAGCACCCATCCTGCAGCCGCTGTGCGGGGAGGTGGGGGAAGAAACGGGCAATGAGAGGCGATCTGAGGATGGAGGGACCGCCACCTGGCTGGAGGAGGACCCCATCCCTGGTAAAAGGTGACGCACGGAGAGCGTTGGTGAAAAAAACGATTACTGGAAGTGAATCCTGAGAATATTCTGATAGAAGACCATGGATTCCGGGGGGATATGTAGCAGACACTCGAGATGTCTGGAAGAAGTCGTAGCTATATGGGTACGGGGATGCGGTGGCACGTTACTTCGCTAGGGCTGCCAAAACAGAATACCACATGCTGGGGGGTTTAAACGACAGAAGTTTATTTTGCCACCGTTCTGAAGGCTGGAAGCCCAAGATCAAGGTGCCGGGGGGCTGGTTTCTGGTGAGGCTTCTCTCCTCGGCTTGCAGACGGCCACCTTCTCACCGTGTCCTCACGGGGCCTTCCATCTGCGCACCTGCACTCCTGGCGTCTCTTCCTCTTCTTCTAAGGACACCAGTCCTGTTCGATTAGGGTCCCACCCTTATGACCTCGCTGAACCTTAATTATGTCCTTAAAGTCCCCCTCTCCTGATACAGTCACGTTGGGAGTTAAGGCTACAACATATCAGTTTGGGGGGTGCGCAATTCGTTCCATAAGAGATGGCTGTTGTTAAGCGCCACTGATGCCTATAAAATTAAATAAACAGCTGACGTGAGTCACAGGCAATTAATGAGAAGCCAAGTGCGAAAGCCAAGGGCGCCTCTTTCCTGATGCGACTGAAGAGCGGAAGGGCGGAGGAAGCCGGCAGATCTGAGCAGTGCACGCCAGCCCGCCGGGGTCCACGCCAGCCCGCCGGGGTCCACACCCGCCTGCCGCGGTCCACACCAGCCGCCGCAGTCCACACCTGGCACCACGTGGACACATTTCACCGCATACTCCCCAGCAGCTATTTCTCCGTGGGCCTGTCCTCCCCCTGCGGAGGGGGACTTTAGAATAGGGACATTCTTGGGACAAACCACAGTCCCTCTCACTGCGGTCAGGCTCAGGACGGCAACTGGTGCTCACTGTCTGCCTCCTGCAGACCCGTTTAGCAGGCCGTGGTGGCTTGTCCTGAGATGTGACCCAACCCCTCATTCCCGGGGGTCAGAGCCGTACTCGTCCGCTCACGGTCACTAATCGATCAGCCGATTTCTTCTCTTATTGTGTAAGGCAGCCCTTATTCCCCGAAGAGCAGTGTCGATTATGCAACCAGGGTGGAGACCCCGCCCCACCCCCACCCTGAGGCTATCAAGCTGTGCTGTCATGCACGATGGATCGTGCACATACTTCTTTTAGATTTCATCCATTTGTCTTGGGATAGTTCCCTAAAAGTGTAAATTCCAGATCGAGGAGTAAACATGCACTTTTGGTCAGCATTGCCGAAGGCCCCTGTATAGGTGCTGTTCCAATCTGGATTTATATCAACAATATGAGAGAGGGCGCCTGCCCCGCCACGGCCTCGCCAACAGAGACTCTTGTCAAATTAAATAGGTTTTTGTTTGTTTTTGTTTTGTTTTGTTTTGTTATTTTCGGGTCAATGTGGTTTGAAGAAACACGAGCTATGCAAGGACGAGCCTGGCCACCTGATGCTCTGCCAGCGAAATCTGAGCCCCGCGTAGTCTGATCTTTCATACGAGGGGTAGAAGGGTCTGTCACATAGTCTGACTTCGAAGCAGAAGTCATCGATAAAGCTAGGGTTTAATGCTACTTCGACCCTTCCCAGCTGGTCCGTTTCCTGCCTCCTAAGGCCTTGGAGAAATTGTGGCGATGCCAGAATTTTACTCAGTGAGGTGATGGCAAAGTTCGAAGTCCAGTTTGGACTCACTTGGATGAGGAAGAGTCACACAGGCAAACTCTCTTTGCTAAGGGAGTGGGGGAAGCTCTGGGGACGGGTGAGAGGTGACGATTCCACGCAGAGCTGACCATTGTTTTTCTCAGAGAACCCTGGACATTAATATATTGAATCAGAAACTAGCAGAGCTTCCAGGGACTCTGGTTATTACTCACCTCTCCCATTATAAGAAGCCTGTGGCCCACTCAAAGATAAACAAAGATAAACTGGCGGACACCAGTTAAGGTGGCAAGGACAGATTTTAATGAGTAATGTACTAGGAAAAAGAGCCCAGTGTGGTCAGCCCTCAACTTGAATTTGTACAGAGGTGACGAGGTTTTTTAAAGGAACAGTGATGGAATAAGATGGAGGGTGAGCGGGGCTCAGCAGGGTCACGGAAGTGGAAAATTACCAAGGAAGGTGGAATTGGTCCACGTGACTGACAGCCATCTGAACTCACTCCCACCCTCCCACAGAGGCAGGGAGACAGGGGCCGGTCTTCAGGTGTTGAGTGGAAGTCAATTCTTTTGGTGGCCTTGAATTTTCTCAGGCTAACCAATCAAGTGGGCCCGGGGTCATCCCAGGGCTGTGGCCTTGAGCTGTGAGAAACTGTGTTGGTGTTAGTTCACATCATTAAGGGCCAGGGTTGATGCTTACAAGAGGGCTTAGAGGCCCCTGGATACTGTTTGGTCAAGAGAGAATCATTGTCACCTCTAAGAATCAAACACTCGGCCCAAGGTCACTAAAGAAAATAAGGAAAGAGATTGGACCAGGACCCTCACTTCCCGATTGCCAGGGGCTGGTGACATTTTATTGGCAGAAGAAAGTGTCCACTTACAAAGGTAAGAGCCCCAAGTCCAGAAAGCCAGCTACATAAGACATTCCAGCTAACACGAAACGCTAACATGAATCTCCTTCCGCTCGCACCGATGAAAGTGACATATGGAGAAGCCTCTTTCTCAGCCCACGATCCATAATTCAGACAGAAGAGCTGCCTACTTCCTCATTAGCTAAATCGTATTCATCGCAGAAAGCAGCTTTTGGTAGCAATATCGATCAGCAGGAAGTAAGATGGAAAAAATTAACACGACTTGAAAACTCCAATCTCTGGGGTGTAACTCGCCATCTGGGCATGACTTATGAGGAAAGAAACAAGGAAACACTGCCCGTGTATGACTTTCCCTCTTCACAGACGCAGCCTGTCCGCCTTAATCAGAGCCCACCAAGACGGAATTCGTGATCATTCGGAAGTGGCATATGCAGTCCACCTGTTCCAGGCCTTTAACTTGGGACCTCGACATTTCGATCGCAAGTCAGGTATGTTTCCCTCCACTGCTCTCATTGTTTTAATGTGTCATCATGGTGTCTTATAAGGACACCAGTCATTGACCCCAGGGTCCATCCTAACGTACACACTGGGCAAAAATGAACGTCTTTCATTTCTTTTTTTTTTTAATGCTCACATTTCAGTTGCTTTGATAACTTCATCCCCATTTCCACATTTTAATAGCATTTTATGAGAGAAAAACAATTCGTTTTTTTTTAATTGTGTGCTGTGTTATCTCAAAACGCTTCTTTTCACCTAAGGAATGGAGAGATAATTCTAGGCAAATTGTCAAGATAAAAATGTAGTAAAACAAAGGCCTTGGTCACGGCACCCTCCTCTGGTAAAGTCACAGAAAACCACTATGTCGATCAGTCGTCGTGGAAGATGCTGTCACCTTTCCTTCTGTGTGTGCTGAGTCGAACGATTAGCACTCCGCAAGTAAATTTTAGTAATTACACTCCAAAATCCATTATCCAAGTTATTTTAATAATTTCCTGCTTGCTTGCAATTTCAAAATTGTTCTCGTTTCGCTGGTTTGTTTTTTTTTTTTTTAAATTGTTTCACTCCTTCAGATGAAGCTTAAATGGGTTGACTAAAGATGCAAACTGTTTCTGAATTGACCCATATAATTGAGCGAGAATTTGAAGTTCATGAGAGAGGGGTCCATCAGGAGGCTGGAACGATAATAGGAGGTAAACAGCATATGATTATTCATTCCTTCCATTCATACTTATTCTGTGTTTGTTATAAGATTTCAATTTGCTGTGAAGGGATTTCAAAGGAAAGCTAATTATCAACTCTATATGAATGCTTTTATGGCAGGAAATATATAATAAATGTCTCCACATCGGAGCACTATGTTGGGGAAAACCCAAAGAGAAATAAGAGCCAGACTCCTGTCGTCTGAAGGATTTGTGTTCTAGTCAGAGGGGGAAATGGAAAATGGATACAGAAATAATAGACGGTGGTGTATTCGTTTCCTGTGGCTGCTATAACGAATGACCACAAACTGGGTGTCTGAAAACCACAGAAACTCTTTCTCTCATGTTCTGAAGGCCACAAGTCCCCATCAAGCTGTCAGCAGGGCTGTAGTGCCTCCAGAGAGTCTAAGGGAGGGTCCTTTCTTGGCTCGGCCAGCTTCTGTTGTGTCATGACCATCCTTCGTGATCACCGGCTTGTAACTACATCACGCCGATCTCTGCCTCTGTGTCTCAGTATGTCCTACCACGTTCTCATAAGGACCCCAGTCACTGACCCTAGGGTCCACCCTCATCTAGTATGGCCTCATCGTAATTTAATTATATTTGCGAAGACTTTATTTCTATATGAGGTCACATTCTGGTGTTCTGTGGACACATGAATTTTGGAGGGACACTAGTCAACCTGCTACAGGTGATTTAGAAAAAAAAAAACATGTTAGGAAGAGAGGGGTGGAGTCTGAGTTGAAGTGAGAACCCCCATAAGTTCAGCGCAAAATGGACTAGAAGGCAAAACTCTAGGCATCATGGGAAACGAGACTACGTGAGCTTTTGTCGCCCAGGCCCAGCCTGCCCGCCCACCCCCACACCCTATCTCTTTCCTAGCCAAAAGCCATTTACTCTGGTCACACAGAACTTCTCACATTTTCCTGGGCCTTGTGGTAATCTTTTAAACCTCCGCGAGGTGGCAAATTAATGTGCTTGTTTGTCTCTGTAATTTCTATCGATGTCCCAAAGCTGGACAATAGAAGACAATTGCCTGTGGGCTCTTCAGAAGGAGCTAAGACCACCTCTGCCAGAGCCCCAAACTCACCACCAACCTAACTGTCTGCAAGAGAAGCCCAGAGATTCTTTAAGCAGATCGACTGGAGAGTTTGTCTCAAGAAAGTGGTCATTCTGGAAGGATGGGTACAGGCATCTTGTCCTCCTCTCTTGGGGATGTGGAAACAGGTGTGTGAGGGAGCCCTGAGTTCCAGCCCGGACCTCAGGCTCCACGGGGCGCAGTCGGGGAGCCATCTGATAATTCCTGCCTTAAATCATTGAAGGGCACGGGGAGAGGGGGTCGGACACTTGCCTGCAGGGGGAGGAGGAGGCTTCCTGGAGCTGCCCAGCAGCAGACGGAAGAGAAAAGTGCCATGGAAACAGCACTTCTCTGACAAGGCAGCAAGGGCATGCTTCCGGTGTGTCTCCCCCAGAGACTTCAGAGAGAGCACAGCCCTGCTGGTGCCTCGATCTCTGACCTCTGGCCTCCAGAACTGTGAAGGAATGTTTCTGTTATTTAAAGCAGCCATATTTGGAACTTTGCTGAGGCGTCCATAGGAAACTAATGCAGAATGTATAGCACTGACCAGGGTTGGCGTTCACTTCGAGTCAGTCCCTCTAGCCCTCACCATTCTCCCAAAGCATCTCTCATTGTCAGGGGCCTTTTGCACGTGTGCCAGTCCCACGGTGTCCTTTACTAGCGATGAGACCATGGGCACAATGGCAGTGCCCACCTGTGTCGTGGCTCACCGACTGGTGTCCCCACGATTTTTCTCCTCCTACCAGTCTCTCTGAGCTGGGTAACAGTTTCACAATGTAAAAGGATTATCAACTCACTTTCCATCCAACCTTTCCCAGGCTTCTCCATGTTCTTATGATAAAGACAGCTTCCCACGGCCTGTGCGGGTGGGCCCGGCCCACATGCCCATCGGGCCGCCTGCTGCTCTGCTGGGGGCTCTCGGTCCTGCAGCCACACAGAGGGAGCACGGTGCAAGCAAAAGGCCAGGTCCGGGGCCTCCCACACCATGTCCTACTGGCAGAAATCACCCTTCCGCCAGCTAGCGCCCTCCCTCACTCGGGTCAAACACCACTTCCGGGAGGGAGACTGGATCGGACCCTCATTTACAAGTTGTTATTGCCACTGGTACTTTTTCTCATAGCACTTGTCACAATTCATATTTACATATTTATGTGACTACTATGTTAATGATTCTTGAGACTCCTCTAGGCTAGAAACTCTGAGAAAACAGGAACTGAGTCAATTTGTTCAGAATTGCATCCCCGGGACTTAGCATAGTATCTTTCATGTAAAAAAGAGCTCAGTGTACATCAGATGGGTGAGTAGATGGATGGATAGAGATAGATGTCTTAGCCAAGAGCGTGGCATAAATCCTTGGCCCGGGCGGCTGGGCGTCTCCATTACTGAGGACAGGGAAGCACAATGTCCCAAATCTTAGTCTGACACCAGCTTTGCCTGACGCTCTTAGGTTCCATGTTCATACTGGCCTGGGACGCTCTGTGTCACCTGTTGGCCTTTGTGTCCTGGTTTCTATCCGCTTGCCTTATTTAAGACATACGACCTCTGTAACCTCAATGCCCTCTAATGCCTAACACTCTTCCTCACACGGGCAGTGGAATGGATGTAGTTTTGACTATATCCAGATCTCTGCGGGTCCAAAGCCCAGCTTTCTCATATATGTGCCGTGTGGTTTTGGTTGAGTTATTTGCACTTCATCAATCTTCATAATAACTATCAGATTATATATTACTATCCTCTTTGTGGAAATTATGAGAAATTATCTATGTGAAAAAAAA
>NW_011888944.1:480241-486669 GCF_000151845.1 Pteropus vampyrus | reverse complement strand
GCATCTAATGTTGTCGCTTCTGCCACGGACACCTCACCTGGCCACCTCCAGCTTTTTAAGAACTCAGGAAATGTTCTCATTAGAGGTGAAGTTCAAGAACCTTACATCCCGCCTTGGGCAGGTGCCATTCACATGCCCGTTTGTTCTGCACGTCGCATCCTCCCAGCAAAATACACCCATCCCCAGGCACTTAATTTCTGCCATGACCGAGATTTAAACATCAGGCAAAAGCAGAGCTGACTGCATTCTCCTCTGATGTTTCTTCATTTATTTACTGTCTGTCTCGCTCGCCCACTAGGCTGTCAGCTCCACGAGGGTAGGACCGATTTGCGTATGACTGTATCGCTCATGTCTAGAACTGGAACTAGCAAGGGTGTTCCGTAAGTATTTGCCGAATGAATAAATTTTTGAAAGCAGAAAATAGGGTCAATATCCCTCCTAGGAGCACTTCTCAGTCAGAGGAATGAGTAGAGCAGGTCCCGAGAAAGTCCTAACCTCCATCAGGGACCAAGTACCTGGCAGAGATGGAGATGGAGGACGGCGCAGCTCTGTCTGGCTGACCACGTGCTACCGCCTTCATCTGCCCATTAAAGCGATGCCAAGGCCACCCCAGGAAACCCACACCACTCATCACCGCGATTCCTCGAGTTCTTTCCTCATCAAGTTCAGATCATGCACGGATCTCGGGAAGTTTGAGGAAAACCAACAGACAGCACAACCGTGAGGGCTAACTCTGAGCACTTACTATAAACACGGCGGAGCCTAAAGCCCGACGCACCCACGGCCTCATGCGACGCTCACGAGACTCTGAGGAAGGTACGACTGTGACTCATTTTACAGCTAAGAGAACTGAAACGCAGCAAGAGGCAGAGCCAAGATCCAAGCTCGGGCCAGGAGACCACGAGACCTCAGAACAGGAGGAAAGAGACGAGCGAAAATCAGCACAGTGCTTCCTTTGCTCCGTGCCGCTTCTCCACCTTCTGAATGATTCCAGTAAAGATTTATGAAACTATAGTATCCCCCAGAAGAGAACAGGCTGCTACAAAGAGGGGAGAGAAAAAAAAGAGAGAAAGAAATCGGGGAAGAATTCTTGGAGATTAAAAATCATTATTGCCAATTTTTTTAAAATGTCATAGAATGATCAAAGCTTATAATTTAACAATATGAGGTGGGGCAGTTGTTGAATATACAGGAAAATGTCGCTTGGAATTATCGATTACTCCTCTGATCCGGAGATTGCGTTTCTAGAGGGCTTCTTAGTCATATTCAGGCCTCTGGTTTTCATCCAGGAACACCTGAACCCCGACAGCTTCTTAAACGCCCATTATGAGCAAATGACAAAGTCTATTCATCTTCGTTACAGAGTACTGTTTAGACACTTTCTTTTTGTTTGGTTTCGTCTTAAGGAAGGCACAAATATACGTACTGACATGGAAATAGACTCATTGCATATTCCTGTACAAATAAAGCAAACTGCATGTTTCTGTCTGATAAAGCACGGGAGTGTGTGTGTGCGTGTGAAAGTGTATGTGTCGGGTGGGTCTAGAAAGACGGTCACTGATTGTGAATGATAATAGGACGTCTTAAAAATGGCCATGGCAGTCACAGTGACAGCCACGCCGGAGAAAGAGACTTCCCCCACGCCGAATTCATCTTCAAAGAGCACAGAGAAATTTTTTAATTAAAAAAAAAAAAAAAAAAGATTTTGCTAAAAGGCGTGCAGAACTCAGGGGAGAGAGATGAGAGCTCCGGTGCAGCTCAGCCACTCAGTGGTTGTGTGGCTTTGGCCACCCCGCTTTTTCCTCTCAGATCAAAGGGGCTGTGACTTGCTGGAGAAGGGGGCTGAGGATGCGACCCGGCGAGCTGAGAACCACACCCTCGAGGAGAGCTCGCCATGCACATCTGCTGTGGGCTCCCTGTTTCTCACGCAGGTGAATTCCGAGGAATCCCAGCTCCTCCCCTAAAATAACCTTGTCGGGGTTTTTCTCTTTTCTCTGTGCATGAACCATATATATGACTGTTCTTTTTTTTTTTTTTTTTTGCATGATTTCTCTTAAAATCGTTTTTTCATTATTGGAGCCGTAAGGGGCGGGTTTGGCTCCTGCGGGATTCCAGTGGAGGAGCTGGGTGGTCCTCGCGAGCCCCTCCCGGACTCAGACGGGGGCATTCGTCTAGGAGATTGTCACAGCCCCCTCACCCGGAGATGACTTTGCTCCTTTTAAATGCTTGTCGCGACGATGTCGAAATCTCTTTCTCTCGGGTTCCCTATCGGGGCTGATTTCTGGTTCGTATCTGTATCCATAGCACCCGTATTCCCCAGGCCGGATCGCACCTGCCACGTGAGCTACGTGTTCTCTGATTGTGGGTGAGCCGTAGGGACTCACTCCTCCCCCTCACCACCCGTGCCACAGGAGGCCTAAAACAGGTCCCACCAGTCCATAGCTCAAAGCCGCCATCCGCCCCCAGCGCGATGACTCTGAAATCAGTGTAAACAGACCATGCGGGTCACAGCCCCAAGGCCCAGGGAGAGAGCGAGGTGAGGCGCCCAGCGCCTGGGCAGCTCCTAGTCCTGGTAGATTTGGCCAATCAGCAGATACTGGCCGCAGGTGAGTGCTCAGCTCGCTGGGTCCAGTGTCCTCATCTGCAAATGGGAGTCTCTAGCTACGTCATGGGGCCGTTTCGAGGGCCACAGTGAGAGCTCAGCAGACGCGAGCTGCGACGATTTCCCCACGCCACCAGCCCCTCCCGGGATCTGACCTCCAGCTGCTGGACACCTGGTTCTCGCGTGCATCAAACCTCATTACACGGAGAGTGTGGCGACTTCTACAACAAACAGTGTCACCATAAAGGAGTTTTCTCCAGCCAGTTATCATAAAGGAATTTGGTCCTGCTGCTCAGGGAGCCACCTGCACACCACCTCAATCCCCAAGACCCAGGGGACCACAGAAAGCACACAGGATCATCTGGGCATCATCCTTCTGGAAATCTCATTTGTGCCACAAACATACATCCAAATCGTAAATCCATGGGTGACCTTTTTTTCCAATGAAAACATTATTGGAAGAAATTGCCTACTAGGAAAAGCTCTACGTGAAAGGCCTTCTCTGGTAGAGATGAACGCCACGTTGTCGAAAATCACACCTCGACACTCTGGAAAAACTGACCAGCTGCTGACTGCGTAAGGAGCAGAGTTGGGAAGGGCGGATGCAGGTGTCACCATCCAGCCATGGACTCTGATGAAGTGTCCAGACCAGGTCCCCCGGGAAAACAGACAGCTATGTTTTTAAGAAACAAACGTGGCTGACAAAATCAGGAAACCAGGGCTAAAGCTCAGGATTATTTGTTCGTAGTTCAGTGATGTGAACATTCACTTCATCTCTCCAACAAGGACCCACGATGACACCCACGGGCCTCCTTCTCCATAACAAGCATGCAGAACGATCACTTACGACTGTGTTGGCATCGGCAAAAATATATTAATATTGCATGCTAACACTTTCTTTGTTTTGGCGACAATATTTTCTTTTACCTAAGTTTTTTTTTTTTCCTTCTTATTTTAAAAGAAATTTTTAAAATATATTTTTGTATTTCGGGCCCGAGGCTCCGTGCCTACCATAATAGTCGAGAAGTCGGCTTTTCACTCTAAGCTAAAAAAATTTTCCTCAAAAGAGCAGGGAAGTAATTCCCAGGTCTGAGAATTTTGGTGATAAGCACATGGGGCATTGTACGCCTGTGACCCTGCCCCCAGGTGGGTATCTGAAATATTAGACTGGAGTCTCGGTGCAGGGAAGAAGACAGATGGGCCTTCAGTGTAGGTTTTGTGTCTCAGAGCAAAGAGGAAGCCCCGCTCTGGGGCATCTCTTGGCTGTAATGTCGGCTGTCAGAGAATGGAGAACAGGAAGGGTGAGCGGGAGAAGGTACCAGTCCTAGGACAGCCTTGCCGGTCGCCCCGTGCTCCAGACACCCTGGGCTGAGACGCCTGCACGTGCGATGTTCACAGCCCCCGTTGGCCCCGTGAGCCAGCAAAGGGGGCCGGAAGCTTCTCCAGAAGAAGGACGGGTATCTTCTCCCAGCTCGAAGTCGCTCACATTTCTGCAGTATAATTTTTTTTTCTTCAAAACACCCTTCTTCCAGTGAAGATTCATCACTTATGAATAACTCGTTGTTAGTGTTACTGTAGTGATTTTTTTTTCTTTTTTTTTGGAAATAGAGGAAAAGTTGAATGTCACATCTGAAATCAATAACAGTGAGGAGCACAGACTGCCTGGGAGATGCAGCCTTTCGGAGCTGACCTTAGGAAGTGACTTTGAGATACAAGCCCCCCGGGAATTTACAGAAACCTTGAAGGAGGCTTCAGAATCCGACCAGCTCTGTCCAGACCTCATAAGTCAGAGCACCAGGACAGACAGCCAGGTGACAGTGTGAAAGTCCTGGAGCACAGGAGGGGCACAGTTAGGGACATCTCCTCTTTTGTCAACCAAGAAACTGCAGTCTCTCAGAGGATGCTCATTTGTGAGAAGCGCACATCCCACCTGCCAAGTATCTCTACACGACACCGCTTAGAAAGCAGTCACGCCCCCTTGTACAAGAAACAGCTTCCACGGGCCACTGTGGGGGACACTGCCACCAGAGTCCCCTTTCAGACGGGGCTCTGGTCTACTTCAGTTGTCCTTTCCAGCCACCATGAGCCTTTGGCACAAGGCAAGTTTACAGTACTTCTCAGGGGCTCTAAACACAGAGGCACAAACAAAAGCTTTGACAACAAAGCTGTCAGCGGGAGCAGGAAAGCCAAACGGGGAGGCATCCCACGGGTGCTCCGAGTAATAACAGCGATTATCCAAAACGATGGCCATGTGTGTCTGCACACGCCTGCCTGGGGACCTCACCCCTACTCGCCAGACCCGGACGCACAGAAGCTGAAATGCCAAGTACGAAAATAAGAGAGAGGGGGTGAATAAAGGGAATGGCACCGAACCATGATTTGACAGACCTCTAACCCGAGAAGGGACTGGAAGAGGAGCCCATATGGGATGCTGCTTCTCAAAAACAGAAGACGAAGCCTGGAGGCGTGACCCGGTGGAAGGACCCGCAGCGGGTCACAGGTACCATCCAGTCTCCCTTAGCATCACCACTTCCTGTTTGAGGACAGGCTATGAGTATGCAAGAAATTATAAGTTAAATGTCAACATGCTTATAGCTCGTAAAACAAAAACCAAAATACTCTCAGCTTTGGAGACGGGAAAAAAAAGCCCTCGATTGAAATCCAATCTTTGCCACTTGCTAACTTTGAGACTTTGAGGGGATCCTTAACCCCTAGCCGCTTCCATGTTCTCCAGCAGAAAATGGAATTAGCATAACCTTCTCCCAGAATTAGGTGGCCATTACTCTAGATAGGTTAGGAAAAGTCTCTGAAACTTGCTAGTTAATAATAAATACAATAATAGCATATATGAACAGAAAAGTTATAAAGCTATGTCATTCAGTTAACGACTCGTAACTCAAAACCTGCCCATTTATAGAAGAGTTCACTCAGCTTCAACGTGTCAGATGATCTTTGCTCAAATCTGGGTAAGTTTCAACCTTTAAAAAGCTAAGCCTGGAACTGGGCACTATTTTAATTTTTTTAAGTGTTTTTGTTTTTCAAAGTGAGTCCCAGTTCAGCATCTCACTTCACCCTTTTTAAGAGATTTAGTTAAGTTTGCCAAGTGCCCGTGTCCCTTTGCTGATCTTAAGTCAGAAGTGACTTGTAACTCGTCTTATTCTCTGTTACATTGAGACACCAGTGGACACCTTTCCCGCCACGTCCCTAAGTTACGTGTTGAACTTGGAGAGGAGAATCTGACTATTCACCAGAACACTTCTAGACCTACATCACACATAATATGTGATTTTATGATGAAATAACCCAGTTTTATAAACCTATCAAGAAAATAAACTGAACTTTTTTTAAGGGTCGTTAATACTCTGTTCAAATAAATATGATTCATGGAAAGTTTCGATGCTCCTTTTGAGAGTATTTTTAGAGTGTTTTTTTTTTAAATCATTTTTTTAGTGCCTCATATTCATGAGAGGCTGAATGACATGTTTGGAACACAAGACATAATCAAACAAAGGGACGTGGAGTCATAGAGACCCAAGTCGAAACCCCTTAAACGGAATCAGTCACAGATCTCAGAGAGGAAATTAAACTCTCCCAGTGTTTTAAAGGTTAGCCTGTGGTCCGAGCCAGTGTGCCAGCGATAGGATGGGACAAGCTGGGTGGTGACTGTGACCTACCCCCTTCCATCTAATACCCTGGGCCATTCACCTGACCTCTCTGAGTTACTCATTTTTGCGTTTCTGAACAACACAAATAATCATACTATCTGTTAGGAGTGTGAAGTGGCCTTTCAAATGTCAGCCCCGATCCTCCCCAAAAAGAACAAATC
>NW_011888944.1:471321-478942 GCF_000151845.1 Pteropus vampyrus | reverse complement strand
ATGTTGAGCATCTTTTCATATATTTGTTGGCCATTTGTATGACCTCTAGGGAGAAGTGTCTGTTCAGATCCTCTGTCCATTTTTTGATTGGATCATTTGTTTTTTTGTTGTTATTGAGTCATATGAGGTCTTTGTATATTTTGGATATTAGGCCCTTATCAGAGGTGTTGCTTGCAAATATATTTTCCCATTCAGATGGTGGTCTCTTTGCCTTGATGATGGTTTCTTTTGCTGAGCAGAAGCATTTTAGTTTGATGCAGTCCCATTCATTTATTTTTGCTTTTACTTCCCTTGCTTTTGGGGTCAAATTCATAAAATCCTCTTTTAGTCCAAGGTCTTTGAGTTTAGTTCCTATGTTTTCTTCTATACATTTTATTGGGAACATTCATATTTTGACAGATGAGAGCATTCACAGCAATTTTTGACTCTCCTTTGTAATTACGGTGCCCATCAAAAGTATAATTAAATTTAGACTGTAAACTCAGTGAGAACAGGATCTGGGGCTTCTTCAGAGCATTGGATCTAGCATTGCTGTTCATTGGGGTTCAGGGAGCGCCTCCTAAATCCATAGACAGGGAGGTAGAAGGGTAATATACCCCATCACACAGCTGCTAAGGGCGTGGTCTGGGATCTACACTCGCCAGCCCAGTTTAGGTAGACGAGAACATTCTAGAATGAGAATTGGACTAGAAATCAGAAGAGCCAGATTTTGACTCTGTTCCCAAGCGCTAGTTTTTCATCTGGAGAAGGGGAAATCATTCCCAATGTCCTCCATTATTATCGGCGACTATAGCCTAAGTCCCTAAGTCACTGATTCTCGCCAGAAATAGACCAAGGGCAAGAGGAAGGACATGGGAAAACTACGAATCAGCCCATTTGATGGATCTGAGTTCGATGACTTCACACAATATCCAGACACTCGACTCCTCTCTCCCGCTGTCTTTCACGGGGGATTCTACCAGCAAGCACCGGACAAGGGGTGACAGGAGATGGAGCCACCATGCCTGAAAACCAGGCCGGGAGCCAAAGCCACATTTTCCTCTGCGGCCAATTTCCTTCCCGCGGCCTCGTTTCCGGTGGTGTGTGTGATACCGGCATTCGGTGAGGGGTAATCAAAATGTGTGTCGCGGAGCGTGAGTATCTTTACACTCTGATCCCAGGTTCGGAGAACGGACCCAGAGAGATCGCCTGATTAATCTCGGAAGGAGACGCCGGCTGTATCACTGTCCTTCCACAGAAGACCTGCGTCCCCTCTGAGAGGACCGTGTCGGACAGACGTCAAATCCAGGTAGGGGCTCCACCTCTGAATGGAGACGAGCCATCAACATCAAGCTCCCCAAAACTTAGGCTCCACCCCAAGTGTTCGTTTGTGAGAGCTGCCACCGGGAACGCCTCTGTGGCTCCCACCCCAAAGACACGTATTTTAAGTTTGTTTTATTGTAAACTCCGTGTTATATTTATCCGTCCCCTATGTCACCTCGCAGTAATTCAGTGCAGAATCAGAGTACATTCGACTTACGACGACAACCGGGAGCGAATTATTTGATACGTCAGAGTCACCTGAATCCCTGATCGTGACTCACCTGGTCTGTTGCAGCCACCTCCCGAACGAGCCTCTAACTCAGATTCCTCCCGGTTCTAACCTGAGCACAACACGAGGGCCGGGAACGGGTCAGCATGACAACGGCGTTCTCCCGACTTAACGACATGAGAGTTCCTCGTCACCTAGAGAATGAGCTCACAGGTCCCCAGCTTTCGAGACCCGTTGAAGGGACCTCCTGCAATCTGCCTCGAAAGCGTCTTTCTAGATCTTTCCTAGCCCGATCCCGTTACTTAGCGCATCACCTCCTGTCTTCTCTCCGCTGCGTTCACCTCATTGAGTGTTTCTCAGACTGCGGGTTGAGATGCTGCCTGCATCGGAATCGCTGAGCTGCTGGATAAAAAGGTGAAATCCTGGCCTCGAAACCAGACGGGCTGACTCTGAACCTCTGAAGGCAGATCCCTGACGATGCTTTTTTATGCAGCATCTCAGGTAATTCCGATGCCATGAAAACTTGAGAGCTGTGCCCCAGGAATAGTAAGTATTTGGCTAACTTCCGGAAGCCCCGTTCTGCTTCTCGCTTCTGTAACTCCGCCTGCACCGGCAGATCTGCTCTGCTCAGTAGACTCGTCTCATGTTGCAAGTCTGCTCCAGCATCAGCGATGTGGGGGGAAGCTCTCTGCTGCCTTCCATTCGGTGCTCGCCTGCGTCTCTTTCCTTCGGGATCTGTCACCCCCGGATCCCCACCCAATGTGACTTATCGAGGAGACGCGTTTTCTTCACCATATCTCCAGTTTCTCGCAGAGGAAAAAAAAAAAAAAAAAAGTTGATTTCTTTGTCTCGACATTCTCCGCTCGGAAGACAGAGCTTGTGTTCTTGACCTATCCTAGAGTTCCTTAAAATCAGGATGACAATAAAATAAACGTGAGGTGTAACTGGACAGAGCCGAGTTCAAAACTCAGTTCTACCACATTTGGCCGAGAGGGCTCTGTAAGCCTCAGTTTCCTCGTAAGAATTAGATTAACTTTACTCGTGGTAGATTTACTTCATCCATGGCCACCATTCTTTTTCCTTCAAGTGTTCGCATCCTTCACCACGCAACTATGAAGCTCCTCGCTAAAGATGTAGAATGTCTCTCCCCATCTCGTGACTCTGGACCAGCCTAGTGATACGCTTTGGCCAACGAGACGTGGAAAAGTGTAACACAAAGGGAGACTTAAAAAGCATGTGCGTAGATCAACTCATGCTCTTGCACCTCTGCCGCCTCCACGAGAACGTTCTCGGGCTAGTCTCCCGGAGGACGAGAGGTGCTCGGAGCAGACTCACTCCAGCCGAAGCCTGGTGAGATCGGCCAATAACCAGACGTGACTCCCAGACATGAGCGAGCGGGCTAAGATCAGCAAAGCTGCCTTATTTTCTCTCATCTGACCCCAGATGTGTAACAATAATAGTCTCTGACTGTGGGTTTTGTAGCTGTTTGTCGTGTAGCATTATTGCTGTTGTAGATAAGTGAAAGGTAAAACCACTGGGTTGTTATAAAGATCGGATGACGCTGGGTGTGAGTGTGTTTAGCTCAGCAGGGTATCCTTAGAGCCCTCAATAAATAGTAGTTACTGTTGCAGTAATCAACACAGCCCGGGTTGTTTTCCGTGAAGGCATCTTTGGGACTCTGGCTCACAGCCAACATCCCTTTCTTCTTGATTCTGCTCCTTCCTCATGGCCCATGACATAAAATAGACCCTCAGTTGCTAGTAATGTATGGTCAAGGTTGCAGAAGGCGACATTTACACTTCTCACTTGGAACTCCAGCAAGATTTCAAATGAACAGGTTCTGCAGATCGTCTCCTCTTCATGGAAGAACTCGTTCATTCAACAAACGCTTGCTGAGACAAAGATACGTCCTGACATACTGTGGGTATGGGGACAAAGGACAGACGGAGTCGCCTTCTCGAAGCAAACAGAATTCTGATACACTGGTGACTCCACTCAGTCATTCGATTATTTTTTAATGTATTCATTAGTTCGCCGAACATGATCAAGCATCAACTGATGCTAGCTAGAACTGCAATAGGTACACTTATCATTTATTCGAGAGAATGTTAAAGAAATCCAGATTATTTTGTAAAACTCCCAGATTTTGAAACGTTGCCACTGAATGGAAAAAATATTAAAGCTTTGTGTGGGTCCAAAAGAAAAAAAATTAAGGGCCACTGTTTGAAATGCTGCTTGTTAGATCTCACAGCGCTCGTCAGAATTACCTGTGTGCATCGTATTCCTTCTTTTCGATTGCGTTCATTTGAGAGGAGATCACTGGGTCCCCCTTGGTGTCTCCTGGGAGCTCTGTTTCAAGTAGGAAGTGTCTGTGAATCTTTATGAAGTGAGTGGCGAAACAGTCTTTATGTTCAAGGAATTACAAAGCGATCACAGAGATAAGAAAGACGTGTTCCCAAAGAGCTATTATATGTTACTATCTACAGTGAAGGCAACGATAATTACTGCCACTTACCGAGCCCCTGCCATCTGCTACGCATGGTGTTAAGTCTGGAGCCCTCCTGCCTAATTTATCCATCCCATTCATTCTGCAAAAGGCTATAACCCAGATGTCACCTGTCTGAGTATCCTCAAATGCTCTTGTCTTCTGAGTTTACCTGTCCTGAAATTTTAAATTTAAAATGGCTTATACTTCATCTCCATGAAGCACAGAACCCATATCTACCACCACAGATCATGAGAACCTCACTTGCAATTCAGTCCTTGCAACAATTTTCTGCCTCTGGTGGATTCTGGCTCATTTGTCCCACAGTTGACTTAGTCTCATTCAGCTCAACTATCAAGACAGCCTCGTCTCCTTTGGTTCCCCAAAGCAACCATAAAAGAAATACTTTTCAGAGTTTACTGAAGATTTAAGATTAACAAGTAAGGATTTCACTGAACACACCATAGAATGAGATTCCCAAAAGAATATTCGGACATGCTCTACTTAAAGTCACTTCGCCTTGCATCATATTGGGGAAATCTCACTAGCTCCTTCATCTCATTCCTTTTCTACCAAGTTGGACAGCTCTTATCCCCCTACTCTAAGGACCACCTCAAATATCTCTCTCACATCTACTCCACTACTCCTCTCAGCTTCTCTATGTAGCCCCACTTCCTGTTAAGTTCTTAATGGAATGAATCCCTCCTTGAGCTCATGCTCAATGTCATGTGTCAACTTCTCCGGGCTATGGTGCCTAATTCTTTGCACAAGCATCTGTCTCGATGTAGCTATGAAGGCCCCTTTGCCATGTGGTTGGCATTTAATTCAGTAGATTTCGAGTAAAGCAGATGACCCTCTGTAATGTGTGTGGGCCTCATCCAACCAGTTGAAGACATTGACAGAAAAGACTGACTTCCTCCTGCGAGGAAGATGTTTGCCTCCAGACTGACTGCCTTTGGACACAAGACTGCAACGTCAACCCTTGCTAAAATGTCCAGGCTGCCCCCTGAAAATTTTAGACTTACCATCCCCAACAATCCCATTCGCCAATTCTTTAAGAGAAATCTCTTTATATATATATATATATATTCGCATGTTTGTGTGTGCGCGTTCTATCGTCCGTGCTTCCCTGGAGAACCTTGACTAACACACCTCTTCTGTCCCTGCTCTCCTCTCTTGGCACCTCCCTGGGGCAGAGGAGATCACCATCGTTTATACTCAGTTGGCCCTATCGAGGCAAATGAGCAAACAGAGCTAACTAACCCTAAAGATATTTTTCTCATCTCCAAGAAAGCAGAACAAAACCTAGGTGGACGGTGGTTGACGAGCATTTTGCCTCTTGACGAGAGTTTCGTTTTGCTTTGGCTTGTTCATTTCTGAAGTACAAAACATGAAAATCAGATCATTGGATTATTTCCCCCAAGCCAGTAAATGGCCAAGCCGGACTCATGAACTTCAGAGTTCATGTTCCCCCACCACAGGTTGCTGTCCCAATAATGTTGAAAGGATGAAGAGAGAAACATAGCGTGCACCTTGGCCCAGTCAGGAAAAGTTTCGCCAACAGACACAGACGCTGGCATCCTCGAGTCCAATCCAGGGATGATGGGCGGGACGGTGGCAGGGAGAATTCAGAGAGGTGGGGGAGGAGAAGGCTTATCTGTGACCCTAGAGATAAAGAAACCCAGCTGAGATACAGAGTTCATTCTGGGAATGCTTTGAACAGTCCGGAAACTAGGATGACTGGGTCTATGGAAGAACATGAAAGCCAGGACAAGAACTTTAGTGAAAAACTAACGTAGGTAGCAATAGTTTTCAGATCTCAAGTGTCAGGTGTGTAGTGTCCTGGGCCCCTAACTCTGGCGCTCCCTAGAAAAAATGAAAGGAATAGCCTTAATTGTGCAAAAGTCAAGGCGATGACAAAGACATAATTCATCGTTTGCAGCCCCTCTCACATATTAAGTAACCTGCAAAGCATATCGACTTGAAGGTCATTTTCGGGGTATGAAAGACACTTAGCAGAGTGAAATTGTGCTCGTCACAAGCTTCCCAAAAACTCTGTGCAGATGCGTTAGCGTCTATCGTCGTGAAGATGCCACTGATAGAGAACTGCCTAGAAACGGGTGAGATTTCAGCAGGCTCTGTTGACCTGAAATTGCTCCCCACTGCAAAAGGCCCCCTGAGACCCCACAGCTGCGGCGACTTTTCTCGGTTTGAGGCTTTGGTCCCTGGGGATGTCCTCCTCCGCTCGGAGTCCTTCGCGGTTTCCCATTTCTCTTAGAAGATGAGACAAGTGAACCAGACAACCACCGGCAGGTGCAGGGTCTTCCTGGCCGTGAGAAGGTTTGTTGGTCTTCATCCTGACGTTTTCCCTTTAACTCTCCCTCCTGGAACCTGGCCGTCATGTCGCCCTTCAGCTTCTCATAAGTCCTGTGTGTCCCTCCATGGACCCCTCTGCCTGAAACTCTCTCCCCCTGCACTTCCTTCCCATTTGAGTCCTACTCGCCATTCAGATTTGGTTCGAAGGCTGCTTCCCCTAGGGCGGTGGACCTAGGCGAGCCGACTGGACAACACTCTCGCCACAGCCTGATATGTAATTTCCCATCTCTGGTACCCCCCGGGACCCTCATGCACATCCGTCTCCACCTGACCTCTCACCCTTCCCTCAGGTCACCTGAATGTCACCTGCTACCTGCTGCTTCCCATCCTCAGCGCACGCTGACCACGCCGGCTGTCTCTCCTCCAGTTCCCTTACTTTGAACCCCTCGTATCACACGCACTGTTAGACGGATGTCTTGTTCAGGCAGCTCATTGACTTGGTAGTTTATAAACAACAGAAATTTATTCCTCATAGTTCTGGAGGCTGGCGAGTCCCAGATCAAGGTGCTGGCAGATTCAGTAACTGGTGAGAACCTGCTTCTGGGACTCTGCCTTTTTGCTGTGTCCTCATGTAGCACAAGGGACAAGGGAGCTCTCTGGGGTCTCTTTTATGGTCGCTAACCCCATTCATGAAGGCCCCACCATCATCACCGGAGAACCTCCAAAAGGCCCCACCTCCTAACACCATCGCATTGAGGAAATGGGTTTCGACAGACGAATTTGGAGAGGACACCAATAGTCAGTCTGTATCCACAGAAAAATGGCACCCCCAAAGATGTCCTCATCCTAATCCCCAGAACATTTGAATTTGTTACTTTATGTGGCAAAAGGGACTGTGCAGATGCGATTGAGTTAAAACTTTGTGATAGAGAGATACTCCTGGATTCTCTTGGAGGGTCCCAAGTAGTTATTCACCATGTGGCGAGGGAGGAGAAGAGGGAAGCCAATGACACAGGGTCAGGACAAACGGTGTGACGACAAGAACAGAGGTTGGGTTGATGGGCTTTGTAGACAAAGAAAAAGACCAGGAGCTGAAGAAAGCAAACCACCTCTGGGGCTGAAGGAGACAAGACAGCGGATGCCGCCCGCCGGGGTCTCCAGCAGGAACGCACTTGGATTTCAGTCACCCAGTAAACCCAAGAAACACTTTTGGGGGCTTTTAAATAAATGCATAAGTGAATGAATCACTCAGTGGACCCAGTGTACTCCCATGGACTCATTTATTTATA
>NW_011888944.1:454594-470281 GCF_000151845.1 Pteropus vampyrus | reverse complement strand
TGCACACGCCACGGCGCCATGGTAGCAGACTGCAGACAAAACCAAGGCAACGCAATTCTGTCGTCCTCACGGCCTGGGAACGGTAAGCCTCTGTCACCCCGTATGGTGCTCTGGTACCTCCCAAGTCACCATCCCCCAGAACTTACTTCTGGACCCCAAGAAGGAAGCCAGGGGCAGACGTCGGAGCACAGTCCAAATTATGCTCCACCACTTAGAATCCTTGTGACCTTGAGAAGGTCACCTAACCTCAGAACCTCATAACGTATACAGAGAAAGGAAAACGATGACTTACCTGCCAGGTAATAGTCCCTAAGAACTCTGCACCGAAAATAAAAATAAAAATAAAAATAAAAAGCTAATCTACTTCTTCCACAAACCAGCTTTCCCCTTTCGATGTACATTATCACCATTTCCCCAAGCATTCAGAAAACAAACGATAAACCTTGGGGTCTTCTTGGATTTTTCTTCTCCTTTGCCATCTTTGAATTAATCAGCCACCATCCCCCAGACCCTTATTGCAGTACCTTCCGTGGCCGGTCCCCCTGTCCTTGCCCCAACTCAGGTGTGGTCCTCCCTCCATCCAATCCCATGTTCCTCAGCCCGTTTTAACCTCTGCCCCACCAGGCCACATTTGACAATCTCTGGAGACCGCTTTTGCTGTCATACCTGGGGAGCAGCTACGAGGGACCACAGACGATGCTAAGATCCTGCAATAAAAACAGCAGCCCCGACAAAGAAGCATCGTCTGGCCCAAATGTCAGCGGTTGCCAAGGCTGAGAGACGCTAAGTCTTTTTTCCCATCTAGCCTCCCTCCCTCACTCTCTGCCAGACTAATCTTTCTAAAAATTTCTCTTATGATCAATAAGTCATAATGATTCTATGTTCCCTGGAAGATTAAGCTTAAAATTATGAGCTTACTTTGTTTACTTATAGAATGGAAGGTTAATATTAATAATTATTTACCTCTGAGCAATAAATATTGTCTGGGAATTGTTCTAAGTGCTTAATATACCTTAATCCCTTTTATCTTCAAAACAGTTCTATTAGAGTTAGATTCAGGTGTTCGTTAGCTTCGATATTATAAGATACATTTTTTTAACCGATTTGAGACATAGAAAGCAGTCAGTAAGGTTGTCTAGAGCAAGAGCAGCTAATGTCAAATGAGCCCGCTCATATGTGTTGAGTTTGTTACATACCATGTACTACTAAGTGTCTCACATGGATTACTTCATTTGACCATCACAAAGAAACTTTTATCCCTGTGATGGGAAGAAAATGCAAATGTCCAGCCTCGTCATAATTAGTCAGGTTGTCATGTGACTTAAGGCCCATGAGCAGACAGACACTAAAAAACAAAATCAGGCCACTTTTTCATTCTGCAGTGGGAGAATTTCTATGGAACTGAGAACTCTAGATGCAAATTCATGTTCTAACTTTTCTTTCCCCTATGTCTTGACTAAAAAGGAATTTCTGAAGAGTGGTGGGCTTGGATCTTTAAGTAATCTGTCTCCTGCCCACTGGAGCACATGTGTCTTATGCGATGTCCTAGCCCCATCTTTGCTCATCCAGTCTGATTAGGATGATGTCATCGACATGGTGGACGCATGCGACGTTCTGCAGACTCTTCGCACCAAGACCCCATATTGCAAAGTCAGGCGGAGGACAGGGGTGTAAGCACAGCCCTAGGGCCGGGCAGAAAGTATGTACTGTCATACAGCCCAGGCGAATGCAGCTCCTTCTGATTCTCTTTCTGAGAGGAATAAGAATTGATTTGCCAAATTGATGATCATATACCATGTACCTGGAGAGAAGCTGACCGGCTATAGTGAAGATCCTATGTGTGACCCCGCAGCTATAACTGGGGTTGAAACTCAGATGAGTGAGCAGAAGTCTACCACCACCCTCCAGGGTCTGTCCAGACAATTCAACTGTGAGATGGTAGGGACCACTGTCCCTGCATCTTTTAAGTATTTAAAGGCGATGCTACTTTCTGCCATTCCCCCGGCATGTAACAGTGTTTTGTATGTACTGTTTCATCTGGGAAACAGGTACTTTTAGAGACTTCGACTTGGCATCCTCCATTACAAAAGTTCTTACCCCGCAAACCAAGGGATCAATGTGGAAGCCATGACAACTAACGAGAATACGCTAGCTTGCTTAGGCTGCCTTAGCAAAGGGCCACATCCTCAGTGGCTTAAACAATAGAAATTCACGTTCTCACAGTTCTGGAGGATAGAGGGCTGAGATCAAGATGTCAGCAGGGCCGTTTGTTCTGGGACCTCGCTCTCCTTGGCTTGCTAATAACTATCTCGTCATCATCTCCTCCTCCATCCACCACATGACCTTTCCTCTATGTGTACCTGTGTCTTGATCTCTTCTTCTCATGAGGACACTAGTCACATTGAATTCAGATCACCCTGTTGACCTCATTTTATCTGAATTACCTCTTTAGAAGCCCTCTCTCCAAATGCAGTCACATCTGAGGTACTGGGAGTTAGGACTCCAACACATGAATTTGGAGAAGATATATTTCAACTCAAAGTCTATTCCAATGACATAATTGAAGACCAGAAAAAATGACCACCTGGTGTGTCCATGGATCAGTCACTGGATGTAGAACCTCCCGGGAAAGAGGAATGACCACGAGTAATAGGGCTTTCTTGAGCTGAAGTCATTTTTAAGGGGACTAGAAGCCAAGGGCTGTATGTCAACAGCACTTCTGTAAAATGTAAGATTTCCTTCTTCTTCCTAAAAGCAGTTCTTCTGTGTGACACCCCGCAGCGTCCACCACACGACGCTTGGCCACTTTGATGACATTCAAATTGACTAGTCCATCTACTTGCTGACAATTTTCTTGAACGTTTTGCAAACTCAGACTCTAGTTAATTAAAAAGACACCACTCCTCCAGAGTAATGAATGACCATCGTCACTCTAAGCCTTTGTGGTTTTTTGCAACAAGGGATAATCCAGGTGGTAAAGTAAAACAGTAATTGAGTATCAAAAAACCCTGACTTCTTGTTCCCTTCATGGAATATCCTTGGCACTCACGAAGTGGTCCATGGACCATCAGCTGCCGCTTTCCCTGGAAGCTTATAGAAATGTCCCACTTCAGACCTACTGAACCAGAATCTGTAAAAAGATCTCGGGTGATCCTTATTCTTATTTAAGTTTGAGAAGTACTGCTACATGTGACCTTGGGCAATTAATTAACCTCTCTGAGCCCGATGTTCTTCATTTGTAAAAGAAGGCAGTTATAGCTCAAAGACCCCTCAGGTCCCTTCAAGTTCTAAAACGCTGTGATGAATCTGAGCAGTTTAATCTTTAAAATTAACGCTCGTAGAAAATGCATTGAGCTCTCAGCCCTCCTTACGCTTGAACGTTCTGCTTCCTGCAAACTCGACTTCCATCTGTAATCGGCAATTAAAGTCATGGTTGAAAGGAGACTTCTGATTGCCTGAATGTGAAAGCATCCTTGTTAATATATCAGCTCTGCACCTTTAGGCTAAAGTAACCTAGAGGTGTCTCAAGGTAATGTGCAAACGTGCTAGACCAACACTTATTGGAGTTTGAGGCCACCAAGGCCTCTCAGCAGTTTTACCACTTAGTGACTTGACCCTTGACAGAGGACTGATGACTCCTGGTTAGCCGACATAATTTATGGCAAGGCAGCATTTAGATCCAGCCAATAGCAAGATAATGATGGTTGGGGGAAGGAAAAGAAAGATCTGGGATTAATGGAAGATAGAAGCTTTAAGGTTGAACATCAAATTATCACCCACTGACTCTGTACGATCGTCTGAAGCCCCAGGTCCCCTTCTAAATTGAAACTTCCTAAATGATTAAAAACCTCGAAGGACTTGGATGGTGAGCTGCAATTAGAATTTGGTACAAAAAACGCCAGCCAAAGCTTACCATCAAAAGATGTGCCCGCTTTTTGTAAAAACTCGCAAGAATAAAGTTGCAAGTCTGGTGAAAACTATACAGCAATTACTATTTGAAAAATAATATTAATACCAAACACTAATAGAAATAATTACAATGAAACTTTATTGAGCATTTTCTCAAAGCCAGCAACTTTTTAATGTAATTCATTCATCCTTAAAATAATGTAACACCTATGGCCATGCTACCCTGTACAAGCCCGATCCCATCTGATCTCAGAAGCTAAGCAGGGTCGGGCCTAGTTAGTATTTGGATGGAAGACCACCTAGGAAGACCAGGTGCTGATGAGGTCCTTGCAATCTGTGAGGTCAACCAAGGGTTGCCTTGACTAAAAATAAATAAATAAATAAATAAATAGATAAAATTAAATAAAAATAATAACGTAACGAAGCGATACTATTATCATGCACATTAAACAGAGGAGGAAATTGAAGCTCAGATTAAGAGATGCTCAGAACGTGCAGTAGCTGAAATGGGAACCCGGAGATTCTGACCCCGAACCCCTGTTCCTACGCTATCTCACTGTTCTTAGTCTTTCACCTTTGCCAGCTGCCACGTAGATCTTCTTAATAAATACGCATGATAGGAATTATAGCCCCATTTTGTAGATGAGAAGACGTCAATTTCCTGCTCAGATTTCCCCAAGTGTATATCTGGGCAGAAGAACCCTCGATCTACGTGACTCAGAAGCCGACCTCTGTCCGTGGTGCTCGCCGCTTCTCAGCCCGAGGCCCGTGCTGGACCTTTTCCCATTTGTTACAACTGCAAACCGGTAAAGAAAGTGATGCCTCTCTCATAACCCCCATCAGCTTCTCTCTCCTGACTTGGCAGGGCTCTCCCTGGCGTATGATTAAATTAAAAAATAAATAAATAATTTTAAAAGCTGTTACCATTTTAACCTAAGAAGAAATGGATGGAAATAAAGCCATGTGGAACGATATTATTCGATTAATGATTTCAAATAGAGTCAACGATTCATTCGATCTGCAGGAACCTTCCAGGTGGTTGTCATGGTCATCCTACAGGAGAGGCACCTTGGCCGGGAGAGGGGCAATGAAGGGGAAGACACCGCATGTGCTCATTCTCAGCCCTCAGCGTGTGCCATCCGTGAGCACGGCCTTGTTTCTGGTTGTCAGCATCCAGGTTCTCTGCCTGAAGGCCTGGTTTTCTTTGGCAGATGAGTTCTCTCTGCCCACGTGCCAGGCAGGTCAGTGGCGCTGGGCTGTTATTGCCACCGCATCCCTCCTCCCTCAAACAATGCCTGGTGGAGGCTGATGGCTTCGTGTCTCAGCTCCCTGGACCGTCAGGCAAGATAATTCGGAGACGTGTTCTCTGCCGCCTCTCAGAACTGTCCACAGTGCCCACGGTGAAATGTTGTTTGATAAAACTCTCACTTCCTCATTCTCCACTCCCTTTTTTCCTGGGATCACCTTCCAGATAAACCATTTGTACTTGAAACTTTAATTTTGGTTTCTCCCAGAAGCAAACTCTGAAACGAGGCAGATAATTTGCTCACGCTTACGCTCGTATCATGAGCTGAGGGCCCGCTTTATGCCAAGCAGCAGACGAAATGTTGAGGATACGATGCTGAACAAGACAGAGGGGGCCCCGACTCTCATTGAGCCTGCAGCCTGGTGGGCCAGACATTGAGAAAGTAATTGCAAGTGGCACGAAGAAAGCCAGACTAGACGAGATTTATAAACAGTGTTCCATTTATGTTGCTATTTAGAAAGGGAGTCATGATGGGGGAGAAATCTGCCTGCAAGAGGAACAGGATGTCAGGAGGTAAATCCACGGAACCACGTGGCGTATCGAAGCAGTAAGAAGGTCCACATGACTACAGGGGAGAGAGTGGCAAAGACATGAGCGATGAGGCTGGCGGGGGGAGGCAGGGGCCAGATCTAAGGGGGACTTTTCATTACAGCAAGGGTTTGGGACTTTATCCTCAGGGTATCGAAAATCCGTTGAAAGATCTTAAACACGGTGGTGGAAAGGCCGCTCTGGCTACACTGTGGAAACGTGACAGAGGAAAATGCAGCCGAAGACCAGTGAAGAGACCTTAGACCTCCAGCCCAGAACTTTTACAATATAATTTTCTTCTTTGTCACCTAGGGATCGAGTTTAGCATCACACGACAGGAAATCTATATCATAGTGGCTTAAACAAGCAAGGGGGTATATATTTTTCTTGCTTCACAAGAAACTCAAGAATAAGTGTTCTGGGTTTTTGCTTTATCGCCTCAGTGATGTTGGGGTGGAGGTCATTGTGGGTATCTTGCTGTTGTCCTCGTGGTCACAAGATGCTCTGATCTCGTCTGGCATGTCTGCATGCCAGACGAGCGAATAAGTGAAGGAAGGTGGAGAAATACATATTACGCAGCCAAGGCTACTTTTAAAGGATCATTCATAAGAGTCTTGCCAATGATTTCTACTTATATTAAAGTTATCTCAAATCGTGTCATGTGGCCATTCCCAGTCGCTAAGGAAAATGGGAAATGTAGTTTTTAGCTGAAAACATTACCATAGAGCAAACATCCAAAGTTCCATGAATAAGAAAGGAAGAAACAATGAATACGGGGGAAGCAATTAGCAGGCTCCATCAAGTCTGTGTATACAATAAAACCGTCAGATCAGATGAAGCAACAAACGCGCTAACTGTAGCAAGAGAAAAACTCATAACGGTGATAATAATTCTAATACCGCCTCTGTTGGCAGAGCATTCGTACTTTTCAAAGTACATTTTATGAATTCAATTCCCCTGTTTAATATACTTAATAAAAGAGTGACGCTTAAAGATATTGATGTTTCACTAAGCAGAAATAAGCCGAGAAAAGCTGAAAGCATGATAAATTAGAATAGCAGAGAAAGTGACTCGTCACTGAGCCTTAAACTTCTTCTTCACCATGATCTCTTTTATCTGAGCTTTGACTCACATTGGTCACTGGTCGTGTCTTCCTGAAGCAGGTGCCTTTGGGGGTCATTTAACGAAAGGACCAAAGGTATCGTGGCAGGGTGGAGAGAGAGAGACCTGGGTTCAAGACACGTGCCTCAGTTTTCTCGTTTGTAAAATCTGGTAAAGTCTATCTGCTTTACAGGTTCCAAAGAGTTTCCAGATGATTCCTGCCTCAATACATATTAATTTTAGTGCTTGTGTAGTCTCCTCTTCGTGTGCTACTGCTATAGATTAGACACTAGGGAGAATATTACGGTGACAGATTTGTGGAACGGTGAGTAAATTTTGAGGTGGCATGGAGGGAAAAGGGCAGTTGTGTGACCTGAAGCCAAACCTTGGCTGGCTGCGGGCGTGGAGTGGGCAGGTTGGCACTATACTCCACACTCCCCGGGCAACCGGGAATCTGAGAGGGGTTAGAAAGAGAAGCCTCCTGGTTCCACAGCCTCCCGGGGCAGAGAAGCACCGGGTTGAGTGTAGGGAGAGAGAGGAGAATGGGAAAGCCTTTGAAGAGAAGGCTTCTGATTTTTCTTTCCCCTTAGAATGGTACGTTTGAAAGGCGGCCAAACATATGTTACTTAAAATAGACTCTTTCCCCTGCAAGGAGCTTTGGGAAACGCAGTTGCTGCTATGACTCAAGCTCCCGAGGAAAAAATCCCCAGGGCCTGTGTGGTCGCTTGAGGGCCTGTGTGGTCGCTTGTGGGGCAGCCCCCACGTGCGTCTTCCGCCACCCACTATCACATGCCTGCTGATCCTGAAACAAAATTACGGGCCCCACCCCCTTGCTGAGCTGGGTTCGGCCACTCAGAGTCGCCAGGAGAGCACAAGAGAGGCCAGCCACACGTGTCTCGGAAGGGTTGGCATCTGCCTCGGACAGGCAACCGAATGCAACGATCATTTACCACATGCAGACTTCACGCCAGGCTCTAAGCTCAGCTCTGAAGACGAAGAATGATGGCACATGGGCACTTTCTCAAGGAGTCCACGGTCAGACGTGGAGGGTCATTTACACGGGGGGAAAGGCAAGGGGCCCCCGACAGCCTGAGAACCTCAGGGAGTTCTCTGCAGTGTTTTGTTTGTTTGTTTGTTTGTACAAAGTGAGAAATAGCAGAATGAAATATGAAGCCAGGGAGAGAGAATGCCCACAGGCACAGAAGAGGGACATGGCTTGGCGTGGTCTGGTGGCCAGAAACAGCATGACTAGAAACCCATCTTTGGCCTCCAGACCATGCTGGGCTCTGTCACGAAAGCAGAGCGGAAGGATGTGACAGTTTATGCTACAGCCGATAGGGAGTCGAAGAAAGATTGCGACCGAGGGTAGCGTATGTGAAGACATTTATTTACGTTAATAGCTCAGCCGAAAGGAGAAGGAGCCAGAGTGAGGAAAATGAGCTAAGAAAGCAATGTGGGGGTCCAAGGGGACTGGGGGGACCGATGAAGACACACTCTTGGGCAGTGAGACGGCCATTAAGAGCTGGAGTCTCTTTCACAGTGTGCGGACACAGATGCCACCTCAAGTTATGTTTGTGACAATTCTGGTTCCATCTTACAGACAGGAAAGAAGAAACAGCTCACCCTCGGAACTCCCTGCATGCCATTCGGACTTGTCTGTCCCGGGCAGCGAGGGGACTCAAAGTTTGCAAACGAGGCAGACATTCCAAGTCGTTCCAGAAATTCCTGCCAGGCGGATGATTCTCCTGAGTGCTTTTGAAAAGAGATCTTTGGCACTCATGGAAAAAAAAAATTCAGGAATAAGCCTGCGACAGTGCCTTTAGTCCAGCTTCATTTGGGGGGACCCTGGAAGATAGATTTAAAAAAAATAGAGTCCCTAAAATTTAAATATCTTTGCTCAGTCCCCTTCCGAAGTCCCTGTAAGAGCCACTTCTTGCTTCGTCAACTCTAGTCTGAAGCAGATGTGTTTAGGAAGTATCAGTGATATTTGCCGGAAAACGTAACCATTTCCTCACGTTTGTATTCATGTCTTTGAGCTGTGGGCTTATTTCTGGTTATGAATTTAAATCCACTCCTAATTTTAATTAGAAGTAGGATTTAATAGTGTCGAATCTTTTTACTTTTTCTTTTTTTTTTTTCTTCTCCTACGAAAGAGTGTTAACTTTCGCAATCCAGGATTTAAAGTCTCTGTATTTATTCTGGGAATGACAACGATGAGAGAATTAATATTTGGATAGGGAATCTGAGAGTGCACTCACTGTGCCTTCGGAAATTAATTTAAAATGTTTTAAGATTTTCTAATAGGTTATTTAGTTAAATCGTTCTGAAATAATGAACTCGTATAAGCCAAACTTCAGTATGGCTTCGGCGTGCGAGTGTTTTATAAGTGTGTGCTTGTTTCCTTTGAACACTCGTTCACTCACTCCTCCCCATCTGGAGTCTTGCAGAGCAATCCGATGCCCTCCCGGGGCACTCGACTGTGGCAATGCTCACTTCTTCTACCGTTTCTCACACAACACCTGTTCGTGTGTTTCCACACCTCATGCTCTGTGTTTGAAGCACCTCGCCATGTCCTTACGTAACTGGAAAATTCCTAAACCTTCAGCAGACGCCCTGGTCTTAGCAAAACCTTCCATGAATCTTCCAAACAGAACTCATACACCCCTCCTTCTATCATTTCTATCCTTGGAACAACTACATTTGTATTTAAATAAGGTGTTAACATTCGAGTCTAAACGCCCTTCGGCTATAAGCTTTTTAAGGGACTGTTTGCTTCTGCAGCCTTCCTTCCTCCCCCTCCTCCCCTCCCCACACCCGCTGACTCCTCGCCCCCCCACCCCCACTTAGCACAGCACTGAAAAATCTCGCTGACTCGAAATCCTGAACTCAGCTCCCCATCCTCTTCCAAGTGTTGTAACTACACGATGGAAGCTGACTCTTTTTCTAACCTGCCAAGTAGATTATACTTTCAATCTCTCAACAGCATGGGTTGAATTCAATCATACGTAGGAGATTTCCTTGGTGCAGTTATTAAATGCCACCCGAAAGAAATGGCAGAAAACTCTATTGATTTTATAGCTTGGAATTTACAATTTTCTGTGTTAAGGGACACCACTGACATCCAAAATCGCAATGAAATAACAATGATATGGTCTGATTCCACCAGGTGAGCAATGTTGCCGAATATTTTTCACACGTGTTTTCCTACTTTTTGCTGTGAAGGATTCCAAAGTGAGGACTTGGAGAAAGGTCAAAGCCCTGTTTGCTTTCTTTTTTGGCTTCCGATTGTACCTGGGTACCAACCAACCTGTAATGCACTTCAAGGAAGAAGTATATTTCTTTTTTTTTATTAATTAATTTTTTTTAATGGTGGCATTGATTAACGAAATCCGGTAAGTTTCAGCTGGACATTTTAACAGCAAGGCATATACGTGTTCCCATTGTGTGTTCCCCTCTCAGAGTTAGATTTCTTTCTGTCACCACATATTTGACCCCTTTTACTCCATCTACCTCCTCCCTCCCCTTACCCTCTAAGAAGTATATTTTAAATACATACAATGAGAACTACATTCAGAAATCATGGTCTAAATGGACGATTTTTTTTTTTTAAGATCAAGAAGTGAACAAACACACCTGAAACTTCAACTGCGAAATTCCGAAGGGAACCCTCGGAATCACTTTTTTTTGAAACCGAAGATTTTATAAGACCTACTGTCAAAAATAATTCTGTAAACTCAGAAACATCCGTTTTACTTCCCTTATACTCCCGGCATCGTTGGGTGAAACACACACACACGCACGCACACACACACACACACGCATGCGCGCGCACACACACACATACCCCGTTGGGAACCCAGGCAGGGCTCACATCCCTGCTCTGTCACATGTGAGCTGGCCGATCACTAGCCAGTGGCTCACCTCTCCCAGCTCTAATTTATTCACATAAGGTTAATCTCTCCACGCAGTAGCCCACAGCAAGCACCTTGTGCAGTACCTGCCAGGTAGAACGTGATTAAGAAAAGGAAGGCCCCTCCTCCTTCCCGCCTTCTCCTCCCCCTTCTTTCCTGAAAAGGGAGTGAAAGTAAACTTTCATACTTAAGCTCCGTATTCTATCGTAAGTCATGTTCTGGTTTATCTTTTAATTTCCTGTGAATTGAGAGACCAGATGGCCAAATTTATTTGAATTATATGGGAGAAAAGAATAAATGGAGTTAATGAAAACAAAGGAAGAAAATGCCAGAAATTTATTTAAAGATTTATACCCAGAATAAGACCAGGGATCAATAGCGTAGTGATGACACCACATTTCACAGCCATCATTCTATATCTATCAAGCATTCATTCAACGAACATTGTTGCTTTGCCTACTGTGTCCTAGTTGATGTACTGAACTCTGGATTCGAAGATGAATTAAGGTAGGGGCATCCTCTCTGCAATCTAAGAGCTAACAATTTAGTGCAGGGACAAAGTCACCTACTTTTGCAACCCCCTACCTTCCCACTGCACTAATAAAGCAGGCAGAAGTTTTGTGTCTCGACTCTCAGGAAAGCGATGCAATATAAGTAATCAGAGGATGCTTTTCTGAAAAGCAAGGGAGGATGGGCTTTTGTGAATCAGAATGGATGATGATCTGAAAGCTGCAGGGAGCAATCGACAGGTTCGAGGCTAGAGAGACACTCCATAGCATGACCAGATTTGCGTTTCAGAAATGTGATATTCAGAATGCTGACCTTCGCATCTTTATAAAATCTTTACTGTATAGATAGTCGTATTGCAATTTTCCGTAACTTTACTACACAGTATGTGTATGTTCTCATCATCTAAAAATATCATGAGTATAGTGAAAAATCTCATTCTTCAAAGTTACTACAGTCCAGCGTCAATGCGTAAGACTGCTTGGAGGAGGTCTTCTCTGAAAACAAGGACGGAAGGTGTCAGAGGATGGCAGGAAACAAACAAAGCAGAAAAGCCAGGACAATAACTTCAGTGAAAACCTAACAGAGCTAGCAGAAGTATTCAGATCTTAAGTGCCAGGTGTGTAGTGGGTCACTGCATTAAAGAAGAAAACTCCACTGCTTCGAGCTTTGGAGTGGAAAAGATTTCAAACCTATTTTCTCCGTTTTCTGTGGTTTAAATAAAATTTTCCGAAAATAATTTCTGTACGATTTATTGCTTCGCATGCCTTCACTTGTCCGTCATTCCTTCAGGAGAAGGAAAATATTATTTCTGAAGTGCTCACTAAGTACCAGGCGCCGTGCGAAGGTGTTTCCACACTCTACCTTGCTGCATTTTCCCCAGATCCCAGCGAGGCGGGCATAGCCTTCTCTGCGTTATAGACAACGAGCCTGCGACTCAGAGTTGGTGTCCTTTGCCCAAGGTCGCAGGACTGGTCAGTCTTGGTTTTCAATCACCTCTTCCTCCAGGGCTGCCATGTTTGTTCAGAGGGGTCGTGAATGGCACCCGGCAGGGTCGTGCAGTGTGACCGCCCAGCGACACCCCTATGTGACACCAAAGGCCAGTATGAAGTGCTACCCAGGGTCTTGCTATGCCAGCGGTCATCTTCACAGCCATCTCGATTGTACTAATTTATGGCACTGAAGTAGCGGAGAGAGGACTCCAGATACTGAAAAGTTGATGAATTCGCGGTAGTAACTCATTCGTTGTGGATTTTTGTTTGGTTCTCATAAATACTAAAACAAAGCATCATAGGTCTCTCAAGGTTTTAGTGAATAGAATCCAATTATTTGGGGTTTGTTCTATAGCCCATCTCATTTACCTTATCTGTAACAGCAGAGAACACGGGAAAAAGCAAAGAAGCCCCCCTAGAGTCTCCCCAGAGAGTCCAGAGCAGCCACCAGGAGGTTCGTGCTCCGAAGCGGAGGCAGCTCATCCGTAGGGCCGACTGACGTCTCCCTTTGCTCCCTCCCTCGTCTTCTCTCCATTCACCACCCACGCCCTCTTGGTTTAGAAAGAATTCTCACGTGCTCCATTACAGGTTGACCAGCTTACAGCGCAGATGAAGCACCAAATCAGGGGGCCCGGACATGCGATGAACGAGACAAAAGAGCAATGAGAAGGACAGAAAGACACCGAGAAGCCCAGCGGTCTGGCTGCCTTTCGCGTGAGGGCAGACATCGCCCCAGACTTCAAGTGGCCGCCGAGGGGTTCGCTCGCGAGGAGGAGTCGACAAATCAGGCCTCTGGGCCGGGGCCAGCCTGCCGCTCGGCCCGTGTTTGTAAATCAAGTTATGTATCAGATCACGGACAAACTCGAGTCATAGTGGAAGGGACCCCGGGGTCCCCATAAAGCCTAAATCATTCATTCGGGGGCCCTTTACGGAAAAGTCAGTCTAGAATACTCAGTGTCACAAGGATGTCCCCAGTCCCCAGGTGATTGGTTTCGGCTGCTGCTAGGCTACAACGCTGGAGCAGCTGCAGCTTTATCCTGTGACCCTGTGCTCTCGCTGGTCATCAGAGCGTCATTCATAGAAAAAAGATCACCCAAAATACAGTTACGACCTTAAAAACATATCGATGCTTAAAATAGTAATCTCCCCTCATGGGAAAAATGTCTGTAAGCTACACTAATGGGTCTCTCTGCCTGGAAGATTCTCGGATACCTGCGTGGTGGGCACTTTCCTTTCATCCGGGGTGGTCTGCACAAGAGCCGCTGCCTCGAGGAGCCCTCCCCTGACCCCGGCCTAAGTAGCTATACCCTGTCCCCTTAATCTGCTTTATTTTCCTTCGAAGGACTTAGCGCCAGCCCCTAGGAAATGACCCCACGTGCTCAGGAAATCATCGCTGAGGGAATAAACCTATGGAGTCGAGCATTCTTGTATCTTCTTATTCATGGTCAGGAGGCTTAGAAAGAAAAAGAAAAGAATTCTCTAATTAAAATATGAACAGTTTAACTCTATGACGTACTAAGAACTCTAATGGAATTATGGGAGAAAATATTTTTCGATTCTGTGGTGAGACGATGAGACAGAGTGGCAAATGCATAAAGGGACACAGGTCTGGGTTCAAATTCCAGGTCTGCTTCTAAATATTTAGCCTTTTTCTATATACAGTATTTGAACACATACCTGTACATATACACGGTTTTATATATTATTACATATGTACTATTACATGTATACATATAGTATTATATTACATATATATTTTATATGTACATATATATGCATGTATTCAAATATTTTGTATATAACTATATATACATATGTAATGTGATTACAGTGACGATTATTTACTACGAAGGGTTATTATGAACGAAGAAGATTTGACCTTTACATATGTTCAATACTTGAATATATACGCGTGTGTGTATATACTCAATATTTACATTTTATACATAAAATGTGGCCATGATTAGTTACCACAAGGGGATATCACGATGAAAGATGACGTGTGTGAAGTCACTAAATGCGGGGGACAGGTTTGCTCCCACTCCCAGCCGGCGAGCTGCCTGGGGGGGAAGTGAGGCCTTGCTCTTGCTGCTCAGCCCGGCCTCCTGGTTCTTAATGAGCCCTCAGTTCCTTACTTTTCATTTTGAAAGTAAAAATGAGAACCAAGAGTCAGCTCCCAGGCCGGCCCTCCTTGGGTCAAGTCTCCCGCACGGAGAGGAGAGGCCAACTCGCTGACTCGCTGCCCAGGGAACTCCGGGAAGTTTCTGGAAAAGGGATGCTGTTTGTTTTCTGTTTTTCACGGTCCCACTGGTTGTCATGGCTGGACCTGTGGCAGCCCTGGTACCAGCTGCCTCGTGAAAATAAAGCCGGCTTTATGCCTGCGGTGGCCAGGGGCCCTGCGTCTGAAAAGTGCCACTGGTCACCCCTTGCAAGGGGCAGTGCTTGCAGTCCCCGGGGGCAGACCCCCACATCAAGGGCTCAGCATTGTCCGTTCTCAGCCCTCGGCCGAATAGTAGGTTCAGTCTAGAAGTTTTTGGAAAAAAATATCTTTCATCATAAAAGGCAAATTTTATGCTCTAATCAAAATAACTGCCAAGTTTTTAAAATATGCCACAGTTAAAAGGCGCTCTGTGAAAAGCATACTCGCTCTGAGAGAAGGAACAAGAGGTGAAGGAATGTTCTCACCCAGACACTACCTCACTGTGCTGAGAAGAAACAGAGTAAAATAAAACGAAAGGAAAGAATTGCTTTCCGCTTGTGAGAAGGAGTCGTCAGCTCAGCAAACAAAGAGCCCTTCTGAAATTTTAAGGACTTCTAATTATGACAGACAGGCTTGGCCTCAGACCAACTTCCACCCCTGAGATTTACAACCTCCAGCTGCTTGGAGAATTTTAATTCTTCAGTATGGTCCCTCTGACTAACGTAGTCAGTTCTTGTTTGCCTGCAACGTTGAGAAAATGGGGAATTTCTAGTCTATGAATTAACTCAGGTCAGTCGTGATAAATAAAACTAAATATGGTTTCAACTCCTGGGTCTTGTCACTTCAAGGTTGTGTGACCTTGGACAAAATCTTAACCTCTCTGAGCTCAATTTCGTTATTTGTAGAATGCGGAAAATGTCACCTAACTTTAAAGCCTGGTTGGGAAACATAAGAACCTATTTTTTTTGAAGTGCCTAGAACAGCATGGCATGGAGTGATCTTGTCTTATTCCTTGACCTCTGCATACCATGCATGAAGACAGGTGTGTAGGAAAGTGGCTTAGGACCATGACTTGAAAATCGAAGACAAAAGTGATGGACATGGAGATGCTAGCATGGCGAAGAAAAGACGTACAGAGACCTGAAAACCATTTTCAAAAAAAGGGCTGCTAAGTAGATGAGGGATTAAATGTGTATAGGTGACATGAAGGAGAGAAGAAACAAGGATTATCAA
>NW_011888944.1:450807-453444 GCF_000151845.1 Pteropus vampyrus | reverse complement strand
GCTCAGTTTCGATATATTCCCCCCCAAAACCACTTCTGCTCCTGTTTTCCAAAGATCTGATTCCATTTTCAATTTTAACACCATTCTCGTTTTCAAAATCACTCGTGCAGCACGCAGAAATAGAAGTGTTGGCTACCTGAGTCAACCTGAAAAAGTAACTACTCAGCACATCCCAATCCGTAAATGACCCCGGTGGCAGCGTAACCCTTTGCACTCACCTCCCCTGCAGCCCTTCCTATGTGTGTTCCACCTACGGGTTCACAGATCTGTCCCCGTAAACCCTCCGAGGAAAAGAAGCATGCCTCTTGCACCGAGCACAGTGCCTGGCCCAGAGCGAATGCTTAGAAGTGCTTTCTGAGTGAGTGTGCAAATGAACTCCCTTTTGAGATTCTCTGTTATCCTTCTGAGGCCCCAAACAGCTTTATAAACATAACTGCTTTTTCGGTAAAATTTTTCTAAGCATTTCCTCTGACATTTCTTTGGAGAAATAATTTTACCAAAAGTCAACAGAGTTATTGAGCACCTGCCGTGTGGAAGACGCTGCCATGTGCTGTGGGGCGTACAAAGAAGAGATTGTTTGATCTAACGGGGACACAATTTACTTAGGTGACAAAAATAAGTGCGCATGTTGACCAATACTTCCTATTTGCCAGGAGTGGTGCTTTGATGAATGAAATTCATCCAATCTTTGCAGCAAACTCATGAGTCGGACACTGGCGTTGTCTTCTTTGACAGGTTAGTGGATGTCACACAGGTGGGCTAAGTAGGTCACCCAACTCATCAATGACCAAGCCGAGATTTAATCCCAGACAACCTGACTGCAGACGCATTCACTTAACCTGATGCATCACTCTGAGCATACGAGGCCCCGATCACCACTGACAGGTAAAATTTATATTTCTCCAGTGGTTTAGGGGCGCCGGTCACCCCTATAGGCTGGGATGCTCACTGACGGACTCGAAAAGATGGTAGATTTGAGTTGACTGCAGAAAGCTGAGCTGAGCCAAATTTAAGCCCAAGGGCAGGGGACTCTAGGGGAGGGGTAAGTCCCAGAGGCAGCAGAGGCAGCAGAGGCAGCAGAGGTAGCAGAGGGCTCCCACCGTTCTGACATCGGGATGGTGAGTAGCACCTGATGTGCCCTTCTGGGCAATGACCATCAGCTAGGACCAGCTCCGTGCTCTCATGGACCTGATAGAATAAATAATAAAATTGAAAATAAATATAGACTTATCCAGTGAGGAAAGGGGCTATAAAAAAAAATAGTATAAGGGGACAGAAAGGGACAAAGGAGGCCTTGCTATTGTACAGGGCACACAAAGGAAGCAGCCCCTCTGAGAAGGTGACAATTCACCAAACACCCAAAGGAGAAAGAGGCAGGGGCCGGCAGAAGCCTGCTGATGGGGTACTCGCAGGAAGAAGGAACGGAAGGCCCTGCCGCGTCCTTGTTGAGTGTGAGGTCAGCGGGAGGCCGGTCCGACCGCAGTGGAGCAAGCGAAGATGCGGGAGGTGCCAGGCGAGACCCAGCAGGCGGCAGGGGCCAGGTGCCCACGGGTCTTCTTTTTCAATTACCGTTGACATTCAATATTATGTTATGTTAGTTTCCGGTGTGCAGCATAGCGGTTAGGCATTTACGTAACTTGCGAAGGGATCCCCCGCCAGTCAGCCTGGGACCCGCCTGGCACCACACATAGTTATTACGATGCTAGTGACTATATTCCCTGTGCTGTGCTTCACACCCCGTGACTCTTTTGTAACTACCGAGAGTACTTCTTCCTCCCTTCGCCTCTTTCATTCGGCCCGTTACCCCTCTACCCCCTTGACCCCCATCTGGCAACCGTCAGTTTTATTTTCTGTATCTATGAGTCTGTTTCTGTTTTGTTAGTTCATATTGTTCTTTAAACTCCACATATAGTATTATGTGGTATTTGTCTTTCTCTCTCTGACTTATTCACTTAGCATATTACCTTCTAGGTCCATCCACGTTGTCACAAATGGAAAGATTTTATTCTTTTTTATGGCCGAGTAATATTTTATTGTATATATGAACCATTTCTTCATTCGTTTATCTATTGATGGACACTTAGGTCGCTTCCATATCTTGGCTATCGTAAACAATGCTGCGATGAATATAGGTGTGCATATATCTTTTTGCATTAGGGTTTTAGATTTCTTTGGATAAACGGCCAGAAGTGAGATTGCTGAATCATATGGTAGTTCTATTTTTAATTCTTTGCAGAACCTCTATACTGTCTTCCGTAGTGGCTGCACCAGGTTGCAATCCCACCGTCAATGCACGAGGGTTCCCTTTTCTCCACATCCTCGCCAACACTTGTTGTTTGTTGATTTATTGATGATAGCCAGTCTGACAGGTGTGAGGTGATATCCCACTGTGGTTCTAATTTGCATTTCTCTGATGATTAGTGACCTCGAGCGTCTTTTCATCTATCAGCCACCTGCACGTTCTTTTTGCTGTAGAGTCCTATAGACCGTCACAACGGCTTTGAATTTTCTTCTCTAGACTCTCCGAAAGCTTCCCACCTGACTCACAGGGTGGCACTCAGGTCCCGTTTTATGAAGATCCCTCTAGCCAGAGTCTCCTTGGGTAAAGGACTAAATGAACAGGTAACCAGGAACACC
>NW_011888944.1:442634-450757 GCF_000151845.1 Pteropus vampyrus | reverse complement strand
GAAAATAAATATAGACTTATCCAGTGAGGAAAGGGGCTATAAAAAAAAATAGTATAAGGGGACAGAAAGGGACAAAGGAGGCCTTGCTATTGTACAGGGCACACAAAGGAAGCAGCCCCTCTGAGAAGGTGACAATTCACCAAACACCCAAAGGAGAAAGAGGCAGGGGCCGGCAGAAGCCTGCTGATGGGGTACTCGCAGGAAGAAGGAACGGAAGGCCCTGCCGCGTCCTTGTTGAGTGTGAGGTCAGCGGGAGGCCGGTCCGACCGCAGTGGAGCAAGCGAAGATGCGGGAGGTGCCAGGCGAGACCCAGCAGGCGGCAGGGGCCAGGTGCCCACGGGTCTTCTTTTTCAATTACCGTTGACATTCAATATTATGTTATGTTAGTTTCCGGTGTGCAGCATAGCGGTTAGGCATTTACGTAACTTGCGAAGGGATCCCCCGCCAGTCAGCCTGGGACCCGCCTGGCACCACACATAGTTATTACGATGCTAGTGACTATATTCCCTGTGCTGTGCTTCACACCCCGTGACTCTTTTGTAACTACCGAGAGTACTTCTTCCTCCCTTCGCCTCTTTCATTCGGCCCGTTACCCCTCTACCCCCTTGACCCCCATCTGGCAACCGTCAGTTTTATTTTCTGTATCTATGAGTCTGTTTCTGTTTTGTTAGTTCATATTGTTCTTTAAACTCCACATATAGTATTATGTGGTATTTGTCTTTCTCTCTCTGACTTATTCACTTAGCATATTACCTTCTAGGTCCATCCACGTTGTCACAAATGGAAAGATTTTATTCTTTTTTATGGCCGAGTAATATTTTATTGTATATATGAACCATTTCTTCATTCGTTTATCTATCGATGGACACTTAGGTCGCTTCCATATCTTGGCTATCGTAAACAATGCTGCGATGAATATAGGTGTGCATATATCTTTTTGCATTAGGGTTTTAGATTTCTTTGGATAAACGGCCAGAAGTGAGATTGCTGAATCATATGGTAGTTCTATTTTTAATTCTTTGCAGAACCTCTATACTGTCTTCCGTAGTGGCTGCACCAGGTTGCAATCCCACCGTCAATGCACGAGGGTTCCCTTTTCTCCACATCCTCGCCAACACTTGTTGTTTGTTGATTTATTGATGATAGCCAGTCTGACAGGTGTGAGGTGATATCCCACTGTGGTTCTAATTTGCATTTCTCTGATGATTAGTGACCTCGAGCATCTTTTCATCTATCAGCCACCTGCACGTTCTTTTTGCTGTAGAGTCCTATAGACCGTCACAACGGCTTTGAATTTTCTTCTCTAGACTCTCCGAAAGCTTCCCACCTGACTCACAGGGTGGCACTCAGGTCCCGTTTTATGAAGATCCCTCTAGCCAGAGTCTCCTTGGGTAAAGGACTAAATGAACAGGTAACCAGGAACACCGGAGGGGCAGTCTTCTTAACATAAATGTTTATATAGAGAGACAATGAGAACTGAAGCTGGAGAGAGTAGATTCAGGTGGTCTTGGTTGCCATGCTGGTGAACTGGGGCTTTCAATCAAAGGGTTGGAGGAGGAAGCCATACCAAATACACGATACAATGCTCCCGTTTCCTGTCTCAAAGGTCTTCCTGTTCTATGAATAACGTGAGCACTGGTGATTTTCAGAATATTGTTTGAAAGTGTATTCGGCTAGCGAGGCACAGGAAACCAAAGAAACTCCAAACTGAGAAGGACGTAGCCATCGCTGATCTCGGGGCAGGTGAGATGCATTTCAGACAATTTCATTTTACTGACAGCGGACGTCTTCTGAGCGTTTCACAGGTGTTAGGTACTCTGATGCGGGCTTTCCTTGTATCACCTCGTTGGATCTTTACCAGACCTCAAGCAATCAGGTGCATCGGAACTTCACAGACGTGGAACCCGAGACCAGGGGAGGGTGGATAATGCCCACAGTCACACCATTAGGCAAGGCGAAGTCTGGGAGCGTTTTCACTAACATTTTATGGTCTTTTTTAAATATCATCACATACTCGTGTATATATATATTTATAGTCAAGTTGCTTAAACCAAGGTTTATGAACAACTCTTAGCAATTCCTAAGAAATTGTTTGTGATGGGCAAACTAATCATCTGTCAGTAACGCATAAACTGAAAGTCTGTGTTAAGGGTTTGGGAGAGAAAGTGGCAGAACTGTGGGTCTGTTGAGACATAGGAGGGGATCCAGAAGAATGTGAGACCTGCATCCCTCAGTTCAGTCTTAGATGGACCAAAATATTGAACCAAAATAATAATAATAACTGGCCGTAAAGTCAAATTTAGAGTTTTTAGGCTAGGACAAAAATTTAAAACGTACAGTTTCCTTTATAGGATCTTCATAAACATTTGAATAATTACTCAGAAAAAACTTCAGTGAGGACTTAGTCCTTGCTCTTCCTTTCCAGGGGTCAACAGTGACTGGCCCAGGGACCCACACCTGCTGGGTCTCAGGCAGGACTGACCTCAGCCATTCCCCACCCATCCTAGGACCTGTCTATTCTCCTAAGACTGTGAATTCTCTGTCTGATTTTACTGTGTAGCCTCTGTGAGAGGAAGACCTCCATTTCCCATGTCAGCCCTCCATCAGAACCCCAGATTTCACTCCTGAAGAAAGCAGGACTCCTTTCTGGCCGCCATGCTCAAGGCTCTGGGCTGGCGGTTCTCACCGTCCAATGTGGCTCTCCCAGATCTCTCCATGGACATCCGACGGGGCGTAATGAGTCCTTCACACTCCTCACATGGCTCGTGAGCCAGGAGCAGGGCGACTGAGAACGTCTTCTCGGCAACATCTTTTATCCATCAGTTTGGTTCCCCTTGGCAGAAACGACCTTGGGCAAAGGGGCAGCCACCCCTTCCGTCCCTACCGTGACTACAGGTGATGCTCACCGATGCGGCTCACCCCACACACACAGTGGATGAGTTCCTACCACCTGAGCACATGATACATGTCTTAACACATGCGCTTGGCAAAAACACTTTGTTTTTTAGATGAATTCGAAGGCAACGAAATCAGTTGTAGAGGACTTTGCCAAACTGAGTGCCGATTAAATTCAAGAATAACTTCAAACTGGTTTGCCTTCTACCTTTTCAGGCAGGGAGTAGAGAAAGAAATCAATTAATTCGATAAAAATAAGGTAGACAGTCCTTAGAAATCTCCTTAGAATGAATAGAGAGGTCATGAAGAATGAAAAAACAGTAAGACCAGAGAGCAATGTCGGCCTTGCATTTCCGCATCATACCCCCTCTGGCTCCATCTCCACCATCCACCTGTGAATCCATCCACCTGTCTGTCCCCCTGTCCATCGTCCTATTCATAATCCTGTCCATGTTTGTCCACCATCTATCATTTATATCTATCTAATAAATAGACACCAGATATATAGGTGTCTATCCACCTACCTCTCTATTCTTATTTTCACATTTTCTTTACCTTACAGGCATACGTTGGGCATTTAAAACATCAGTCAGTCCCCTATTAGACACGCTATCACAGCCAATGAAGTAAAGACCTGCCCTCAGTTAGCTTATACAATATACATGGGAGGAGTCTGACAAGGGACTATAATGACAATTCAGGGGGATAAAGGCTACGAACGAGGTTAGCACAGGTTCTCTGGGAACTTGGGATGGGGCGGGGAGTGGTGCCTGAAGGAGACTCGATGGATGGCTAGGAATTAAACAGTCAGGAAAGGGAGGAGGAACGGAACGCACTGAGATGTGGAGATACACCAGAGTCAGAATCTGGTCAGTCCGGAAAGGTGCGTTGGGACCGGATGAAATCTTCGGTTCTGCTTTGAAGTTGTTCTCCACAAGAGTCATGAGTGTATCTGGAACTCTGCCCAGAGCACCTGGAGTTAAAGGTAAATACTGCCTGTCCTTTAAGTCATATTTCCAGAAATAGGTGAACGCTGGTGTCACGTACGACATTCAGACTGTCAACACAGACTCGAGCGTACTGTCGGTTTAGATTATAAACACGCACGGCGGGATGTCATCTGACACTATCTGGAAAGCAAGTTCCTATTACGAGAGGAACTGGTCAGGGGGAAAACAAGGATGGAAGGAAAGGAAACAGAGGAAAGACGTCAGCTCAGCACGAGATGTACGTGCTTCTCATCCGCACTCGGGGAGTTTGCTCCGCCCTTTGCTGAGTTACCCTCTCAGGTGAAGACATCTGAGAACTTGAGTTATTATCCACGCAGGATTAAGAACCTGGTTTCTCCACTGACGAGTTGATCTCACATACTTTCCTCTTTGGATCTGGTCTTTTAAACACAGCTTATTAAAAGTCGCTTTAATTGACATTTTGTGAGAAAGTTAATGTAAACTTAGCAAAAATAGCTTGCAAGAGAAGCAGATAAGAACCCAAGAGAAAAATACGTTCAAATGGCTCAAATTCTTTTCTTTCCTCCAAGTTTCTTTTCAAGGCAGTTTCAAAAATAGCGGGGTGGGTGGGAAAGGGTGAAGGGGTTCAAAATATGACGAAGGAAGGAGATGTGACTTTGGGTGGCGAATACACGACGCGAGATACTGATGTATTATAGAATCGGACATTTGAGCCCTGCGTAATTGTATTAATCACTGTCGCCCCAATAAATTTACTTTCAAAAAACTCTCTTTTCACCTCACTAACTTCACCTTCGGCAGCCGTATCTCTCCAGACGTCTCTATGCGAAATCTCTCCCGCTCCCGTTTCTATTCTTCTGTTAGTGTATTGTTGGTGAGAAAAATTTCTTATTCACCCGGCCAATACTATAGACGACGCTTCGCATAATTCTCCTTTCTACACACGATCTCGGTTTGTTTGACTCTTTTCTGTTTACCCCTTTTTCGAGAAACTACATGTTCCTGTGTCCCTTGAGAACTGTTTATAAAACTCCCGGCAGAGAGGTTTCAGTACAGTCGGCGAGTTGTCTTTTCACAGATGCAAAAGATTCACGTTGCCTCTCTCGTGACAGGTAACAAAGGTCCTCGCTTCCAGAAAGTTCATTGTCTGGTGGGCAAGATGGATAATCAGAAAATTACAGTAAAATTCAGTATGTGAAAGGTTAAAGATCTCTACGGAGACAGAGAGAAAGGCGAAGCAACAGAGCCCGCAGAAGGACGAAGAGAGTTTTCAGTTCCTTCGACCTAACGCGCAGAAGGTCTCAGAGGTCATGGAGCGTTACTAATCCTGTCGGTTACTGAACTTGTCCGAGGTCTCTTTAATATGTCCTTTATTTGCATGCTCTTCATTTGCATGTAATCTTTGCATAATAATTACATAATTACCTTTCTCCCAAAGCTACTAAGCATCCATTGAATATTTAAGAATCTAAATATGGCTACTGTCTCTTTCTCTAGCTAGATTTCTCTTCCCACTCGGCCTTGCACTTATGTGTCTTGGTCCTTCACAAACCATCTCTCTGGAGCAGGTGGGCTAGTAAGACCACCAATGTATGACTCAGAGACAGCAAGAAGCCATCAGGCACCCTGGGTGCCATCATCATCATCACAGAGACCATCACATTTATCAAACCTGTATGGTGTATGCTTTGTATATTTCACCAACCCTCTTAAGAAAGCCTCCTATCGACTCTAGGAGGTTGTGCTTATTCTTTTTGTTTTGCGGATGAGGAAGTAGGTGCTCACAGTGTCCCCAGTACTTAACCAAGGTCGCGCAGCTGGGCAATACCTGAGAGCTAAGGTACAGGCCAGAGATGTGGGACAGACGCTAGGGTCATCAAACCTGCAGCACAGAGTCCTGCCCACGAAATCGGTGCGTTTAGGAGTGGTTCTGGGACTGCTTAAACCTCTCCTTCCTCGTTCAGTTCTGAGCATCCTGGCTGTGGGGAGGAGGAAGAGGCAGAGGACAGAAGGCAGGCAGAGCCCACAAGGCAACCCTGAGGTCCTGCCCTACAGTCAGGAAGATGGCCGCATGGTCTTTGCTTGCCAGGCTCCACACTAACCTCATGTGACGTGTCAGGGCTGCTTAACCTCTCATGGAGGAGCCAGTTTCGTCCCACATCTCATAGGCACGAAGTGCCCAGCGGGGATTTAAGCCCAGGCATCTGAAGTGCTACGGCCTGTACCCCTTTGCTCTGCAGGGCCGCAGGCAACATAGTAGCCGAAAGTTCTGAGTGTCGGATCAGCTCATTCTGGTTCCCTCTGACCTTCTGCCCTGGTTCTGGAAACGGAGTTTTCTTGTGATCAAGCAGACCAACCGCCCACATGGTACTCCAGTGCTGATCCCGAGCCCCAGGCTCATTCTTAGCCCTATACACCAAGATTGATAACTGGATTGCCACCCCCGACCCCTGGGCCCGAGGCCCTATTAATTACCCTTTACTCCTATTATCCCCAATTCTTTGGTGACCAAGTCCCACACGTCCTCTTCCATGGCTTCCTTCTGTACTCAGATAGCAGCTTCTGCTAAAGGCGACCGTGAAGGCTGAGCCCAGCTTCCTGCTAGGAACCTAGTTTATGCTACCACCTGCTAGTTTCTAGTCATTTCCCAGCTCGTGTTCCAATTATTTCGTCCTTCTCTCAAGCCTTATTTAACGTCTTACGCATTTTGACCCTGATGCTAACTAAAAGGCAGAACCGGGATCTGATACCCCTCAACCTGCCGAATAAAGTCTCAACTCTTCACACACAGAGGGTGTGTCCATGGCGACGAGGCCCACAGCAGCCTCTCCAGGCTCATCTCTCACCGTCATCGGCCACACCTATGATGGCCGGAGACCAGCACACTGCATAGACCTCCCTGAGCCCAGCATCCGTTCCTCTCGCTCTCCATGTGCTTTTCCATGCGATGTGCTTTTTTCCCCACTAGGTTAAACTCCTTTTCATCCTTCAGATCTAAAGCTTACATCACCTTCTCGAAGAAGGCGAAAACCGCCTGCCTTTGAGAGAGAGAATATATGCATTGCTACTGTCTATGGCGAGTCTGTACTATCTCTGCTCTTTTCATGAATTTCTATCTTTCCATTCACCTTTCCCCAGAGTTCCATCCAATTTTGCTGGCTTCTTCCAGGGCTATAAAATGACAGCCCTGGGGGCCCTCCTCGTTGTCAGACATCCTTAATAGATTGTAGTGCTTTTTCCTACGGAGCCTGCCCATGGTCTCAAAACTCTTTGTAAAGCAATGCTCCGTGCGACCACCACTAACCAATATAAAATGGAAACTGAACCTCTCTGATCATCAACAAAAGTCCGTGAGAACAGTGAGAAGGTGAGCCTTACCCTGGGGGAAGATATCTGTAATGTACATAACAAAAGATCAGCATCCGGGTCTTATAGAGAACGCTGATAAAGAAAGAAAGAGAAGAAAAGGCACGTCGATACCTTTCGTTCAGGAGGGAGGATTCCTGTATTGGGGGAGGGGGAGACAAGTTCCCTGAGCTGGAAAAAGCACCACGAGAACATGCACCTGTTTGATGTCAACAGCAGCTGCGAGTCAGGCTTGCAGCCACCTCAGCTCTGCTCACCTGCTCTGTCCCAGAGCCAGCAGACACCAGGCTCCCGCCGGCAACTTCGTGTCTTGTGAGTCGCTAGCAGGGACTTCTGCCTGATTCAGTTCTCCTTGACCACTACACCCATCAACTAGACCAAGATATTTACAGACCAAGGTCCTTACGAGGAAACCAGAAAGGGATGAGCTGTCTGAATGATTGCCATATTTCTTGCTGAATTTCCGTGTCTTCAATGGTGAGTCCATCCAACTTTTCTTTCATTAAGCTTCCCTCGCCCATGAAAAGGGCGAAATTGGCAACAGACTGGTCCCCATAAAAGATGACCTGAATAAAAAGGAGGAAAAGATCGGGCTGAAGGGTGTCGGCATTCCCTCGCCTGACACTACGATGCTCTTTCTTTTGTTACGTATGATGTTCTAAGAGCTGATAAGTGTTGGCTCAGACCAGAACGGTGAGTCTGGAAGATGCTTAGCAGACTGACGGCGTTGCCCGCAGTGGAATGGTCAGGCTCCGGGGTCAGGCAGGTTCAGGCTCATCAGGTCCTGAGGCTGGGGGCAAGTTTCTTAATTTCTCGGACCTTCTGCTCACTTAGTCTCTTCACACAGCCTCTGTAGGGAGGAAATGAGATGATGCCTGTAAAACCCCACTA
>NW_011888944.1:437783-442584 GCF_000151845.1 Pteropus vampyrus | reverse complement strand
AGGAAACCAGAAAGGGATGAGCTGTCTGAATGATTGCCATATTTCTTGCTGAATTTCCGTGTCTTCAATGGTGAGTCCATCCAACTTTTCTTTCATTAAGCTTCCCTCGCCCATGAAAAGGGCGAAATTGGCAACAGACTGGTCCCCATAAAAGATGACCTGAATAAAAAGGAGGAAAAGATCGGGCTGAAGGGTGTCGGCATTCCCTCGCCTGACGCTACGATGCTCTTTCTTTTGTTACGTATGATGTTCTAAGAGCTGATAAGTGTTGGCTCAGACCAGAACGGTGAGTCTGGAAGATGCTTAGCAGACTGACGGCGTTGCCCGCAGTGGAATGGTCAGGCTCCGGGGTCAGGCAGGTTCAGGCTCATCAGGTCCTGAGGCTGGGGGCAAGTTTCTTAATTTCTCGGACCTTCTGCTCACTTAGTCTCTTCACACAGCCTCTGTAGGGAGGAAATGAGATGATGCCTGTAAAACCCCACTACGGTGAGGACACGGTAGATGACTGTCACGAGTAGCCTGTCCTCTTCCCTTAGAAGCACTCCTAAGGAAGAAAAAGCAGGGAGAGAAGTATGATTCCCTACTGGGCTAGTATTAAAAACTATAGACTCACTTAAAAACGCACTGAGGAAGTAAGCAATGCCAACATGCCTCCAGAACTGACTACTGAGGAGAGTGTCACCGTCGTGTGGCGGACACGCAGGAAGGTCTGCTCTCTGGGGTCAAGGACACCTTTCTCCACTCCCTGTGGCTCTCTAGTGCTTAGCTCCACGGCAACGCAAAGCTCATATTCTCTGAAAAGGGGTGAACGCGTCTCGGGACGAATATAGCAGGCATCGGATAAACGGCCCCTCTGAATTAAGAGTCCAGCTTGAGAATGTGGGCGACGTGGTGCCTGGAACTTAGTAGATGCTCAGAATAAACGAACGAATGAATGGGTCCTTCGAAAACACACAGATGCGAGGTCGGCCAGGCAGCAGATAAAGATAACGATCACAGACGGTAACATGTTATCATTCCTTGATTGTGCTAGGAACTTGGATACACTCATTTCTGCAACACCTGACCCGGAAAAAATCCCATTTCATAGATAAGAAGACTGAGGCCCGGAGAGGTCCCTGGCTAGCTTACCCAGTGTCACAGAATCGATAGGTGATAAAGCAGGACCAGGACTGTCTCCAAGGCCATTTTTCTCAAAGCCTCGGCCAGTACCGACGGGGACTTACTCTGGAGGGACGGTGAGGGGAGAGGCAGGCCATTCTCAGGAATGTCCAGGCTGGCACTGGCCCACAGGGAATCGTGCCTGGGGGACAGTGGGTTGTGTGTGGCACAGGGTCCTAGCACAGACCCAGGGGCTGTGCTGGCTTCGGGGCTCCTATCGGGGGGAGATTTGAGCGTATCCTGGCAGAGGCACGCCCGAGATAGGCAGTCGTGGAGTCAGGCACCCGTGGCTGAAACCTAGAACGCAGAGGGGGTCGGAGAGGACGGTGCCTTCGCTGCGGCCACACGCAAAAGGGGGTTCTCTGGCAGACAGTTTACCCTCCCATTTGAGATGATTCATCAGTCTTCCAGATCTTTGGGGCGTGCTCTCTGAACTCTCCTGCAAAGGAATGTTCTAAAGTGAAATGGCATCGCAGCATTTACTGTCCCGTTCAGTCCCAGCAAGAGGGAAGGGCATGAATAATTCACATGATCCTTTTTAGGATCACGTCGGCGAAAATATATCCACAGATATAATTGTCTGACACTTCGAGGAAGTGATGTTTCAAAAATAGGAACCCACGGGGAAGGGCGGGGTGAGAGAGCGAACACCTGACTCACTTTGCTTCCTGTGGCTATTTACTTCAAAGAGAGGCTTTTTCCCTTTCGGCCTCAAGTTGCTGGCATATTTATATATCTGTTTCTAATGTGCAAGACACCGTCTCCAGGCTCTTAATTTGTCAGTACTCACCTCTTCTATCTGTCCCTAAAAAAAAAGTCGGTCTTTGTCTGACTGTCATGGAATTCCGGGGTTGAAAGAGATTTCAAGGGCATGTCGTCCCCATTCAGAGCTTCAATTCTGCCTCCTGAGTGTTGACCCAGATTCGACCAAAATGACTCAGTGATGATGGGAAGCCACCCACCTTCGCCGCCCTCCTCCCACCCCAGGCCTTTCCCAAGCACAGCCTGATCACGGCACCTCCGCTATTAAAACCTGCAGGGGCTGCGTCTGTTATGAGGAAGACGAGCTAAAAGCCTTAGCAAATCACCCAGCTCCCTTCAGCTCCCCAGGGCCTTTGCACGTCCCGCTCCCTCTGCTCTACTCACGGCTCATTAAGGCCTCCCAGCCTCCCAGCCTCCAGCGCTGTGTCGGATGCAGCCCGCACGGACCCACAGGGCTGACGGGTCAATATCCAGGGATGTCACGTGCCATTGGTTCAACACAGCTAGCGTTCAAAAACAAAATCATATAAACTCGTGACTGAGTTATATTAAAACGAAGGTAATAAATTCTGGAAAGTCATCATTTCCTGATTATTTGACGAGAGTCGTACTTTCGACGCTCTGTCCACCTTTATTGAGATATCACTGACATACAACATCTCGTAAGTGTAAGGCGCACCGCATGTTGATCAGCTGCACTCACGTAGTGCAGCGTGGCAGCCACCACACATGAGCTCGCGCCTCCATAACGCCACATAATTGTCAATTTCTTTTTTTTGTGTGAGAGCTTTTAAGATCTACCCTCCCAGCAACTTTCGAGTATATGATACATTGTTGTCAACCACGATCATAATGTCGTATGTTAGATCGCCAGAACTTTTTCACCTTATAACTGGAAGTTTCTACCTTTGACCAGTATCCCCCACCCCATGTCCTCTATCCCTTGGCCCCTGGCAACCACCATTAACTCTTCATTTCTATGATTTTACATAGAAGTGAGGTCACACAGAATCTATGCTGCTAAGGTCATTTCTGTATGACGGAAATGCTATCCAATGGCTGTCGCTGTACTTGCCTTTCCAACTCCACATTCAGATGTGCCGAATTCGGAGCCTGAAATCGGACATAGAAGGAACATTTACGCCTCGGGGCTTGCTCCCCTCCCCGATCCCCACCGGCCAGAAAGCCAGTTGCTAAGCATTTAGCAGCACACCTCCACTTCCAAATCGCCTCCATCACGCCCCTGGGAGCCTGGCCTGGTCCCCGGTGAGATCCTTATGTGGCGTGATTTCATAGGACTGAAATCCTTCCTCGCAGTTTTCTCTTTCTGCGATGACGCCGTAACAGCGAATGGCACGACTGAATACGTAGGTTCTACACGGTACGAGAGCAGCATTCTCGCTGGGGTTTGCACACCGCGATGACACCCTGAACGACAGAACGATGCCAGCTCTGAGGAAGGTCCCAATCAATGGTTCACGGTAGGATGAATCGCAGACTCAGATTGTTAGACATGCTTAACCTGAGTTAAAATCTTCAGCCCCTTTAAGGGATAAACGTTTAGTATCTTAACACATGAATGAGAATTCCTCTACAAGAAAGTTCTTTTGCCGTGACCTTGATAAGCTATTTGAGGTTAAAAGGAATGCCTGAGCACTGGGTGTTAGCAGGAGCTGAGGCACAAAGGATGTGGCTAAACCCCCTACATGAGAGGAGAGGCTGGTGGCCTGATAGCCTGAGGCCGCTGTCCGCTGAGAAATCCCCTGTGGCTGGCCAGAGAGTGTTTAAGAAAAAGGATGTCTGCTGTTTCATCTGAAGGTTTTGTGGATGTGAGGTAACTGACTCAATTGAGACTTCCTCCCTAACGAACCCTCAGTAAAATCTCTACACACCGATGCTGTGCGTGTGCACATGAGTATGCTTTAGAGGAAGACCTGCATTTTGTGCTCGAATCGATGCGGTAGTATGTCCATAAACTGAAATAACTGGACACATACAGGAGGTGAAAACTAGAGACGATCCTAAGTAAGGGTAGGAATTTAGGGGAATCTTCCAGTTCATGAAGGACGTTAAGACTTTGCGTTGGTGGTGGCGGCGGTTGCTTTTTCTCAGATCTTGAGGTTTTGGAAGACGTAGAAACATTCATTTCAATAGTGGTCCTGGTTCTAAACCTAGAGAACAGAATAGATTTCGTTTCTGGATGAAAGTTCTTTCTGAGGAGGGGGAAAGGAAGAAGGTTGGAACCAGGCAGACCTGTTTTCAAATGCAAAATTAAAAATGTACGACTCCGGTTCAAGACCATTATCCTTATCCAACAAGAGCTCATGGAGGTGAAATTTAATGAGAGCAGAGAGAAAGGCGTGGGCAGATCTTAAGATCTATTTTGAAGACGGCACCATGCATCAGACGTGTTAATAGATTACTATTGAAGGTGAGGAAAACAGAGGACTCATAAAATGACCCTCAGATTTCGGGGTATCGTACCTGAGGGGATGGCGGTATCATTTAATGAAATGGGGGGGGGGGAACTGCAGAAATTATAATATATAATATGTATATGGATTGAAGTTTGTGACAAAAGTATGGCCGCACAGAATAATTGCTATATAAAGTGATCGAATTTGGATATATTTAGTACACAATAGAGAATAAAATAATATCGCGTATATAGGCCAAAATTATGAGAAAGGATGTATCACAGACCAGGGACTGGAGAGAGTAAGTCTGTAGCAATTAGCTGGTAGAAGTGCCTGCTGACCAAGGCGGAGCCTGGACGTTTTTGCTTCAGGCATTAGGCTAGGTTTTTTCTCAACATCAAGGTCAACTTTACAAATGAATTTACACATTGTATCGAACACTCTCACACTTTAGGGTGAAA
>NW_011888944.1:432931-437733 GCF_000151845.1 Pteropus vampyrus | reverse complement strand
AGGGCATGTCGTCCCCATTCAGAGCTTCAATTCTGCCTCCTGAGTGTTGACCCAGATTCGACCAAAATGACTCAGTGATGATGGGAAGCCACCCACCTTCGCCGCCCTCCTCCCACCCCAGGCCTTTCCCAAGCACAGCCTGATCACGGCACCTCCGCTATTAAAACCTGCAGGGGCTGCGTCTGTTATGAGGAAGACGAGCTAAAAGCCTTAGCAAATCACCCAGCTCCCCTTCGGCTTCCCAGGGCCTTTGCACGTCCCGCTCCCTCTGCTCTACTCACGGCTCATTAAGGCCTCCCAGCCTCCCAGCCTCCAGCGCTGTGTCGGATGCAGCCCGCACGGACCCACAGGGCTGACGGGTCAATATCCAGGGATGTCACGTGCCATTGGTTCAACACAGCTAGCGTTCAAAAACAAAATCATATAAACTCGTGACTGAGTTATATTAAAACGAAGGTAATAAATCCTGGAAAGTCATCATTTCCTGATTATTTGACGAGAGTCGTACTTTCGACGCTCTGTCCACCTTTATTGAGATATCACTGACATACAACATCTCGTAAGTGTAAGGCGCACCGCATGTTGATCAGCTGCACTCACGTAGTGCAGCGTGGCAGCCACCACACATGAGCTCGCGCCTCCATAACGCCACATAATTGTCAATTTCTTTTTTTTGTGTGAGAGCTTTTAAGATCTACCCTCCCAGCAACTTTCGAGTATATGATACATTGTTGTCAACCACGATCATAATGTCGTATGTTAGAGCGCCAGAACTTTTTCACCTTATAACTGGAAGTTTCTACCTTTGACCAGTATCCCCCACCCCATGTCCTCTATCCCTTGGCCCCTGGCAACCACCATTAACTCTTCATTTCTATGATTTTACATAGAAGTGAGGTCACACAGAATCTATGCTGCTAAGGTCATTTCTGTATGACGGAAATGCTATCCAATGGCTGTCGCTGTACTTGCCTTTCCAACTCCACATTCAGATGTGCCGAATTCGGAGCCTGAAATCGGACATAGAAGGAACATTTACGCCTCGGGGCTTGCTCCCCTCCCCGATCCCCACCGGCCAGAAAGCCAGTTGCTAAGCATTTAGCAGCACACCTCCACTTCCAAATCGCCTCCATCCTCACGCCCCTGGGAGCCTGGCCTGGTCCCCGGTGAGATCCTTATGTGGCGTGATTTCATAGGACTGAAATCCTTCCTCGCAGTCTTCTCTTTCTGCGATGACGCCGTAACAGCGAATGGCACGACTAAATACGTAGGTTCTACACGCTACGAGAGCAGCATTCTCGCTGGGGTTTGCACACCGCGATGACACCCTGAACGACAGAACGATGCCAGCTCTGAGGAAGGTCCCAATCAATGGTTCACGGTAGGATGAATCGCAGACTCAGATTGTTAGACATGCTTAACCTGAGTTAAAATCTTCAGCCCCTTTAAGGGATAAACGTTTAGTATCTTAACACATGAATGAGAATTCCTCTACAAGAAAGTTCTTTTGCCGTGACCTTGATAAGCTATTTGAGGTTAAAAGGAATGCCTGAGCACTGGGTGTTAGCAGGAGCTGAGGCACAAAGGATGTGGCTAAACCCCCTACATGAGAGGAGAGGCTGGTGGCCTGATAGCCTGAGGCCGCTGTCCGCTGAGAAATCCCCTGTGGCTGGCCAGAGAGTGTTTAAGAAAAAGGATGTCTGCTGTTTCATCTGAAGGTTTTGTGGATGTGAGGTAACTGACTCAATTGAGACTTCCTCCCTAACGAACCCTCAGTAAAATCTCTACACACCGATGCTGTGCGTGTGCACATGAGTATGCTTTAGAGGAAGACCTGCATTTTGTGCTCGAATCGATGCGGTAGTATGTCCATAAACTGAAATAACTGGACACATACAGGAGGTGAAAACTAGAGACGATCCTAAGTAAGGGTAGGAATTTAGGGGAATCTTCCAGTTCATGAAGGACGTTAAGACTTTGCGTTGGTGGTGGCGGCGGTTGCTTTTTCTCAGATCTTGAGGTTTTGGAAGACGTAGAAACATTCATTTCAATAGTGGTCCTGGTTCTAAACCTAGAGAACAGAATAGATTTCGTTTCTGGATGAAAGTTCTTTCTGAGGAGGGGGAAAGGAAGAAGGTTGGAACCAGGCAGACCTGTTTTCAAATGCAAAATTAAAAACGTACGACTCCGGTTCAAGACCATTATCCTTATCCAACAAGAGCTCACGGAGGTGAAATTTAATGAGAGCAGAGAGAAAGGCGTGGGCAGATCTTAAGATCTATTTTGAAGACGGCACCATGCATCAGACGTGTTAATAGACTACTATTGAAGGTGAGGAAAACAGAGGACTCATAAAATGACCCTCAGATTTCGGGGTATCGTACCTGAGGGGATGGCGGTATCATTTAATGAAATGGGGGGGGGACTGAAGAAATTATAATATATAATATGTATATGGATTGAAGTTTGTGACAAAAGTATGGCTGCACAGAATAATTGCTATATAAAGTGATCGAATTTGGATATATTTAGTACACAATAGAGAATAAAATAATATCGCGTATATAGGCTAAAATTATGAGAAAGGATGTATCACAGACCAGGGACTGGAGAGAGTAAGTCTGTAGCAATTAGCTGGTAGAAGTGCCTGCTGACCAAGGCCGAGCCTGGACTTTTTTGCTTCAGGCATTAGGCTAGGTTTTTTCTCAACATCAAGGTCAACTTTACAAATGAATTTACACATTGTATCGAACACTCTCACACTTTAGGGTGAAATGATGCTCCATTGATGTTTCTTCTCCCCCACAGAACACCTAATTCAAAACTTGTGGCATGCAGGTATCCTTCTAAACACCGTGTGGCGAATGTTGACTTGGAAGAGACGAGAGGTTTTGTGTGGGAGGTATATCAGGCTTTGTCAACGTCATCTTTAGGGCTAGATGACTCTGCTGTGTGGGGATGTCCTGTCCTTCATAAGATGTTTCGTAGCATCCCTGTCCTCGCTCACAGGATGCCAGGAGCCCTGCTCCAGCTGTGACAACCAAATGCATCTCTAGACATTGTCAAATGCCCCCTGGGAGGCGAGATCTGTTGACAGTCACTGAGCTAAACCCAAAAGATGAGAAGAGCTTGAGAGACATATCTACAAGTCCTTAACCCTGTGACCTGGGGCAATTTCCCAAGCTTTCTCGCTTTGGCCTCCTCATTACTGAAATAGGGTGATGTGAGTAGGTGTGCCCATGGGATTATGGGAGAATCCAGCCAGGCGGTGCATGAGAAAGACGGACAACCACATCTAGCACAAGGTTAGAATTTGATCGATGCTGTGTTTATTGTGAGTTTTCTCTCTTATTTTGTCCGTTTGTGTAGAATCTTGGGTGCGGAAAATTGAATGAAACCCACTTTTCGGACGATGGCACAATATCAGCATATATAAAGTTGAGACAAGGCTCAAAGGCTCTTTCCTTCCTCTTAGCCCTCAGACTGATCTTTCTTATCCAGCTCGCCCATTCATGCGCTTTCTCACCCTTCCTACTAGACCTCCCTGTCTTAAGCTGGCAGAAATGCATTTATTTTATTGAGAATTTTGCCAGTTAAAAGCATAAAGGCGGCTGGTTTTTATGAGCTGCACGCCAAGTGAGGCTGCATCTCTCAGCCTGGTAAAATGCCAGTTTTTTAATGGCATAAAAGTAGTTCGCTGTGACATATTCCAAGGGAAGAAGTCCAGACTTGATGTGTTGCTCCACAGATATCTGTGGTGTGTTGGCCTGTTGCACCTTAAAGAAATTTCCTTCCTCTTATGTCTGTTAGCGCTCGTAAAGCATCTCCACGGCAATGGTCTCATTTGACCTTTATCCTCCCTCTCGGCAATGCCAGACCATGTCATTTCCACGCGGAGGGCAACATCCCAGGAGTTGATGCGGGGTCACATGGCTCGTAAGAGATGGAGCTAAAATCCTGAAGTGGGCAGGTCCCTCCCACTGTCCTTGCCTCTGAAACATCTCTGGTCTTTGATTTTTCCGGCACAAAATGCGAAGGTTAAAGAAGCCGTTGGTTTTTAATCTTTAATGATTTTACAGCTGAAATCTTAGTCATACCATCTACAGGTTGATTTGCGTCTCTTGTCTCCTCCAAAATTCACATGTTTAAGTTCTAAACCCCAACGCCTCATTCTGTGGCCTTATTTGAAAATCAGAGTTTTGCAGATGCAACTGGTTAGGATGAGGTCACATGGGAATAGGGTGGTTGCCTCCTCTAATAGGATGGGTGTCCTTCTAAAAAGGGGAAATTTGGACACAGACACACCCATGAGACAACGCGGCAGAAGGCAAGGAATACCAAAGATTGCCAGCAAACCGCGTAAGCTCGGGGAGACGCACCTCCTCGCAGCCCTCAGAGGCAAACAACCCTGCGCGCCTGATTTCAGCCTTCTGGTCTTCAGAACTGTAAGAGAATAAATTTCTGTCATCCTAATGCCCCCGTTCATGGTCCCTTGTTACAGCAGTCCCAGGAAACGAATGCGTACCCTAATATATTCACGATCCCCAATTGGCTGGCCTCCTTCTTTCTAATTCTAGTTTCTACGTGTTCCAGAGAGTCTCCTATGCTAGCAGTGGAATGTGGGGGGCAGGGGGAGCAGAGCGGGGGAAGAGGGTAGAGCTTTCTCTTCCTACAGCTGCAGAGTAAGCAAGAGAAAGACATGTATATGACCAACGTGAGAAATTTATATATATAATATAAAACCTTTATACGGTTTCCTTCCTAAGAATAAGTAACTATGCCGAAAGCCTCCCCCAACCCTT
>NW_011888944.1:429679-431596 GCF_000151845.1 Pteropus vampyrus | reverse complement strand
TATATATAATATAAAACCTTTATACGGTTTCCTTCCTAAGAATAAGTAACTATGCCGAAAGCCTCCCCCAACCCTTTGTATCGCTGCTCTGAAATATTTCACAAAGCATCCCACACCGTAATTCCTGGACAAATGCATATATCTCCCTCATACACAAAAACAGCTGAAGCCACACTGTCTTCCCTTCTCTCTCTCTCTCTCTCCCCACCACCTCTCTCTCTTTCTCCGGCCCCTGGCATTTTCTCAGACTCAGTAGGATTTCAGTGAACATAGATTAATGTGATATAACTGGAAGAAACACAAGAAGCCTGGCAATTGAATACTCCCAAACAAGCTGTTTCAGTAAACATTTATTATCTCCTCTGTACCAGTAATACGTTGATGGCGTGGTTAATATTAGCAGCTTTATTATCACTGTACAAGAGTCCAAACGCTGGGAATAACAAAATGAACAGGAACTAGACCCTGCCTCGAGAGAAAAAGGAAGCGGACAGAAATGCAGAAAAGATTTCCCCGAATGGAAAAAGAGCTAAGATTTTCTCGGTGCTGCCCAGAGTCCAGGTCGTTTGCTGGGTACCATCCATATGTTATTTCTGAGTCCTCATCTCGCTTCTGAGATGGGATCCCATTTGCATCCGTAAAGTCGTAAGGAGAAAGAGATTCTGAGGGGTTAACAAGCTTTCCTGAGTTAAACAATCAGTAAGTGGAAAAAGCGGAATTCAGTCTCTATCTGTTTGGTCTGTGAGGCCACTAGTACCCTCCACCGGCATACGGTTAGGACCTTAATAACCCGTATACTTGAGAGCTACGGGGACAGAGAGGAGGGCCACGTGCTCTCCCGTGAGGAGTGACGGGAAGGCGCCCAAAGCTACAGAACAGGGGGGCTTTGGGTTCACAAGTGGGGAAAGAACATTCTCGTGGAGAAAACACGTGCAGAGAACATGGAAATCATCATGAGCCTGACGGAGCAGCAGGAGATGGGGTAGGAAAGCGAGCTCGGTTCACCTCGTGAGAGTCAGGCTGGGGTTCCATCCTGGGGCTAGTGGAAATTCCGTCCTGCGGGGTGTACGACATGACTCGCCCCCACCCCTCACCCCACAGGCTGGTGAGTTAGTCCCGTCTCCCGTTCTGTATCTGCCTCGTTCGGTGCCCAGCTCTGAACGCTTCCTTTATGTAGTTATAAGATTAATGGCATCATATTTTTATGCCAAGCAACACAGCAGGCCTTGGGGATCGAACAGGCCCTTATCAACATCGGATGGTTGGTTGGTTGTTGGCTGGTTGGTTGGGTCGATCGTGTATTTGGTTAATGGAATGTATCAGTGAATTACTGGAAGCTCCCTATATTCAGAGGCTGTGCCAAGTTCATTCTTTGATTCCCTTAGTACGTAGTATCATACCTCATCTACAGCTGGTCTCAGTAATTACCGTTTTGAACAAAAAGATAAGATAAACGAGTGAATTAAATGTTTGTAAATGAATGCGTGTATAAACACATAAACGAGTGGATAAACTGATCGCGTAGACGAATGAATGAATGAACGAACACGTCAGTTTCCGCTCATCTACGTCTTTCCCTGTAGAAAAGAGAGATTTTACCTGCACGTGTCACATTCTCTCTACACTTCTTTCAACCTCTTTTCCCCAAAACACAATCCAGAAGTAGCCCACATTCCCGGGGAGAGGAATATGTCAGCGCGTTCTTTTTATTTTTAATCGTACTTTTTAAATTTGAGATCTCCGTAGAATCTCGTGCAGTTGTTAAAAAAACAAACAAAGCACAAAGCTGGAGCGTGCGCCCGCTCAGTCTCTCCCGGTGGGGACAGCTTCCAAAACGACGGCAAGACGTCACCACCAGGACGTTGACACAGTGGAGACGCAGGACATTTACACCCCTGCGAGGAAGGGTCCCTCCTA
>NW_011888944.1:400501-429629 GCF_000151845.1 Pteropus vampyrus | reverse complement strand
ATTCAGAGGCTGTGCCAAGTTCATTCTTTGATTCCCTTAGTACGTAGTATCATACCTCATCTACAGCTGGTCTCAGTAATTACCGTTTTGAACAAAAAGATAAGATAAACGAGTGAATTAAATGTTTGTAAATGAATGCGTGTATAAACACATAAACGAGTGGATAAACTGATCGCGTAGACGAATGAATGAATGAACGAACACGTCAGTTTCCGCTCATCTACGTCTTTCCCTGTAGAAAAGAGAGATTTTACCTGCACGTGTCACGTTCTCTCTACACTTCTTTCAACCTCTTTTCCCCAAAACACAATCCAGAAGTAGCCCACATTCCCGGGGAGAGGAATATGTCGGCGCGTTCTTTTTATTTTTAATCGTACTTTTTAAATTTGAGATCTCCGTAGAATCTCGTGCAGTTGTTAAAAAAACAAACAAAGCACAAAGCTGGAGCGTGCGCCCGCTCAGTCTCTCCCGGTGGGGACAGCTTCCAAAACGACGGCAAGACGTCACCACCAGGACGTTGACACAGTGGAGACGCAGGACATTTACACCCCTGCGAGGAAGGGTCCCTCCTACGGTCCTTTCACACCCGCGTCCCTCCAGCCCCCACCCTCCTCACCCCTGGCAACCATTTACCTGTTCTTCACTTCTATAATTTTTCTCATTTCAAGAATGTTGAATAAACGAATCGTACGATAAGTAACCTTTTGGAATTGGCTGTTTTCAGTCAACATCATTCTCTGGAGATTCGTTCACGTCGTGCATGTCAGTTAATTCATTCCTTTTTATTGCCAGGTAGTATTGAATTGTATGGATGTACCACAGATGGTTTTATCAGTCACCCATTGAAGGACATGTGTGTTGTTTCTGGTTTGATTGTGGGTTTTGTTTTTTTTTTTACTATTACAAACAATAACCTATATTTGTGTGCATGTTTTTGTGCGAACGTTAAGTTTTCGTTTCTCTGGGATAAACACCCAGGAGTGCAATTGTTAGATGTTAGTGTTTTAAGAAACTGCAAAACCATTTTCCACTGGCATTTTCACCAGCAATGCGTGAGTGGCCCAGCAAGGACACGGAGAAGCTAGATCACTCACACGGTGCGCTGGGAACGTACATTCTTACGGGTTCGCTGGCCAGTCACTGCGCTGTGCTTCGGTGAATCTCAGAGATGCGTCGTGATATCTTATTGAGGTTTTGATTTGCATTTTTCTAATAGCTAATGATGTTGAACATCTTTTCACGTGCTTGTTGCCATCTGTGTATCCTCTTCCATAAAATGCCTGTTTGTGTTGTTAGACGATTTTCTAGTTGAGGTTCTGTCTGAGTTTTGAGAGTTCTTTAAACGTCTTAATATTAGTTCTTTGTCAGATACGAGGTTTATAAATGTTTCCTTCCAGTCTGTAGTTTGTCTTTCATCCTTTTAAGAGTCTTTCCCAGAGCAAAAGGTTTTCATTTGGATGAATTCCAATTTATCAATTCTTTCTCTTATTAATTATGTTCTTAGTGTCAAGTCTAAGAGCTCTTTGCCTAACCCTTGATTCAAAGACTTTGTCCTATATTTTCTGTTTTATAATTTTGCATTTTACATTTAAGTCTTTGATTCATTTTGAGCTAATTTTTATGTAAGCGGGAGACGTGGGTCAGGGTTCGTTTTTTTTTTTTTTTATTGCCTCTGGATATCCGGTTACACCAGTAACATATTTTGAAAAAACCATTCTCCATTAATTCGTTTTAGTACCTTTTTGAAAAATTACTTGGGCCTATTTCCGGGTTCTCCGTTCCGTTTCATTCATCTGTGTGTCTGTCTTGTTCCCTAATACCACACACTGTTGATCACTGTAGCTACAGAAGTCGTATAATTACATAAACCGATTCCTACCTTTTATTCTTTTTTCCTCCAAAATTGCTTTGTCTATTCTAGTTCCTTTGTCTTCCCATACAAATTTTGGGATAATCTTATCTATATCTACAAAAAAAAAAAAAATCTTGTTGGAACCTCAATAGTAACCGTGTTCAGCAAGGATCCAGCATAAAAAAAAACAAACACAATCGTGGACTAGCCTGTTTCTTCCTTCATCTGTCCTCTCTCAGGTCAGTTCACGTATTTTGGCACTTCTGTTTTTTAGTGTATGACATTCAGGATTGCTGTGATTCTTGGCACATATATATTCCTTTATCGTATGTATATATTCCTTTCTGACTGGTAATTTTCTCTATTTGACACCAAGATTATCATTCCTGCTTTCCTTCTATTAATATTTGCAAATTAATTAAAATCTAACAATCAGTATCTTTTTCCATCCTTTTACTTTCAACCTACCTATATCCTATTTAAAGTGAGTTTCTCGTAGACAGCAGACGGTCGTGTCATACCTGTGAGATGAGCTTTTCGTCTGCTCCGGCAATATCTGTCCAGATTAAAGAAAATTCGACCGTTTCTATTTAACTCACTTATTTATATGTCAGAGCTGAAAACTCCCATTTTACGTTTTCGTGTTCGGTTTGTTCCATCTGCCTTTCTGTTTTTTTCCCCACCTTCCAGTGGGTTATTTAAGCATCCGTTCTAGAACTACATTTTGGTTTATCTGTAGCGTATTGGAGTGTATCGTTTCGAGTAGTTTGTTCAGTACTTGCTCTGGTATCATAGCAGATAATCTATAACAGATGGAAATATATCTTAGTCTACTGCTATTGTCCTTTAGTCAGATTTTGACCAGTTCGTGTAAAGTATAGAAACCTTTTACATCCCTCAACGCAACCTCATTTATAACCATCCTGAACGTTCTCTCTACATACATTCAGAACACACAGTGAAATCTTTTTTTGTTTTTTGCTTCAGCCATCAGACATCGTTTGGAAGACACAAGAAGAAAAGTTTTAGCTCATCTGCATTTTAGCTCACCCCGTTCTTTCGCCCTTCACGGTGTTTGAAGGTCGCTTCTTTGAACATTTCCTTTCTGCTTAAAAACATCTTCCTGTAGTCATTCGTTAGAGTAGGTATGCTAGTGAAAAATTGTTTTTCTTTACCTAAGAATGTCTTGATTTCTCCCGCATTCCTGAAAGATATTTTTACCGCATGAAGTATTTTGGTTTTCTTTCTAGTTCTTTTGAGTTTTTTTTGTCGGCCCTTGAAAAACGGGCCGCTCCCTTCTATTCTCTGTGATTTCTGAGAATAGCCCACTGCTCTCCAAGCTTGTTTCCCGTATAGAAAAGGAATAAGTAGCTTCTCTCTTGCTACTTTAAAGATACTGTCTTTGTTTTTGGTTCTCAGAAGTGTGACTACCCTGTGTCTTGGTGAGAATTTCTCTGGGTTTATCCCACTTACGATTCACTTCGCTTCTCGAATATGCAGGATTCCGTCTTTTACAAAATTGGGAAGTTGTCCCATTTCTTGGAGTATTTTTTTCAACCCTGCCCTCTTCTCCTCTCTCTCTGGGGACTCCGGCGATGCAAGTGTGATATCTTTTGTTATAGTCTCAGGGGCCTCTGAGGCTCCCCTTGTTCATGTGTTTGTTGTTTATTTGGTTTTTGTTTGTTCGTTTCCTTCTTGTTGTTCAGACTGGAATAATTTCCACTTCCAGCTCATTGATTCTTTCCTCTCCCCCTTCCATTTACTATCGAGCTCATCCATTCAGGTTTTCATTCGTTTTATTGTATTTTCACTTCCAAAATTTCCGTTTCATTCTCCTTTACATCTTCCATTTCTGTGCTGAGACTTAGTATTTCTTTGCTCAGATTCTTATTTTTTTACTGGTTTCGAGCATGTTCTTAATTGCTCACTGAAGCATTTTTGCGAGGGCTCTTTAAAATCTTTGTCAGATGATTCTAATATCTCTGTTATCTTGCTATCGGCACTTAGTGTCTTTTTCTCATTAACCAGAACTTTCTGATTCACGATACGATGAGTGATTTTAAGTTGAACATTTACGTTCTGGGTATTACAAGATTCTTATGTTTTAACGGGCTTCCTCTGACGCCACTCTGCCCAGGGCAAAGAAGACACTGCCTTATTCCTCCCAGGGGAAGTGAGGGTGCAGACGCCCGAATATGCCACTTGGCCTCCGTGATACCCAGTGGGGTGTCCCTTGCTATTGTAGGTAGGGGTGGGCGTTCTCCTCCTCACTAGCCCTCACTCATACCTCCCTTCCTGGGGGTGGGGGGGCAGGAGTATTTTGCTATGACTCTCCCCTAAGACTCCTTTGACACCCGCCCCTGCCGCCCCGCCTCCCCCGTTCCGCCCCCGCCCAGTGTGTGGGGAGGATGGGGGAAGAAACACCTCATTACTACCCAGAGAGGTTAGAAGCCCAGGTACCCTGCATGGTCTTGCAGACACTGTGGTGGGGAGGGGGCTCATTGCTGCCCAGCTCCCTCCTCCAACACCACCACCCCAGCAGAGGGCTTGGGGACCCTCGTTACACCTGGGAGGGTAAAAGTTTAGGCTCCCCACTCAGCCTTTGCTGGCATGGATGGGTCACAATTTTTTTCTGTGCTATTCAGCTACAGGAAAGCAGTTATTTTCCAAATGTTCTCTGTCCTGCCTGCTCTTTTCTGTTCCTCTAGGTCGAGAGGGCGAGCTTTTGTCGAGGCTATTTTTATTTGTGCCTGTTGACATTTCTGGGTGGCTGGCTTCCTCAGCCTCAAGTTTCGGACATGTGAAGCAAAAGGAAAAAAAGAAAAAAGAAAATTCAGGAAACTTATCACCTGCTCCTCGGGTCCAGAGGTCCCCAGCCGGTCTGGCCTCTTCGCCCACGTTTCAGGGTTTCCTTGTGTTTTTCTTAGTGTAATGTGTAGGGTATTTACTCGGACTCTGTGGAAAGAACAGATCAAAATAAATCTCCTCCATCTTCTGAGAAATCTCAAGGTGTTCCCGTAGAAAGATGAAATTGCTCACACACTTGGCCTCAAGTGAGACATTTTTGGTATTTCTTATTAACCTATTTACTTGACTTTACCAGAATTCTAAACCTCAAAACCAAAAAAAAAAAAAAAAAAATGGGAAAAAAGGGGGAAAAACAAAGTTATAAAAATTTTCCTAAGCCGGAGAGTGTTAATGCTGCCACTTAGAAGGAAGAGGGCTCTTGAGAATTCATGCAGGTGGAAACTGCTTATTTTTAATTTAATATTGCTGAAACCTCAATTCAGCAGCTTTCATTCAGGAAGCCCCATTTTAAAAATAATCTCGCAGGCTCAACTTTTGGTTAGCTGTCATTAAAAACCTCCCTACCTCTTCAAACAGCAGAGACTCAGGAAAGGAATTCACTTTTTCTGGGTGACTCAGAGGCTCATTCTAAGCGGTGGGGGCAGCTCTCTCTCTGCCAGACCACTGCAAACTCTCCCTGCGCTGTCTGCCGTCCCGCACCCCTCATTCCTGCCCACCCGCTTCTGGGGCGTTGCAAATGAGATCAGCAGGCAAATGCTGGAGGGAGGGCTCAGGGCAGGTCCTACCGTGCAATGAGCAGGAACTTTGACTCATGGTGGTTTGGTTAATAATTTTAGTGCCACTGAAGTAATGTCAACTTGATTGAAAGTCTTAGTTATATTCTGGGTGGCAGCAATTGCCAAACAGGGAGACGTGAAAAAAGTTTTTTTAAAGAAGGAAAAAAAGAAAGAGAAATTAAGCTGTTATTGGACAATAGTGGGTGCACTGTTATCTTGTTGGAAATGGATTTGTGGGGTGTCAGTATGAAGCAGATAGCACAGCGGAGCCGTTCCAGATGCCATTATTTTGAATCCGGCCTACTTGGCAGAGTCGTGGTGAAGAATATTATCTATCCACTCTTTAAAATGAGAAACCTGGGGCTGGAAAGTCGAGTGGACTGGCTGAGGTCACAGGCGTGGGGAGCAGTGGAGCTTGCTCAAACTCGGTTTTGCTCTGACCCTTTCCAGCACGCTGGCGTGGGAGTGCAGGGCCACGAGACCGGGGAAGCGCGCAGACAGTAAACCCCACCCTCGGTGCAGCTCGGCCGCCTGAAAGTGCCTCTCAAACCGTGGCAGGTGTGCAGATTCCAGCCAGGTGCGTCTAGGAAAAGGGCTCATGGTTCTGTATGTCTAACAAGGCCCCAGATCCTTCCGATGTTGCTGGTCTACTGACTACATTTTAAAAAGCAGAGATCTAAAATATCCGCTTCGATAACTTGCAAAGGGTGGGAATATGGATTTGCTCTTCCATTGAAGGTATTTTAGGCAATTCGTTGTTATTTTGTTCTTTTAAAAAATGCAAAGCGCTTCATTATGATGCTAAAGCTGGACAGAAATTTTGATTTAAGACAGAGAAAGACATCATGTACTTCATCGATGAGTTGAAAGGAAGATGTCTGAGTAATAAAAGGGATACTAATTCCTTCCCTGTTACCAGCAGTAACTATTATCAGTTGCATTGGCCAGAATTCCTAAATCTAAAGTCAGGATATATGACTTGGGGGTTTGACAAAAGATTAAAAAATGAAATTAGGATTTTGTTAAATTGGGTGACTTTCCCATTGAGATCTGGAATATCTCGCTGTTGAAACCATTAAATAAATACGAAAATAAACCCTCCTCCAGCCCCGACACACACACTCAGCTCGGAACACATTATCTAAAATACTTCAGATTGAAGAGACCTAAGGACCTAAGTGTGCTGACATCCCAGCCACTGTCCCGATTTTTGATTCTGAATGTGTATCAATCCAAACGATAGTCCTCTGCATACTGATCGAAAAGAAAATAATTAACCGTTTAAACAACATGTGCATAAATATGTTCCAAATGATTCTATTTTTCTTGGTCCTGCCTCTAGCCTCTCTTAAGTAACACAAACTATCTCAGGGTTAGAAAACAAGATAATTCACACTCTCGCCTTCCTGTTTAAAAAGTGCATAATTATTTAAAAAACGAAATCACAACCTTGATCTTGGGTCTCAGCCCTTCCCGCCTCCCTCCCGCCTCCCTCCTGCCTCCCTCCCGTGGGGCCTGCAGTGGAGTCCGGGGCTGGGGCTGGAGTTGGCTTTTGCGTTTCCCCTTCGCCAGCACGTTCTCCTGCCACGCCCCCAGGTTTGGGAGCATCTGGCGAAGGGAGAAAAGGAGCAGGTGACAGGAATGTTCCGGTCTGGCCAATAACATTATGAGCTGGGGGTCTGGGGTTGGCAGTAGTAGAAAGGGCCTTAAAGCGCCCAGAGGGTCACCTCAGACCCCCATCGCCCCTGCCCCCGTTGCGGCAGCCTCTCTGCGTCTCTCTGATGTGGGAGGCGCCCTCACCTTCCTCTGGTCCTTCCTCTACCTTCCTCTGCCGCCCCGGGCAGAGGTCTTCACCCCTCCGAGCCCCGTCTTGGACAGGTGCAGCGAGGACTCCACACCAGCTCCCTCCTGCTCGCGGCACCCACTCTGTCTACAGAAAACACTCACCCACCCACCTTTCTCCCAGAGAAAGTTTCGGGGTGCAGGATATACGGCACAGCCAACACCCCCGCCCACCCGCCCCGTCACCGGGCACAGCTGATCAGCACATTTTTACTCTCTAGATTTGTCAGAGAAGATGTGGATTCCGGAGTGCGTGACCACCCCCCGCCGGGCTGGAGGCGGGGAGCAGGCCCCTCTGCTCTCTCCTCTTTGGGAGGTGTCAGGCTCTCACAGCGCAGCAATATATTTTCCAAAAATATATACTCAAAAAATTTCTCCTTACTCTCTACTCTGCCGGCCCCTTTGATGTCCTGGATGCAGGCGAGACATCTAATTAGCTTCTGATCATCTGCTTCGAACCTTCTGCCTATGATCTAGCACCTCCTGTGAAACACAACGTCCATTGTCTCCTGGTGTCTCTGCCGACACTCTCAAATATGCTAATGGACCTCCGGAACTCCTAGGAATATTTCTGAAATTTTCTGAAATTTTCCCCAAATCCAAGTTTTCTTTTCATGGAGCGGCTCATAGGACTAGTTTGTAATGCTCCTCGTCTGTACGGAGGTAGGAGGCCAGCATCGGACGGGACCTCAGAAATAATCCTTTCCAGGTCCTCCTTTTAGTAGAAAAGATGATCTGGGTCCCAAAAGGTTCGCGGTGAAGTCAGGTCACCTGGGTCGGGCTGGGGCACTGGACCCGGGCGGACACCCCTGACTCTTCAAGGCCAGGAAAGAGAAGCTTCAGGATTTGAATTTCTTAAAAATCAAATGAGAATAAAAAGCTCTTTCCTTTTCTAAGTGAAATGAAACCAGTGTTTCAAAACAAAAAGATTCGGTGAAGAAAATATGAGCAGTGCGTGTTTCCAACACTGTCTGTTCCAGTCTCCTCTGAGACATGTTGATTTATGGATTAATATATACTTTTTATATTTCAAGTGACTTGGCAGCTTTGCTGGGAAAGAACGTTCCTCGACTCAGCAGTCTCAGGCTGGAAAGTCCTCTGTGAGACTAAAGACCTGGGTTGGACCGCACTCCTGTTTTGCTAAGAGGAACCGCCAATTTATGCCGCTGTTGGACGCCAGGTCCCAGAGTGTCTTAAAGGAGGAGCACAGTGCCCTCCCTGCCCCTTGAGCCCACGACATCAGTGCCACCAAGTCGTTAAGAGCAGGATTGCTTTAGTGTTCAAGAAAGGTTTGGCCACCAGCTCATACCTTTAGAGAGAGGCGAGTACGTTGCCCACAAATTCTGAATTTGTTACGTTGCTCTACAGATTTTCCTGTTTGCTGAGAGGCCAGGACCCTTCACAGCTTGAGCGGGGAAAACCACCCATGAGGCCAAGTCAGACTCCCGGGCTATAAATATCACTTCTCTTAGACCAATGGTCAAAGACCTCAGGCTGCGAGGAGACATTCCTACAGCATCCGGCTTCACACTCGAAGCAATAGGCTCTCTTACCTGTCTACTCTGTGCTGCCGTCTCATCAAATATTCCTCTAGGTTGCATCGAGCAGGTACTATGAGAAGGGGACCACGTGCAGAGTTAACAAGACAGGCCCTGGGTTTTAAGAGGTGACAGTAAAGGGAGACGCAGACACACTGAGGATAGCAGTGGACAAATAGCTCCAATTACGAGAAAGAACAATGACAGGAAACACGTGCCAAAAATAAACACACGGAAAAGGCTGCTGCCCTTTCGCTTCTCTTTGAGCGTTTTCTTTGCCCACTTTCTTTCCCCTCTACATTGTAATTGTGACCAGCTGCACTGTCGCCCTTGTCCTAGGAAGCTGGACAGCCACCCCGCTTCTGGCCATTCTCTCTGAGTCCTGTCCCTCACAGTCACTCATCACTCTTAGGCTGATGAGCACCGAGAAGCAGCCGCTCTCAGTGCCTTGGTCCTCCCTGCCCAGAAGTCCTGGGGCCTTGGTACAGCCTGGAGCCCAGACCCAGGCCCCTCCTGGAGTCACAGCCACCTCAGGGAGACGGGCCTGGGGTAGCTCTTTTGCTTTATCACGTAACCACAGGAGTCGTCTCCATGGCACCTTGGAAGTCCCTGGTAGAATCCTGGTCTCTCTTCCTTGACAACCTGTTCTCTTTCTGTGCTACCTTGAAGACTATAAATGAAGGCTTTCGATTCTCTTTTAACCAATTTAAAACGTCCTCCAATATCCTGAAAAGGTAAGATGGCGCCTTAGCCACTCGAGGCCTTCCTGTGCATCATCCCAAAATGAAAATCCAACCTCGGCACGCCCAGCCTTCTTTGGGCTCAGCGGCCTATGGAACAAGGGATAAGCCGAGCCCTTCGCATCTGTCCCCTGCCTGTGTCTGCTGCCCGGCGATGCCCGCTCTGCCCCACAGTGCGTGGTGTGTGTTCTGTGCCCCGTACACGCTCTGGACCCACTGGTTAAGAGCATGGCAGTGTCTGAATTTGAGCCCTGCTGCTAACTGGCATGTGGCCTGGAGAGGCTACTTAGTTTTCTATGTTTACGTTCCTTGTCTATAGAAGACAGGAAATGGCAGTGTCTAAAACAAAGAGTGGAGATTAAAGAATTAATCTAGGTATAAAGCACTTAGCGTAGCGTCTAGAAACAGTGGATGTCGTGTTAGTTATCTTACTATGATGCGATGTGATCATCATAAACGGATGGGGAATCATGATTCTACTTCCTTGGTGCACAGGAAGGTCAAGCAGCAGCAGTAGGTGGCACAGATGGCGGCCAGCCCCGGTCTCCCTGCTGCCCACTAGGCCAGGCCTCCTCTCGCCACAGCGCCCCCCACACGGGGATCCATCTACTCTTCTCTGAAAGTGCCAAGGCCTCGCTCACCTCTGCTCTGTTGCCTGGGAACCTCGTGTCCCATCTTGGCCCAGCGAAGGCTGACTTTGCCTTCAAAATTCAGCACAGCTCTCATTTTCTCCCTGGAAAAACCATCTACCCCTCGCCGCATGGGCCCAGGTGACTTCCTGCCCAGCTGGGGGTCAGGACTGGGCCTTCCCCTGCATAAGGTGATGAAGGTGGGGCAGGGGGCGGCTGAAGGAGGGAGGGGCTCAGGGTAGGCAGCTGACATCAAGTCGGCAAGAAAAAATTTATTTGTAAAATGGCATGAGAAAAATTAAACGTACAGTCCTATCATTTAGTATTTTAAAAATCAAGAAGAAAATTGGGAATGAAAATAAACACGATTCCAAGTTATTTTATTCCGAATTTATTTTTAGCGGCAATGACAACAAAATAGCTCTTTTACATGAGTCACTTTACAAAACAGAAACACGATTTCCTGAAATGGCGTTCTACAGAAGCTTAAAGGAAATCACCATTTGACATGAGAAAGATGGGATGCGACTAACTCTGTTCACTTGGGGATCCCCCCCGGAACCCCCAGAGTGCTCTCCCCTCTCTCTTCCCTAGCTACCTCCCTATTCCTCCTGCAAATCTGACCTAAGCTGGTACTTCCTCAGAGAGGGGTTCTTCTGGCCACTTCCTCGTTTTAAAGCGATCCCGTTACACAGTCTCAAAGAATAGTGTACTATTTCTCCGTTGAACTTCCTGAAATTGTCCTCTGTGTGCACGTGCCGGGAGGCATCTGGGACACAATGACGTGGGGACCCAGACATGACCCGGCTCACCGAAAACGTGCAGTCTAACGGGAGGAGTAAGATAGTTTCCGCGTGCCTCCCTCCACCGATGACACTCAGAAATGCAGAGTTCCAGAAAACGACAGCCTTGGGGCAAGAACCAGGGCTGCACGTAGCAGGGGACACAAGCAAACCGCGCTCAGGCATTAAACCAACAGCTAAGCGCACGTATCTCCTTCCGGCCATTGTCCGTTTTGTTTACTCCATGTCCCCCATCCGCTGACCCGGTGTTGGGTGCACAGTGAGTGCTCAATAAATGATTATCGAAATGCTTAATGAGGTGAAAAGCAGCCCCTTTCGACGTGTGGGGTATGGTGCGGTTAACGCCCACGGCCACTGGTTCAAAGCCGAAACACAGCAGATAAACCTTTGGACTATTATCACGAATAACCCTTCAGAACACATGGCACCTCTCACCCTCGAGATGGATTCCAAATCCAATGGGTCGCTTTCTGGCGTCAGCTGACACCTTCCCTGGGCTGCATTCCCGCTGACACCGCCTCTGCATGCAGTGAATGCGCTTCCCACTCACTGATGCTGACCATTCCCCCTCCCGCTGCCCATAGAGCCAGTCTACCTGGGTTCAAAACTCAGGTCGCGTTCCTCACGTAGGGCGACCTCACGCAACCCACCTTTCCATGCCTCAGTTTCCCCATCGATAAAACAAGGGTGCTAGTGACCTGCCTCGCAGAGCTATTATTATAAGGTGAACGAATATGTGGGATGCCCTTATGACAGTGGCCCATGGCAAGCACTATGTGGGTTTTCATCATGATCAATCTTTGCATATCACCAAGGGCAACCCCAAACCCTTACACATGTCTCGATTTTTCGTTCGCCGGTCAGCGTGTCTGCTTGTCACTCTCACCTCACAGCAAGGGTCTTGAGAGCATTTAGCACGGAACGTGGCAAGGAGCGGGAGCTCATTGAGCGTTTTCAGTAAGTGGCCAAAAATGCTGGTTTTCAGCTGTGTTTTCACACTCATAACCTGGTACATGCATTTAATGTAGGACTTCCAACCACGCCAGTTAGGAGCGATGTGAGGGAAGGAGTCATTTTAAGGAGGAGATTTCGGTTTATGACCGCAGGCAATAGATGCGACCGAGCCTGAAATAGACAAGGTCTGCTTGCAAAATCTCTAGCATGATTTTAAGCATTTCTTTGTCAAAATATTGACAAAGAAATGAAACAAATATATCTTACTCATGGCCAGGAAAATTGAACGGTGAGAGCGCCATGGACGTCTTTATAGAAGAAATGGAAGAATGAATTGAGAGCTTAGAGGACTTTTGACTAGGCCAAGGTTAGAGCTGGGAAAACCTTTTACAGACGCCGGAAGGGATCATCATTCTCCAGCAAGTTGAAATCATCCCAATTTGCTGAAGCGTTTTAAGGAGTAACACAGTTGAAAGATTTAATTTCTAAATATAAAGCCTCCGTGTAATTATATATACATCACTGTATACATCCCGTGATAGCATTTGCATATTCCAATTTGCCATTGTTTGCACAAAACCACGTTTCTTTTACTGTATGAAAGACACAGAGATTTTTTAGGCAATTTTCCCCAGCGATGCTTGTGGCCTTACCAGCTCATGCAAGACCCTTAACTCTGTTAGGAGCCAACTCCACTGAGTAAGGGATGAAGTTCACAGCTTGGAGTCAGGGGGTCTGAGCTCTAGTGTGACCACTGCATCGAGCTATGATTAATAACTCCCTTCACTTAAGTCTCCAGCTTCCTTGTTTATAAAATTTAAAATAGTACCTTCATCACAAGTCGGATGCTGAGGTCTGAATGACATAATGAGTGCTAAGCTGTGGAGACAGCGAAGCACTGGGACTGTGTCGTGCAAACCCACCTAAGTCCCTTGTGCAAACAGCGGGTCGCCCCAGGGTCTCTGTAAAGTCACGATGGACATTTAGTTGGCTCTGGAGTTAGATAGGCTTGGATTCCTTTTCAGACCCCGCAAACTAGAACTCTTTTTAACCACGAGACCTTCAGTTTCCTGTAGCATAATCGTATTAATAGCAAAGCATTGACTGAATATTTACGATGTCGGATGTGTCGCAGAGACCATCTCATTTAATCCCTATTGCAGTTCTCGCTGTTCTTACCCCGAAAGTCGGCGCTGGTGCCTCCAGCTCATGCCTGAAATTTTGTAACTGGACATCTTCCCTTCGCCAGACCTGTTCCTTCTCTAATCCTTGTTGCAATGCAAATACTTTATATGCGAGTATATTAATTAGAATTCTCCAAAAATAAATAGATGATAGATAGATAATAGATAGATAGATAGATAGATAGATAGATAGATAGATAGATAGATAGATAGATAGACAGACAGACAGACAGACAGATAGATAGATAGATAGATAGATAGATAGATAGATAGATAGATAAGTAATTGGCTCATGTGATTAGAAAGGCTAAGAAAAGTTCCAAGACCCCGAGAGTCAATCTGTCATTTCAGTCTGAGTCCAAAGGACTGAGCGTTTTAAGGATGGAAGAACCAGTGGTTAGGGCAGGTGACCTGAAAATTAGAGACCCAGGTTTGTTCTTGCTCTGTGATTTACCAACCAGGGGTCCAGGCAAGACCTGAAACTTGACTTCTCTGAGTCTCAAAAGCTATGCTGAGGGGTTGGTGCATTATAGACAGAGAGCAAATGATGAAAAACAAAGTTCAGGACAAGGTTCCGAACGTTGTTAAGGTGCTCTGCTTGTACCAGGACTTATTCCTATTTGCCTTCAAGAGAGGAAAGTAAGCTTGGTTGCCTTCTCCTTCCTCCTGGAAAAGAAAAAATTAAAAAGAGAAAGGGAGAGAGAGAGCAAAGGCCGAGGCGGGGTCCATGTTAGGTATCAAATTTCACCTTCTTCTTCTCATGGTCTGTTCTGAGTCCTGCCTTGTCTCACGGCCCCCGCCACCCCACAGACTGCGTATTAATCAAGGATTCCTTCCCAGTGTTAATGCTGTTTCCTTCTTTCATAATCTGGTTCTCACTTCAAGACCTGACAGACGGTGTGAGGCCCTCTGCCCTGCCAACTTAGCAACCCTGGCAGTGGTTCAGCCCCCCGCATGGAGAGGTCGGGATTTTGCCCACATGGTTTAAAAATACTACAGTGTTTTTAACCTCCGGGAGAAGTGTTGGGCAAACAACCGACAGCAGCAGATTTGTGTGTGTGTGTGGATGATGTCACATTTCTAGCCAGATTTTTCTAAACGAGGCTCTGCTCGAGATAAACAGCTAACTGTGGCCGCCATTTGAATGCAGAATGCTGGTCTGAACGCACACTGGGCTCCGAGTCTGGAAGTGGGTCACTGTCTTGATCCTTCCCCCTGCTCACCACGGTGGTCCGTCACCTCGCCTCGGTAGGATGCCACTTCCTCGTTTGAAAGCAAGAGGTTTAGGCTCCAGCCAATTCAGTTCGATCGTTGCTGGCTGGTGCGCGATGGGTTTTTGGTGTGGCAACGGGTTCCAAGATGAGAAACAACTGCAGCCGGCCTCGAGGGATTTATAACTTATTAAGGCATACGCACCCCAAGTTCGTGCCTTTCTCGGGACCCTCTTCGTGGGGTGACCCCCACTGGGAAATCTCGTCCTGGCCGGGTCCTTGTCATCACTCAGGCCTCAGCTCAAATGTCACCTCCGCAGAGGCTCGACCCCAGACCACCTTACATTAGGAAACCGGCTCTCACCTCACACACCCCAGGCCACCCTCTGTCCCATTATCCTGTGACACTCCTCGTCACTCTGCACTGTCCCTTATGAATTTCTTTCTCACGGATGTTTCACCAGACACAGTAGCCTCTACCATCACCTGTCCCCTTGGCCTCCGTAGGACAGAGCCACAAATGTTCTAGAGCTGTCACAGTGCCCAAGCTGGGAGAGGACACGAGGAAACGGTGGTGACAAACGAATCTGTCACCAGCGTGGTGAGAACTTGCTGACTCTGAGACTCTGCTTTTTCAAGTAGTAATGGTAATGATGATACCAGCGTGGAAGCTTTACTGTGATGATTAAATTATGCATCTGTGCTAAGGGCCTAGAACGGTGAGTGAGCTCTTCGTTACTGTTAGCCCCACGGAGCTCTTCCAGGGAAAAGTAGTGGGTGCTGAGCAATGACCTTGTATTTCGTGGATGTTGAGTAATTGGTAAGCCACCTTCCATTTCTGTGAATAAAGAATCAAAAGAATCGAAGGAAGCTGAGCAGAGATTTTGAGGAAAAGCACTTTCTGCGTGTGCCTACTCCCTCCGCCTCTGCGATTCCCAAAGAACTTAACAGAAAAGCGGCAAAACTCGGCTAGGACATAAATCCCAAATCAGGAACCACGTTATGCTCAGAATGGCCTTTCACCTCTGACCCGGGAGCTTTCACCCTGAGGCCTGGGTTTACCTTTCTGGGTCTGCCTTCCTGTAGGGCATGTTAGGGAGGCGAGGCCAGGAAGCAGGGGACGCCTGACCGTCCTTCCTGCAGAGAGTGAACTTCTATGGGAACAACCCCACCTGCTACAGTTTCCCAGACGAGACCCAGATGTGTTTGAATGTCAGCTGTGTTTTTACGTCAGATTTTCCCCCAGGAAGCTACCTCTTAGCAATCATGAATTTGTCCAGCTGGGGACAAGGACCTCGTTGAAACCGAGCCCATCTGAAATCCGGCAGAGGACCCGACTTAAGCTCATGCCGCGATCTCCCTTTCGAAAGCGCTAGTACGACGTGAGGGACCACAGCTAATTGGGGGTGGCTCCTCACGCATTTCCTGCAGGAGGCAGGATACGAGATGAGAAGGGAGAGGCAATTAGCATGAGGAGAGCTCGTCTCAGAGACCCGGAGTCAGAGGGCCCGAGGACCGACAGAAGCAGGTGCTACACTGTAATAAATCAGAAATGCTGCTGCTAATTAACACAGGTCTACAGCAGGAGCTCTGCTCTCATATAATTGTAAAAAAAAAAAACACAAAAAAAAACAAAAAAAAAAAAACATGGATTTTGATCTATTGCAGGAGATGGTACCCCCAGCTAGGAATTTATAAAACAAACAGCATCCCTACCGCGATAATGAACAGTCTCTTGCGTTTTGGGGACATGAGTCTGCGTAAGCTGAACGGTGCAGCCCCAGGTCTCGACGCCCTCCTAAGACCAGCTGTGCGATGAGAGCCTGAACTTGGCAGTCTCCACCCCGTGAAAAGATGACACTAAACGACACAGTGTCACCAGGCTTCCTAAGACCAGCAATGTTTCTCATCACCTAAATTTGTTTTGCTCAAAAAAAAAAAAAAAATTGCAGAAGGAAAGCGAGGGAAGACAAAGAATAGGAGGAAAGAGGTAAAGTTGGGTCGGACTTTGCCCGACATATTTTCTGGGCTTTAGAGAGGATATGAACTAAGAAGCAAATCTGTTTCTGCACAGAACGTTTATTCATGAAAATCAGTTTCTCTGAGGGAAAATGGGTGACGGGTGGGTACCCCTGAGACTTCTCTCTGTAGATACTGTTTTGGCCATTTCTTGCAAGTCTATAATTATTTCAAAAGAAAAAGTTTAAAAATAAGAAAATAATTTTTTTTTAAGCACAGATAAAATGCTCAGTTTCTCCTCCTGTGCGTTCCATTCACAGAAGTTGAAAAAGTGATCGAGGCTCTGTTTAAATGGGCTCCAGATGGCGGGCGTGTGGTTACGCCCGCATCTCCTTATCTACCTGCAATCGCAAGATAATTTTGTCATTTCGAGCCCCGAAAAGCGCGACGAGGTCAGCAGTGTCGCACTGCTCTGTGAAGGTGAGAAATGCGAGCATGAGTTAAGTGGGATAACTTGCTGAAACACATCCCACCAGCAAAGCTGGGGCTTCTGAACGAAGCCCGACGGCCTCGCAGCTTCCCAGCCCAGGCCACGGTCTTATTTGAACGTGATTCGGCCCTAGAAGTCCTCCCTTCCGTTTTTCTGGTTTCTTGGGTTTGTTTTGTTTGTTTGTTTGTTTGTTTGTTTGTTTGTTTATCATTCTTCCACTGATCTTACCCAAGGGCTCATACCCTGAGTGGATAAGCCAGAAAGTGAAAACTCAACAAACTCGCAGTGTCGAGCCCTGACCCAGAAGTGTCCCATCCAGACCGACAGGCGGCGTGGCACGTGTGGCGTCGCTGGTCCTTGATTCACACGTGAGGTGGCTCCCCAGCCGTGTCTGGTGGTCCCATGTTATGCGTTAGTGGCATGAGAGAGGGCCCCGGGGGAAAACGAAGGGCCTGGCTGATGAGACGCCAGGCACAGAACTAGAAGCTCCGTGGGAGGTAAGTGATTTAATCCTCGTGGTCACCCCTCCAAGCATCCTCACTCCCTTTTACGAAGGAGACTCGGAATGGTCGAGTCCTTTGCTCAAAGCCACGGAGCCTTTTAGGGATAGAGCTGGGTAATTTTGACCTGGCCCCCAGCACCTGGAACTCCTCAGATTTTCCCAGTACCCCCTCATATGCCTCGGGGTCCACGGGCCCATAAACTACGCAGGTGGGGGGCGGAGGGTAGAGGGCGAGAGGTAAGAACCCAGGAAGCAATTAACACGAAATGAATTGTCACCCGAACAGAAGATGCGTGTGGGGGATTTCCCAGACTGTGAGATGTAGGATGACATGGGATGGGACGCGTGGCTCCGGCTCAGGGAGGGTGTGGCCTGTCTCTCTAGATGCTTCTGGGCTGTGTTCCCACTGCTCTCTTCAGGAGCCTTTCCCTCCGGGGAGCTCTGCTGGCTTTTCCACCAGGCATTTAACGATGGCTGCGTCCGCGCTACCTTCGGCGTGTACGTTAGGTCAGAGCCAGAGGTACTTACTTAAGAAAACATGAACTTCTACCTTTGCATTTATTTTAAGGGATGTTGGGTTTATTGTGGAATTTCACATCATTTTATATAAAACTAGAGTGTCCAGTGGCCAGAACGAAGGGAACGGTGGACACTTGCAAGGACTTGCTGCCAGCTTAAATGAACATGGTTAAGGCAAAGAGGAATTAAAACACTCCGAGTGCTCAACGTATACCCCAAACATTGCTAAGTGTCTTTATTTACACTGCGATGTTCATTTCTTGGAATATCTCTAAAATATACATGTGATTATTATCCCTCAATCGTACACGTGGAAACTAGTTGGAACGTCAACCGAAACTTGCCCAAGACCCCATAACTCATCATTAATACAGCAGGAATAAGGCAGGCGTTCCTCATCCCAGTCCCCGTGTCTCCCCATGACCCCGGATGGACCTGGCCCCTGTGTCTTGATAGGTCTCAGGAAGCCGCTGGCAACATCAGGTGATTAGTTATTCCGTGTGCTCGCGAAACATGTCTAGCAAAACCCACCTTTTACGTTTGAACGTCGCTCGGCAATCCATTTCAGTGTTTTCTGGAAATTGTGGAGTGCCACATAAGGACACTGTGTGGCTTTAAGGGCATCCTTCGGGTTGAGAGCCCTCAGCCTCCTACGGCCTCCTTTAATTCATTTACTGCATTTCAACTCAAGAAGAGGAAGTCCCACCCGAGCACAGGTCACACCGCCCCAGGTCTGCGGCTGCATGTCACAGGAAACCAAACTTAGGAGGAGCTTCTGCCGGAGGACATTGTGTGGCATTGAGTGTCATTCAACCCGCTGCCTTACGGATCCCCCGCTCCTGGAGTTCACCATGCCACCACAGCCCCCCACGCGGGAGACCGACATCTCAGCACGGGGCCTCGGGCGCTCCCCACGCAGCTCAGGTAAACTAAGCGGGCCGGCTCCATCTGAGCAGGCATCTCACGGTCTAAGTGATCCTCAGGAAAGAGCCAACACCAAGCAAGGAAGGGTTTCTCAAATGTGGAGTGCGGGGCCTGCTATCCAGCATCAAAATGCATGAAAAAAGGCCAGCTTTCTTCACTCATTGTTTAAAGATCCTTTCAGTCTGCTGGAAGAAAGACTCGAGATGCCCACCCATAAAACATTAAAAGGCTAAATGTTTTCATTCTCCTCTTTCTGGAGTTGGAACCCCCGCCCCCCAGAACGATGGCTACAAAACTCGGGAGGCCGGGCCCGTCGCTAGCTTTCTTGGCTGCCCATCATGGGGACAGCCCACTAGGAGGGCCGCCTTGATTCAAAGTAGGTCACTTGAAAGGGGAAGTTACCTCCTGGAGCCCCTGTGGAGATGTATATTTTTTTAATTTTCTAAATCGCCGTGGTTTTATTTCTGCTTTGATGTGACTATAGAATCGTGCAGACCGGGCTTCCGCTCGTGGGGACAAGGTGCCTGAGTGAGAGAAAGTTGGGGTGAAAGGCTCACCTCGAAGGGGGCCAGGAGGCACCTCCGCCAGGTTCTCCTTGGAGAGAACAAACGAATGATAAACTAGAGTGAGACAGAAAAGAGAGTGAGCTTCGTCGAGGTCCCTGTACTTAGAAAGATGCCGATGCGGCCGAACGTTCTATACTGATTGTGTTATTTTGTGCTAATGTTATTTATCTGATTATCCTCTTTATCTATACTGTGGCACAGCCCCTCAGTGGTGTCGTTTGTCTGGATTCTCAGGGTCCCCTCGAACCCCAGGGAATAGTTATTTGAAAAATCATGAAGACAATGGCAGGTTCGTCTAATCGGAGGTCTACCAGAGAAATGACAAAGTTTCAGAAATTCTTTGAGAAACTTAAGTTAAAATGTGCCCTAGAGAAGCAGGAAGGGCGGCTAGCACCTGTCACTCGGCCTCTTGCCGGCCGGTCTCCATGCACTGACTCACTGAATTCCTGACTCCCAAAGTCGGGTAATGCCCCAAAGTATAGATGAAGAGCTTGAGTGGCCAAGTAAATGGTCAAGGTTGGCCAGTCACTAATGGCGTAACAAAGTCAAATCCACAATGATTTGCACCTGAGCTGACTGGTAGGGACGATGGCCAGTTCCTTCGCAGCTTCACGGTTCTCTTTAAATCCATTCCTAGTGTGGTCTTTGGCACTGGCCATCGTCATGGTGACATGTCTCTTCCTTCCCTCCAAGGAGCTTTCTCAGATGACTCTATGAACGAGACCATTTGAAAACCAAGGGCTGTAGTTTTCTGTACCATCTGGCCAGCTCTGGCCTTACCACCAGGAAACCCTGTTTCTAGCTCACTTTGCCATGAGTCAGGTGCCACCTTGAAAAGACTGTAAAATTTAATAAATGACCGAGTTATTCAGGATCCAAACTCTGCCCGTTGGACCAGGCGTGTTACTTTATCTCTTCTGATCTTCAATTCCTACCTCGTTATAATGGATCACGTAACATTTGTATTGAAAACTATTTAGCCTTGATAATACAATCTTTATATTAAATAAAATACGTACATATTAACATTTTATATGTACTCAACAAATGGAGGCTCTTTCTCCAAATGGAGGCTCTTCCTCTCCCCAAATCAGCTCTGGCCTTATTCCTAACTCATGCCCAGAATGGCCACGGAATTTATTAATACAGAGAAAAGTATGAATATTTTATTTTAATAATCTTATTAGAGACTAGTAATATATATCACAGTTGCATAGTCTTGTAGGATCTACAGAGCCTTCGGACAGATTTTCTTATTTAATGAATTTAATGATCTTAACAACTCGATGAAGTTGGCAGAGCAATATTAGGTCATTTAAAAGATGAAACTGGGGCTCAGAGAAGTGGATGAAGGTGGACAGCATGGAGACGTGGAAAGGGAGGAGGCTTTGAGATCAGGCAAACCCGAAAGCAAATGGAGTGTGTGTTTGGCTAAGTGGCTTAAACCGCTCCTAGCTTCGGTTAGCTGCCGGTAGTGTACATTCCGCGGGTTGCTTTGAGGGTGCGAGTGAATCCACTGTCTGTATTGGTATGCGGTGTCTGACGAGGAAGAGACATTCGGGAAATGGTCAGATGGCAGCAGCGTGGTGTCGTCGCCGACGTCACACAGGGAGAAGCAGAGCCGGATCTAGGAGTATCCCTTTAGGAATACCACTACACGAAGCACTTACAGCCGCCATCACAGGCAACCGCCAGGGTCTACCTGACCTCTGGAGAGTTACCCGGGCTGTGCCTACCCATCCTCGTGTGAGAGAGAGAGAGAGCGTTCAAAGGGCTCAAATCATTAAATGGAGATAAGTACTTGAATCTAAGTTATACTTAAGACTTTTTAACAGATTGAACCAAAACATCCAGTGATTTTGCAGAGTAAGGTATCAATAAGATAACATCAGGATATGTGGATCAAATATGAGTACTTAATAAAGAACAACAACCGCGAATCACAAAATTATGGAAAACAGCCATCATGGAAATATTTGTGTGATGGTGGTGGTGTTGTTACTTTTTAGACAGAATATACTGGGAATCGTTATCATGATTCTTCAGCTTAAGTTTAATCATATCCTCCAAATAGCAATATCTGGTAAATTGTCATTAGAGTGCCTCATACGTGCTGAACAAGGAATAGTCACGGCTTCTCATTTTTTTAAATAAGCCTACTTATGCTTACTCCATGGAAGAGGATGCTGAGGGCCAGAGAGACTCCATACACCGTCCATTTCACACAGTGAATAAGAGGGAAAGATAGAAAAGAGACCCAGGTCTACCAGGATCCCAAATTCCCGCTCTTCGCCCAGCCCTCCATCCATTCCCTGCTGGATGATTTCAGGGTCACGATCGTAATGCTTTCCCTCAAGCTAATCAGCGTTTCAGACTCCCAGATAGACCACAAGCAATAGCAAAATATGTCGGTTGGATTTTGTGTTTCCTTTGGAGATGTGAATTGAAACATTGTCTCCCAAGTACATAAGCCTGAGAAATGGAACTCCACCACGTTAAGTGACCCTGTGCATCGCTGTTGGCTACCTGAGCTAGAATGAGCCAAAAGCTCTGGACACACCATGGAAATTTAACATCCACGTGTCCGAGGGCACAGCCTTCAATCGCGGTGGGTTCTCGGTTAAATTTAGCATGAGACAAAGGGGAAAGTGGCTAAGAGCCCAAGCTCAACCTCCTTCGTGGAGTCCCCAGGGACCGGAGTTTAGCCATCGGCTTTGCAGATTCAGAAAGCTCATGTCGTACAAGGCACTCGGAGCTGTGGGGCCCAGGGGTATTGTCTCGCTCCAGCATTCCGGCCCATACATCCATGTTCTGTGACTTTGTTTGACGGTTAAAAGTATACCCAACTATAAGTCCCCCCCGCCCCCGCCACAGACACACACAGGAGGCAAATCTACACAGGAAACTTGAACACCAGGTCAAAGCTGCGTCATTACAAGAGCTGGACCAGCCAAGCTACTGACGGTCCGATGTCCTGATAGGGGCCTAGGAGCCAGTCTGCCACATGACTACTTACTGACCTTCATGGATCAGGGCACCCTGACTCCTGGGCAAGTCTCGGATCTGCTGACCAGTTCCAACTGTCTGGGAATTCCCGGAGAACACCCCCACTCTCTGCTTATCCTAGACTCCTACTTCCGTTCCAGTCTTTGAGAAACAGATAAGCTGGGATGAGATTCAGACTGTCACTTCTTAGCAGAATGCTTTTAAACGAATTATTTAATCGTTCAGAATTCCTCAAGCGAACCTTTATAAAACGGAATTGCAACACCTAACTTCTGGATTTGTGGTGAGAGATGAGATGCAATACATAAAAATTACATACTACAGTATCTAGCAATGAAATGGTAGTCGATGTTATCATTTTTGTACAATTATCACGAGTTTAATTTACCTTCAGACAAACCATCATTAGGTCGTTCGGCCTTTTGTCCCTTGTTAACTATTTCGACCTAAAGAAGTTCTATTTTCGGGTGATTTCTCTAGCAAGCTAATCATCATCTCTGTATTTAATTATTCATCTATCGAAGCCTTAGTAGCGTCTTACAACTCCCCACGTGTACCAATCCTCGGAGATACTAAGATTTCATGAAAATGATAGAAATGTTTTTAGAAGACTTTCCTGGCCAATTTCACATCCTCGGGGTCCTTCACGGTACAGACAACGTAGAAATTGCTCAGTAATTACCTGTCGAATTACGCTTGCGTACCAGCTTAGAGTTCACAAAAGACTCACTTCCGTGATCTCGTTTGGTCTTCAAAGAAGGTTGAGTGCTTATAGCTCCATTTTTCGGGCTAGAGATACTGAGACTCGAGTTGTACAATTCAGCATCCCTGGGCTTACAGACCAGTCTGCCCGACAGCGCGCTAGGGAAGCCTCCTGAAGGAAGGACAGGAAAAGAGTTAAAATCATTGGGAGGAAGTTCAGTTCGGGAGTTAAGCTCTAAATGCACTTGATGTTACAAATTAGGTGATGATCTCATCTGAATTCATACTGTGCATTTGTTCACTGGGCAAATTTGGCTTAAGAGGACTCTTGCTGAACAAAACGACGGAATTGTTTAATACTGAAAACTCTGAGTCATTCAGATCGTTGCCTTATGGCAGGATCTAAATTAAACAGGATGTTCTACATAGGCTTCTGGCATTCAGTAAGTGGTATTATTATTATTATTATTATTATTATTATTATTATCATCATCATCATCATCATCATCATTATCATTTTTATTACATTACTCTTAGTTCATTCTTGGTTCGATGACCTGGTTTTTCATGCCTCTTCTTTAGACTTTAAGTTTCTCTGAAATTTCTTTGAGGCCCTTCTTGTCATGAAACAGCTCCTCAGGAAATGACTAGAATACGGCAGGTGCTTAGCAAATGACTGTTTAAAGAAAGACGGTGCCTTCAGCTCTGGGCCTGTGGTGTTTGCGATGTCCGCAGGAGGTAGGGCTGGCCTCTGAGTTGAGGCACGTATATCTCAATCCCTGAATCTCGGTGTACTTTCTTACCCCTTCCTTTATTCCTAAAATGCACCGTCAGGACTGCCCCTCAGGCATTCATCAGTCAGTGGAGAGTCTGTCACTGGCCTGCCAGTACCCTCCCCCGTTCGGCGTGGTCCTACCCTCCTGTGAGAGAGCCAAGGGAAAACAGGAATGAGGTAAACACGTAAACTTTCCAAAAAAAAAAGAAGAAAACTTCTAATGAGGCTGTTGATCAATTTTTTTTTCCTAGAGTCTCATTTTATCTGAATGGTAACACAACTTTAATATCAAAGAACAGAAAGAAAGAAGATAGGGAGGAGGAACATTGAGGAAGAAAGGAGGGAGGGCAGAAGGAAGAGAAGAGGAAGAGGAAATAGAATGAATGAGAAGAGAGAGTAAAGAGACAGACTATTTACCACAGAATGGAATAAAGGGGAGGGAAAAAAAAATACTGAACAAAAGGAGCCTCTTCCACAAAAGAGAAACAGAGATGGCTTTTGAAAACAACTACCAGGAGTAATAAATTCCAGAACTGGAGATTTCATCGGCTCATTAAGGTTTTTTCCAAAATCATTTAAAAAAAAAAAAAAACGAATGTACACACACTTTGCCTCAAGATATTTAAGGGAAGTTACTTGTTACCAAGACAGTTTCAAAATACTTCTTTTTTAAAAATGCCCACTCATAATAGCAGAAAAACTAGGAGAGGGAAAAAAAAACCTGTAACAATCCATTTGACTTCAATGCCTCCGTTCGTCAGAAATCCAATAAAATTAAATGTTGCATTTAATCCAGTTTAGCTGATCGCCCTGACCAGGGTATAGAATTAGAAATCCAATCATCATATTTCTTTTTCTAAGTAAGAACATCTCTAAAATGTAAGTTAATCATTTTGATATGAAAATAGAGAAAAATACGTAAAATTATGACCAAATGGATAGATATCTGAGAACTCTTGATTTCAAAATGTTTACTCAAAGTTCATTACATGTGTCCTCTCTCCGCACCCCCTCTTTCTCTCCCCCCACCCCCCGACCCTCCTTCCCAAATATACACACGTTACTCCCTCCCTCAACTCCAAATAATATCCATCATTTTGGATTTGCTCGATATAATTGTGTAGAGAGAATCAGATGTATGTTGTATGTATTTTACATTCAGTCCTTTCTTTGTTTTCCTGTCTTAATGAGAAAAAGCATGGAGTCTTAATTTAGATCTTCTCTTCCAGCCTTGACCCAGTTTGAGTGGCACGGCTATGTCTGACCTTCCTGATTTTAATATTCTCTTCAGCAATTCGTAGTTTGCTTCTAGTCATTTCCTACCTCTCTTTGGGTAGATTGTCATTATTAGAATGATGGCTCTTAAACTTTGAAACGAACAGGGGCTAGCATTTTTATAAGCTTTATCTTCGAGGAATAAGTGAGGAATGTTTGAGAGCAAAAACATTTCTTGACTGAAAAGCATTGTTTTCCCTTCATGAAATGTTAATTTCGGATCGGGTGAAATGCAGCAGAAATATTTATGAGCAAATGTCTCTTTGCGAGCCCGGTTTGGTAGCACCGGTGAATCCCCTAGTGGAGAACCAGTGTTCCCCAGGATAAAACGAGGAAATGGGATGTGTTTCTTTACATACTTCCAGCTGTGCAAACCGCTAATGATACCATAAGGGTATTAATTATTTTCGGATTAAGATCCGCACCAAAATCCAATCTGCTTACGAAACGCGTCTTTTCCTCCTAACGCGTCTGCTGAGACCCCGCAGGTGGGTCACAAGCTCGGAAGCAGCCGCCCCGGTTTCGACGCTCAATGGGATGGACGATCTTTGGACGTCTTAAGCTCACTCCCAAACCGGAGCACCCTCCGTCCTTTACTTTAGTTTTCTGAAATACTTATGTGTTTCAACCACTAAATTCACGATCTCAACAAAGTGCCTTTCAAACCCACCAAGCAATCAATCGATCGCCTCCAAAACCGTGGGCTCGTTTGGCCGAATGGGTGGTTGGGGCAGGAACCCCTTACTTATAGGCCAGCACCCATGCTGTGCAGCTCGCTCACGTGGCCTTGGTCACACCCGGAGGGGAGCGAAGTGAGCCTTCCAGGGAGGCCACGTAGGCTAGAGCAGTGTTTCTCAAACTGGGGTTCATTTTGACACGCACGGAGAACCGGCTCCTTCCGACCTGTGAGCCCTGTGGAAATGCTATCGTCGCAATGCAAGCATAGATTTCTAAGCCAAATGAAACCGAGCTTCAGCGTATTCTGGCCCTTTGCCTGTGCATTACAGCCACGTGGTTTTCACGCCCAGGTTGGCGTTTGTGGTTTGATTCGCAAGGGTGTCTGACTCGTAATGCATTTGGCATTTTCCCTCGTTGCAGAAATGAACAGGCATCACGGAAAGGGATGGTCTCTCCCTGTGCTCCCCCGAGGGCCCAGGGTCTCCTCCTGCCCCGCCCCTCCCTTACCGTGGGCCCCTGCAGGCGGGGCCCGGTCTCCTCTTGAGCCACCGGAGTGTGTCTGCCAGGATCCCCACAGCAGAGCCATTTGCACCAAGTGCCCTGCTGTGACGGACAGATGGCCCTGAGCTTCACTTCGACTAAGAGCCATACTTAGGCTTTATTTCTGTGGCTAACTAGAAAGAGAAGCTAAAATAAGTGCCCCAGTTCCTACAGAAAGTGAATGTGCAGACCACGATGAGATCTTCCCCACGCTGGGGAGCTGCCTCTCGCGGTCCCCAAAATCCTCTTTGATCTTGGACAGTCTCCGGAAGTCCCGTGAAGAAAGACCTGCAGGCAGGGGGGCCCTCAGCCCAGAGGCGATGTCCCTCATGATCATGCCCCCGGTAGAGAGCAGGCTGGCTCCTAAGGAGCTTGATAAAGGAGCTGAGAGGAACCTCTTCTACTGAACCCCCACGGAGCCACATGGATTCCCTCCCGGGGTGACTTCCTCTGCAAGCCAATATCACCTTTTGTTCCTCTATTATTAACAAGTCCCTATTTAATCTTACACATTGCGATCATTTACAGCACTATGGAGAAAACACTCAAGTGCATGAGGACAGAGCCTTGCTCTGTGGTCTCTAAACCCTAACATCCAGGTGGTGCCCAGCACATAGTAGATCCTCAGCAAAAGTCTGCAGCATCCCTGGACCAAGCCGACCTCGATGACAGGTGCGTGAGCCTGAGTTTCACTCACTCGTCACCCGTAGACTGGACTGACAGAAATGGCTGCTCGGTGAGGTTAGACGCCATTCCCAATGTCATCTGTGTCATAAACGTTTGGATGTGGTACATTTTCTGTAAACAGTTCACTGAAAATTAACGCAGAAGTAACTCTGAATTAGGGAAGATTCTTTACGAGCAGCGACGGTTCCTGCATTTCCGTCGAGGATGAGCTCGGGACGCCAATGCAAATGAAAGTGTGGTCATTTGGTACTTTCCCTCGGAATGAGAAGACGTCAGTGAGTGGCAGTGGCATTTGCAGACGAGAAGGACTGATGCCTCTGTGTCCACTTCCTTCTGCCTTACTGCCCATTACAATACCCGGGGCATCAAGAAAAAAATCAAGACCCGGGCTGCAACCCAGAACAACTGAGTGGACCTTCCCGAGACATCAGCAGTTTTTAAAGCTCCCCCGTTAATTGTGAGGGGTAGACAGGTATGAGATTCATGCTCACCCCATGAACAACAGGTAGGCGCTCCTCATTTCTGGAGAACAAAACCTGAAAGTTATATATAGGGCACCTAGTTCCTCTGAAAGCTCAGATTGTCATTCATCACTATTGCTCCATGTCTTAGGTATCTTAAGTTCTCATGCAGTCCTCATAAGAGCCCTACAGACAGCTGCAGCGTTACCCCCACTTTACAGATAAGCAAACTGAGGCTCAAAGCAGGTAGATAGTTGCCCTAACACAGACGAAAACGTGTCAAGGCCGATGGTTGGCAGCACCGGTTTATTTATCCCACAACTGATGGACGTGAAATTCTGTCTGACACACACAGCAGCATTCCAGGTTCATTGCATTCTTTTTGACAATAACGCACATCAGGAAGGGAAGGGCCTGGTCTTTCCCATAGCATATTACCTTCCTAAAACCTATGGATGTGAAATTCTGTCTGATTCACCACATCCTTTACAAAACGACTTCGATCTGATTTTTTTTAAAAAAGAAGACGACAAGACAAGGCTCTGGTGCTCTTGGGTCTTAGAGATTCTGAGCAGAGCAAAGAGCTGTTTGCCTTAGAGAGTGCCGTTCATCTGTCATGCTGACGACACCACCTGGCTGACTCCTGCTCTCACAAGGGTCACTGAAACCCCAAATTCTGCTTTTTAAATGCCACGAAAGTTTGGCCTCTCTTCGTGACATTTTTCAATTCTTTTTACACAGAAGATCGCTCGCGTCTCTCAAAAGCTGCTAGTAAAATACCTTTTGTGAACTTTTGTTAAGATTTTGAAATCCAAACCTAATAAGCACTGAAGTTACAGATAAAATAATGTGCCAAGGTTTAAGTGCAAGGCAGAGGTTAAGGATCCCCTCGCCGCCTCCTCCCTCCCCGACGTCCTGTGTGTTAGTGCTTTGTCAGAGTCTTCTCCGATTTTGCTCTGCAAGGAAATTAGAAACGACAATAAAATGTAGGAACCGTAATAACCTATTTCCAGCTTTTTAAAACTATTTTCACCACCAAATACCAATGGATTGTAGTTTCTTAAATGGAACTTTTCTATGAAATCTTTGAGCTGAAAGAGACCTATTGGGAGCAAACGGCTTGTTTTTCAGGGGACAAAACTGAGTCCCAGAGCGTCCCAATGCCTTGTTTGAGGCTATTCAGTAGGTGACAGGGGCAGGGCCAGAAAACAGCTTCTCTGGCTACCTCTCCAGGCCTCTGATCAAAGATAGTTTAATCCCTATAAATATCAATATCTAAAAGTCATGGCCAATAAAACCCTAGATACCCAGATATACCACGACTGACATTAAAGCAACTTGCAAACTTCACTTCGTTATACAAGTAATCGTCTGTCCCTATGTCCATGGCACTTTATAGTTTGCAAGACATTTTCATATGCATCAGCTTCGTTCACACTTAAAACAGTACCGTGAAAGAAAGATGCGGATGCTAGCACTTCCAAATGTGGAGAGACCAAGCGATCACACAGCTCGTTAATGGCAGCCCTGCAACTGAACAGAGTCCCTCAGCTTCCCATGCAGGACTCACAGTGTTGGGTGTGCATCGTTTGTGTGATATCGGCTAAGATTCAAGTCCCCTTCTCACCACCGTAGAGGGACAGCTTCTGAAGGAGGCCGTGACTGGACCCTCCGCACTGCATCCAGAGAGGATATTCAATGAATAAG
>NW_011888944.1:394425-400451 GCF_000151845.1 Pteropus vampyrus | reverse complement strand
CATCAGCAGTTTTTAAAGCTCCCCCGTTAATTGTGAGGGGTAGACAGGTATGAGATTCATGCTCACCCCATGAACAACAGGTAGGCGCTCCTCATTTCTGGAGACCAAAACCTGAAAGTTATATATAGGGCACCTAGTTCCTCTGAAAGCTCAGATTGTCATTCATCACTATTGCTCCATGTCTTAGGTATCTTAAGTTCTCATGCAGTCCTCATAAGAGCCCTACAGACAGCTGCAGCGTTACCCCCACTTTACAGATAAGCAAACTGAGGCTCAAAGCAGGTAGATAGTTGCCCTAACACAGACGAAAACGTGTCAAGGCCGATGGTTGGCAGCACCGGTTTATTTATCCCACAACTGATGGACGTGAAATTCTGTCTGACACACACAGCAGCATTCCAGGTTCATTGCATTCTTTTTGACAATAACGCACATCAGGAAGGGAAGGGCCTGGTCTTTCCCATAGCATATTACCTTCCTAAAACCTATGGATGTGAAATTCTATCTGATTCACCACATCCTTTACAAAACGACTTAGATCTGATTTTTTTTTAAAAAGAAGACGACAAGACAAGACTCTGGTGCTCTCGGGTCTTAGAGATTCTGAGCAGAGCAAAGAGCTGTTTGCCTTAGAGAGTGCCGTTCATCTGTCATGCTGACGACACCACCTGGCTGACTCCTGCTCTCACAAGGGTCACTGAAACCCCAAATTCTGCTTTTTAAATGCCACGAAAGTTTGGCCTCTCTTCGTGACATTTTTCAATTCTTTTTACACAGAAGATCGCTCGCGTCTCTCAAAAGCTGCTAGTAAAATACCTTTTGTGAACTTTTGTTAAGATTTTGAAATCCAAACCTAATAAGCACTGAAGTTACAGATAAAATAATGTGCCAAGGTTTAAGTGCAAGGCAGAGGTTAAGGATCCCCTCGCCGCCTCCTCCCTCCCCGACGTCCTGTGTGTTAGTGCTTTGTCAGAGTCTTCTCCGATTTTGCTCTGCAAGGAAATTAGAAACGACAATAAAATGTAGGAACCGTAATAACCTATTTCCAGCTTTTTAAAACTATTTTCACCACCAAATACCAATGGATTGTAGTTTCTTAAATGGAACTTTTCTATGAAATCTTTGAGCTGAAAGAGACCTATTGGGAGCAAACGGCTTGTTTTTCAGGGGACAAAACTGAGTCCCAGAGCGTCCCAATGCCTTGTTTGAGGCTATTCAGTAGGTGACAGGGGCAGGGCCAGAAAACAGCTTCTCTGGCTACCTCTCCAGGCCTCTGATCAAAGATAGTTTAATCCCTATAAATATCAATATCTAAAAGTCATGGCCAATAAAACCCTAGATACCCAGATATACCACGACTGACATTAAAGCAACTTGCAAACTTCACTTCGTTATACAAGTAATCGTCTGTCCCTATGTCCATGGGACTTTATAGTTTGCAAGACATTTTCATATGCATCAGCTTCGTTCACACTTAAAACAGTACCGTGAAAGAAAGATGCGGATGCTAGCACTTCCAAATGTGGAGAGACCAAGCGATCACACAGCTCGTTAATGGCAGCCCTGCAACTGAACAGAGTCCCTCAGCTTCCCATGCAGGACTCACAGTGTTGGGTGTGCATCGTTTGTGTGATATCGGCTAAGATTCAAGTCCCCTTCTCACTACCGTAGAGGGACAGCTTCTGAAGGAGGCCGTGACTGGACCCTCCGCACTGCATCCAGAGAGGATATTCAATGAATAAGAGCCTAGGAGCTGCCTTCCTTCTCCTGCCGGCATTCGCTGACCTAGGAGCGTAAGACGAGGCACGTGGGACGATACACAGGATGTTTGGGGACCTGGAGCTGAGTCCTAGCTCTTTAGCAGCTTTCCTGCAGTTACTATCCAAGATCACACAGCTCCAGGCCAAATCTCGCCCATCGGCATGCATGGTCTTTGACAATTAGAATCCAATGGACATTCCCAAGTTCTTTTCCGCTTTCTACCAACATCCAGATGGCTGACCTCTGCGCAAAGCCCCTCTGGCACACTATGCATTTTAAGATCTTCGCAGCTTTGCACATGGCCCTCCATTTGCCCAGACACCTTCCCTAAGTCTGAGCCTAGGACACACAGACTTAGTCCGCAAGACCCAGCTCGGGTACTATCTCCATTACGATGATTCCCCTGGCTCTCCGAGGCAGAGTTGGCCTGCGTTTTGTTTTGTCTTATGTGCATCTGTTTTTACAAAGCACTTTGATGACAGCCATCACAGGGGGATGCGGAAATGATATCCTTGAGTTTTAACAGTGCCTAATGGGCAGAGACTGTGTCTTATGGACACAATATTTTCACAAAGTAAGTTTTCAGGAAATGGCAGTTGGATAGATGGATGGGTGAGTGGATGGACAGATGGATGGACGGATGGATGGATGGATGGATGGTTGGATGGACGGACAGATGGCAGAATGAACTGGAAGTGCCTAGAGCTCAGTGGAGTGCATTAGGGTGACTGGCTAGGAAATGGGATTTCTGAGTCCTGTGGATCTGGGCTTTTATTGCGGATGGCTGATCTGGGGCACACAGTTTAACCTCCACGAACCTCATTCCCTGTGGTATCTACTCTCTTCCCAGCTGTACTCGGCCGGAAGCCGCAGGAGGCTGATGAGTAGATTCTGTGTTGGTGACTCCTCGCCCCCAGCTGCCTGCTGTGTTCAGCCTATGAGAGACAGCAGCAGGAGGTCCGGGGCCAGGGGGGCATGAGATGGGGGTGTTTATTCCATGCACCGCAGCTCCCTTTCTGAGGGTCCCTACCTGGAAGCCACAGTCCCCTTTCCACCAGCTCTGTCTCTGTGCCCCAGTGGCTCGCCTCTCCCCTGCAAGACCGGGCACGCTAACCGCACCTCCGGGTCCTTCGCTGTCCTTGGTGGATTCCCTACGCCCTGTCCACACCTTTTAACTGGTCTCTTTATTAAACTCTTCTCAAATTACCTGATTTGAGGGTGCCATCTGCTTCTGGCTGGAACCCTAACTAATACAGTGAGGAATATCCTTTATACCTCCCGGGGCCTTTGTGTAGATTAAATATGACCATTGACTGACATATAACCCTTATCGACCACTCCCAGGGGCTCTGATGCTAATTTACATGGTAAATGGGGCTCACCATCTCTCCTACATGGGAGACTACGAGCCTCAAGTAAAATGCTGCGTCCTACGTGAAGCAGTACATAAATGTAACTCCCAATAAATATTTCACGGCCAAGTCACACTTTGAATGGAAAAGCATCCCAGCTCCGAGAGCAGAGCCGGCCAAGGGCCCGGGGGGAGAACACGCCAGGGAGAAGCGGGCTCAGGAGAGCTTTGCTCTGCTCCCCGGGGCAGATGGGATGAATGCTGACAGAAAGAGGACAGCCTGTCAGGGACGAGCCTCCCCCTGTCCCCCCTCCCGCCCCCCAACCCCGCTCCAGAAATAAACCAATTATTGACCTCGATTGATTCTCTCTCCGACTCTCCTCTAGGCCGGCACCTGTATCTTGTTTTAACAAGAAGCAGCAGCAGCATGCTCCCCAGAATTAAAACGTGCGGTGGGAGGCGCACTAATGGGTTTGCTTTTGTTTCCACAGGCTGAGTCGAAGATCCCTCTCATTTGCCGGGTGCCAAGAACAATGAACAGGCAGTAAGTACCTCCCTGTCGCCGTGAGCTCGAATCCCCTCATGGGAATGGGAGTCAGATCCTGGAACCCCAGCTGAGGGAGGGCGCCACAGTGCCCCTCCTGGGAAGGGCTCTTCCGGTGTCCGGACCGAGCCTGAGAGGCCGGGGTCCAGGATGTGTGCGTCGGGGTTCCGTGAATACCTTTTCCAGTAATGACATGTTTTGAGGGGCAGGCCACTTGTTGTCACAGGTATATGGTTGGAGCAGGGACGAGATACCCCACCACCAGAATGCCCAAAGGGCACTCAGAAATAGTCATTATTTCACATTTCAGTGAAGGTAGAACTAAAAAAAAAAAATTAAAATTAAAAAAAAAAACGAAAAAAAGAAAGAAAAAACAGTGGTTTGCACACTTATTCCCATAGCAGAAAACCTGGAATCCAACCTCCTCCTTGGGGAACCCCCAGAGAGGGTGATGCAGTCAGTTTAGGCTTTGGGAACTCAAGAGAAAAACGTTCACACACATTCTGGACGGCAAGAGCCCCCAAAGCGTCCTCTTTAAAATACGCTGAAAAGGTCTAACTAACGGTCAGCTAGCTTTGAGTGTTGTTTAACTATTTCTAATCCTCATGGAAATTTTAGAAAATATACAAAAGTGCAAAGAAAACAACACTCACCCCTGATCCCGTCACCCAGAAACAACCACTCTGGCTAAAGATTTCTTAAGTCATTTTTCTATATTTCTGTGTAATATTTTAAGGTTTTGGGAAACCTACTTCTAAAACACTTATTGTTTTCCGTCACTCATTCAATAATACTGTTTTACATTATGAGCATTGTCCCCTCTTATTAAAACTTCTTCAAAATCACAGCGTTTAAAGGTTAGTATTTAAATAAAGTTCATGACCCCTCATCCGCAATTCCAAAGTCAAAAGGCTTCCAAATACTGAAATATTTTTGTAACTAATTTGACAGCAAAGCTTGACCTGCAATAAGGCAAAGTTGTGTATGTTCTTCACTGAGCCCACTTAGTGTGAACGTCCACACGTCACGGCAGAAATATGAGTGTGTTTAATGACCAGGTGTTATTCCAGAACTTACTGGGGATATTACATGGTATCCAGTCCATGCACAATATTTCTTTTCTAAAACCCAAAATATTCTGAATCCTTCAAATTTGGATAGAGAATGGCAGACCTGCATTTTATCCCGTGGCTTATAGTACCTTGACCTTGGTGTTGGACATCTCTGTTGTTACCCATAAAGTTTTATGAGGCGGTTTTATTGCTGAGACTAAACTTAATACTCTATCCTCTGGAAGTGTGAGAGTAGGCTGTGTCACTACGGTCCCCTGCGTGCAATGCTATGTGGTCTTGTCACAGGTAATGCAATTACACCACGATCATCTGTTATTACACAGGAACACAGGTTCAATCAAATTATCTGGCAATAACCTAGTTTTTTCCCTTGTGTCGGGAAACTTGTCTTTTATATTTATTAATTTTGGAAAGAGTTTTGAGGGTAAACAAGGTGTAACGATGAAGTAGTTTGAGAGCTAGGAGAGCCTCCGAGGTATGCAATTTAAGCTTCCACGCTGGGCTGTAACTGGGTGGTAACCCCGTTAGCAATAGCCGCGTGGGATAGAATCTAGACTTGCCGAATGCGCTGGCAAAGGGCTCACGACATCCAGCAATAAGTTCCTCTTTGCATTGACACCAACGGAATGGCTTGAAGTTAGGATCGCGCGTCGAGCCACGCACTTGGCTAAGCAAAATGATGAAACTTTCCTGTAACACGTTCTCGTTCAAATTCATTGTCTAATTTGGAGAATAAAAGAGTCAAGAGAATAAAACATTCTTCAGGCCAGACACCCCGCTAAGTCATTTCGCATGGGAATCTGGGCCCTGCTGTCTCTCCACTCAGCACTCAAACACCCTTTCCGAGCCGCCACATAAACACCCGCCCGACCTTGGGATAGCGCTGTCCCGACTTCAGAGCCACATCTCTCTGATTCCAAAATCTGTGACCTTTGCCCTGTACTGAACTGCTTCACAACGACTCAGGAATTATCCCTGTGTACTTCTCATCAAGCACGCATCCCTGAACTGAAGGGCTGCTTTGCTTAGGAGAGGCGTATTTCTTCTTTGAAACCTCGCATGACAAAATTCACTCAATTGCCGGGTGAGGAAGGATATCGGGTCCTCTCAGAAGGACCCAGCTCAATGTCTGGCACACAGCAGATGCCCCATAAATATTTCCCTCTCTACGTATGCATGATAAAACTCTTTATAAGCTCCAGGCCATTACTTTCCTTCATGATAGATGTGAACAACCCCTACCTTCGACCTCAGGGAGTGACTTCATTTTGATTTGCAGGAATTAATAAGTGTAAAT
>NW_011888944.1:390043-394375 GCF_000151845.1 Pteropus vampyrus | reverse complement strand
CAATAACCTAGTTTTTTCCCTTGTGTCGGGAAACTTGTCTTTTATATTTATTAATTTTGGAAAGAGTTTTGAGGGTAAACAAGGTGTAACGATGAAGTAGTTTGAGAGCTAGGAGAGCCTCCGAGGTATGCAATTTAAGCTTCCACGCTGGGCTGTAACTGGGTGGTAACCCCGTTAGCAATAGCCGCGTGGGATAGAATCTAGACTTGCCGAATGCGCTGGCAAAGGGCTCACGACATCCAGCAATAAGTTCCTCTTTGCATTGACACCAACGGAATGGCTTGAAGTTAGGATCGCGCGTCGAGCCACGCACTTGGCTAAGCAAAATGATGAAACTTTCCTGTAACACGTTCTCGTTCAAATTCATTGTCTAATTTGGAGAATAAAAGAGTCAAGAGAATAAAACATTCTTCAGGCCAGACACCCCGCTAAGTCATTTCGCATGGGAATCTGGGCCCTGCTGTCTCTCCACTCAGCACTCAAACACCCTTCCCGAGCCGCCACATAAACACCCGCCCGACCTTGGGATAGTGCTGTCCCGACTTCAGAGCCACATCTCTCTGATTCCAAAATCTGTGACCTTTGCCCTGTACTGAACTGCTTCACAACGACTCAGGAATTATCCCTGTGTACTTCTCATCAAGCACGCATCCCTGAACTGAAGGGCTGCTTTGCTTAGGAGAGGCGTATTTCTTCTTTGAAACCTCGCATGACAAAATTCACTCAATTGCCGGGTGAGGAAGGATATCGGGTCCTCTCAGAAGGACCCAGCTCAATGTCTGGCACACAGGAGATGCCCCATAAATATTTCCCTCTCTACGTATGCATGATAAAACTCTTTATAAGCTCCAGGCCATTACTTTCCTTCATGATAGATGTGAACAACCCCTACCTTCGACCTCAGGGAGTGACTTCATTTTGATTTGCAGGAATTAATAAGTGTAAATCTGGAGAAACAAGAAGCAGAAATCCTGCACCCAGCAGAGTAGTCAGTGGCTGCCTTCCTAGTCACCCAGGAGTCCTTACAAACCGAGCCTTAGGCCAAGCAGACCCATCCTCTAGAGCTATCAAAGTCGCATCGCTAGGACTCAGCTTCGTGGTTGGCTGGTCATTAAAAACCCACAAGCTGTGAGGGAACACAGCCAAGATGCAGGGCGAGGCTTCACCGGGGGTTGCAGACGTGGTCGGTGGTACCTTCGCAGGAGCAGCAGGTGTGTCAGCCCTGGCACTCGTGAACATGGGTGTGATGGGACAATGAGGAATTTTAAGACAGCTTTCCTTCTTCCCTTAATGGCAAAATTGCCAGCTGGTGATGAAACTAGCTGACTTACCTCACTTGAGAAACTTCCAGCTGAACAAACTTGTCCCCTGCTGACTGTCCACAAGCTTGGACTTTTCATGATTATGGCCTTGAAAAATGTCACAAAGAGCAAAGAAGGCTGTGACTTGTTTTAATATTTGAATTTTTCGTTATCATACGAGTAATGTGTATTCATGTTAGAAAATTTAAAAATACAAAAAAAAACGTATACAAAGAAAAACTACCACTAATCGAAACACTAAAAAGGGGTCAGCGTTATCGGATGTTACTTTTTAGGCTTTCTTATGCAACGGTGCATCCTATTTTCACTTTTGAACTTTAATATATCATAAGCGTTTTTCCTATGTCACTAAAGTTGTTTTGATACCTATGCGATCTCCCATCATTCAGGCATCTCGTATTTTATGTGACTATTTTTATATGTTTCTGCTACTGGGAAATCAGCATAACTCGTGAACGAATTTGACGAGCCCTATTAATATGATCACGTCTAAATGTGAAGATGCTACGTTTTATTACCTGGCAATAAAAAAACCAAACACCCCGGGGAGTCCTATAAGCCAGACCAGCAGCGTTCGAAAGACCTGACCCACAGTGACAACGTGTAACGATCGCGTAGCATTTGATTATGTAAACGTGCAGAGAAGTTGGAAGTAAGGTCCCGCATGCACGGCTGGGGGCTCCACACCATCGGCCATTAGCGTGGTCTACTTTCCACGTACCCAACACCCCTCCCCACCAAGATAAAACATAGGAAGAGAGGGAAGTTGACTTCATGAAAACCTTTGGTCATATCCGAATGCACCTGATATCAAGGGCTAAAAATGTTCCCAAAAGTTTGGGATGGATATGACTTGGAGCCAATATCAGGAAGTCCTGGAAAACACGTGCATTAGAAAGAGGAAATGGTTTCCTGGAGGCCTGGCGCCTGGAACTTCAGAATTCCTGGTGAAGAGAGGCCAGAGGTCACCACCAGGAGCAAAGCAGTTTTGATCGTGGGCTAAATGTCGCGTAGCAGACTTAAGAGTATCTCCTGCCCAGTTCTGTGTTCTTGCTTTCCCTTCTTCTCTATTATTTTTTAGAGAAAAGGGATGTTTTTTAAGAAGTATATGCTAACAGCTTAAAAGAGCCATGGTGAGCTAATTCGAGAAAGAAGGTGTCAAGTTCGAACACTTATTTAGCTCCCACGGTGAGGAGGCCAAATACTTCGGCGATGAAAAGCATGGGCTCTGGGGTGATCTAACGGGTGTATCAGCTCTGTCCCTTACCAGCGGTGACATTTTAGGCATTTATTTAGCCTCTCCGAGCTGCATCTTCTCTGCCTATGGAATGGAAATAGGACTTATCTCAAAGCGTTGCAGAGAAGATTAAGTGACAATGACCGCAGCAGGTTCTGCTCTGGATCTGGCACACAGGGAGCTTCGCAGGGAAGTTGTCGCAGGGTTCACCCGCTAAAGATGGCCACCGCAATACCTCCCATCCCATAAGCTCGAGTGTAGTACGATCCGGACAGTCCCCATTCAGAGGAGAATCTAGTTCTCCAGCTCCTTCCACTTGCATGGGCCTGTGACAGTTTCACCAAGTGAGGTATGACAGAAGGGATATCGTGTAGTCCAGACAGAGGTTTTAGCCACCAGGCAGCTCTGCTTCCTGCCTTCGAAGCCAGCTTCCACCAGTCTTATGCTTTGACCGCCATGCAGTGAGAAGCCCGAGCCTCGTGGAGTAGCCCTGGGAGACAGTCCCATGGAAATAGAGGGAAGCTAGTGGAGGGGCACTAGGTCCCAGTCACACAAATCAAGGGCCGTCTTGGACATTCAGCCCGGTGCAGCATTGACATAACCATCTGAATGCAATAGCATGAGGGAGCCTAGAAGGGACCCGCCCAGCTGAGACCCAGGAGAGATCAAAATGAGTCACTGTTAAGCCACTGCTTAGGTGTGTTGGGCAGAGAGATGACTTCATGCAAGACCTTTGCGGTTAGATATTCAGGATACAGTTTAGAGATCCGTATCAGTTGATAGTCCACCTCGAAGGATGTTCGTGCTAGATGAGAAGGGAGATAAACCACTCACGGTGGGCAGGCAGGGGCTTGCCCATGAGGGGTTCTTTGTTCCAAGTGCGTGCAAAGTACAGGGGACACGGAGGAGTGAGTGGGGGCAAATCTTGGGTAAAGGTATGGTGGCATTAGAAGAGACATCCTCACAGAGGAGGTGACAGCTGGGCTGAGCTTGGGGACGGGACGATGGGATGCTACTGAGCAACAGAGGGAAGAGAGAGCAGGGTTCGACCTTCTTTACGTCGTTACTACAGCTGGAAAAATGCTGTCAGGATGTAACGTAAAGGGTGGCATCAAATTGACTGATAATTTCAATTTTGTTGCTTAAAACTGATTCTAAGTAACTGGAGAGATCATTTCTGGATGACTTATGATGGATGCTGGAATTTTATTTCCCATATCTCTATCGGCAGCAAAAGGAAGGAGCTGCGATCTGTAATTAGGAGGATGAAGGCCCGAGTCGGGGTCATGAGTTTAAAGCCCCGTGTTGGTGTGATGACCCTTTGGACTAGGTGGCTATTAGAGGCGTTGGTTGCCATTGTTGTTTGAACAAAAGTGTCCTGAATCATAAAACCTCTGCATCTAGATGAGCTTCTGTGGACTTTTCTCAGGATTCTATCAGCAGAGATCCAGGACATTTTATGCGAAAAGAACACGAAATCCTTCTCTGCCATCTTTGGCAAGGTTTTATTTTCTTCATTTTCTTCAGTTGTCTTAAACATCGATTAGAAAGAAAAGAATAATCACAAAATATGCATAAGGTATAAATAATAAAATAGTTCGGATATGTGGGCTCATTCTCCGTTTTTAAAAATTACCATTATTTTTTGAAGTTTTCATTCTCTCTCCTGTGATCACAGCTCCTTGCCCACCGCAGGGAATAATTGTCCTGAATTTTGTGTTCATCACTCACCTGCTTTTATTTTTCATGTTTTATGTTTGCTTCGTGAAAGGT
>NW_011888944.1:387175-389408 GCF_000151845.1 Pteropus vampyrus | reverse complement strand
CACAGAACTTGTTTGAGACTTTTGCCCATGTTTCTGTCAAGTTTTTTCATCTTTTTTTGGTATTGATTTGTATGGGTTATTTATTCTGTACACTTTTCTCGGTCGATGACTTGGATTTTCATTCTCTTTTGATGTTTTCTTTGAGTGATCATAATTTTGAGGCAGATGAGCATATCATACTTTTCTTTATGATGTGTTGATTTTGTGTATTGTTTAAAGAAACTTTCTTTACCCTGAGATCATGAAGATACTCTCCTATATTGAATTCTAAGCATCATAAAATTTGCCTTTGGCTTTTAGGTCTTTAATCAATCTGGAGTTGATTAATTTGTGTATGGTATTAAGTAGGGAGGATCAACTGTTTTTTATACGGGTAAACGATTTACCCAGCACCATATATCAAAAAGTCTATTCCTTCTACGCTGATCTGCAGTGTTAGCTCTGCCGTAAACCAAGTTTCCCTACACAGGAGAATCTTTCTCTGGGCTTTCTCTTCTGAGCCATGAGTACAGCATCTACCCCACATCAATTACACAAACCCTAATTAGTATAACTCTACTAATTCATGATATCTGGGAATTTATACCCCCTGGCTTGAGCTTCATCAATGAACTGGCTCTTGAATGTCAACTCTTTAATGTAAATATTAGGATTGGCTTGTCAATACATAAGTACACACAAAGCCTTTTGGGATTTTGATTGGAATTACTTTGAATCTATAGATAACCTTGTAGAGAAATGGCATCTTTATGATACTGAGTTTTCCAGTTCATGAACAAATTATGTATCTCCAGATAGAGATAGAGAGACAGACAGATAAACCAACAGACAGACAGAAAACTTTATCAGCATAATTCCATAATGTTTTATAATTTTTTTTTCCAAAGGACTGGACTTTAACTTCTTTTGAGAGATGTGTTTCTGGGCACTTTACATATTTTAAAGATACTGTAAATGTTAAGATATCAAAAGTTCACGTTGGCATGTTTGTTGTCAGTGTGTATGTTTTTATTCATGATGCATACAGCAGACTTGCCAAGCGTTTCATCGGTTCTAATGATTTGTCAGTTTATTCTTTGGGGTTTGCTATGCGGATAGTAATGTCACCTGTAAAAAACTGGATTTCATTTCTTTCTTTACATGTGTGTGTGTGTGTGTGTGTGTGTGTGTGTGTGTGTGTGTGTGTGTGTGTGTTTTGGCCTAATGGCACTGGTTAGGACCCAAAACGCTGATAAATTAAGGTGATGACAGCAAGGCCTTTGTTCTTCTTTGTTCTACTTTTTAAATGGGATGCTTTCAGTGTTTCGGCACAAAGCATGTGGCCTGTTTTCTGGTTTGGGTAAGCTTTGGTAAGCTTTGAACATCAGGTAAAAGACCCTCAGTTGAAAGGTCCTGTACTGGCTGCCGAGGCCCAAACTCAATAATCCAGCAGAGCCAGTGGTGCAATGGACCAGCCAGGAAGAGCTTTCTAAGCCAGGGTACATATGAAGTGCCAGAGGGAAGTGAAGAGCCATGTAGGAGCGCGGAGGGAAGGAAGCTCTCCTACCTCTACCTGGGCAGAAGGCGTATGTGGGAGGTGGAGAGACACAGAAAGTCTTCAGAGCTTGTGCCGAAGACAACAGGGGTTTTCCAGGTACACGTAGAAGGAAAACGCATGCTTAGCATGAGAATGCCTAGTGAGGTCTGGAAAAGAGGCTTCCTCCTAACCCAGCGAAGGCCACTGGTCCTGTCCCCCAGGAAACCAAAACTGCCTTGTATGAGGGATGAACATAAGAGCATTAGCAGAGGTGAGTAAATACGACCCTTTATACCTCTCGCTCTTAGGGAACCATCTTCCCGATACCGTGATGTTGAAAGTCTTGAGATATGAAGCGTGAGATGTTTCAGCGATATCTCTGAAAGGACTGGTGTTAGGACAGAACTACTATGTTTTCTCAAGTTTTGGCGGTAGGGTCTGAGAGACTTGGGACAATGGGCCAGCCACTGACTCAGGGCTAGAAAACCTGAAGCCTCACCCTCTCTCTACCACTCACGAGCTCTTTGAATCCAGGCAAGACCTTCACTCTATGAGTCTCAGACCCCTTACGTGAAAAAGAAAGATCAAAGCACCATTTTCCTCCCCCGTCTTTCTCGTGTCAGATGCTTGAAATGGCAGCATGTTTGCTCATGAACACAGAGGGCTGTGGCCACTGTGAAAAGAGATTATGTGAAGAGAGAGACTAAGCCTCGAAAT
>NW_011888944.1:375714-385925 GCF_000151845.1 Pteropus vampyrus | reverse complement strand
GTGTAGTCTTGGTGACAAGAATCTTAGTACGGCAATTTCTTCATGTTGCCAAACCCATGACCTTGAAAATAATTCTGGGCTTGACCCAGTTCCTGTAGAAACATCTGCAAAAAGTGGATCCGAGGAGGCAATAAATAGTTGGGAATAGTGGTTTGAACGCTGGCTCTTTGGGCTCCTGTGAGTCCTAGAGAGTTTTATTTGCCCTTGAAAATACTCAGCGTTTAATCAGAATAAAAAGGAAGATGCGGGTGAGAGCGGCAGCCTTCCCCATCACGCCGGCACGGCTCGGAGGAGGCAGGACCTCTCTCTCTCGCTCTTGACCGCACTAATGTCACGTTCCCTGCCCAGAAGCGCACGGCTTGGTGGCCGACTTCTGTCTCCTCCACTTGCCTTCCACAGGCCAGGTTCACCGACAGTGACAGCTTCTTCCCGACAAAACGATTTGCCTGGGCACGTGTGCTCTAAAGTGGGGAACGTGTCGCGGAAACTCATCATTGGACCATTTCACTTGGCACTTCAAGTTTGGGTCTGTTTCCTGAGCTGACACTTACGTGCACAGACTGTCTCTTCTTCCAAAGCTCTCTGGGTATAAAAATCAACCCTAACCTTGCAGAGTTCAGCCTCGAGTCCAGCCTCACTTTGGGGTGTATTTTAAGAAAGCATTAAAGTCAGCAGACACGCAGTTAGAATTGGAAGATTTCAAAACGGGTTTCTATACGATCAACCGTAGCGTGTGTCTGAGCGTGTCTGTGTGTATGTCCACGTGCGTGCCATGTGTAAAGTGCCCCCTGTGTGCCTGGTACAATCATATGTCACAGGATCATCCTAAGAATTAAATGAGGGTTAAATATATCATCGTCTCCAAAGTTAGAAGTTAAATATGTAAACTCAGTTATATCTGACATCAGCACCCGCGTCACTTCTGCTTAATAATGAGAATTTACAAGGTTCTTGCCCTCAGAAAGGAGAAGAATCGAAACGTCAAGAGATGCGTAGAATCCTAGAACAATCGAGCTAGGAGTCCCCTTGCAGCAGACGCATTCACTCTGCAGGCACCCAGTGAAGGTTCTGTCCCAGGCTGGGCACTGACGAGACCCCGGCGACGGTGACGTGAGCACGCTGCCAACCGCCCCTTCGGCGTGTCCTCACACCGCGTCATTAGCTGTTGGAGACAGCAAGCGCGTGACAGAGGACAGTGCGGGGTGCCCGCACCCATCTCGGGCTGGGGCAGGAGCCCAGGGAGGCAGGGGACCGGGGAAGGCGCTGAGGAGGAATGGCCTCCTTTTGCTACCCACGCTGCTCCCTTTTCTGGCCGGAGGTCTCCAGCGCTAGTCACAATAGTCAAGCTATGGAAACAACCCAAACGGCCATTGACAGACGAACGGATGAAGATAAACGGCATGTGCACCAGAATGTTATTCACCCCCGGATCCACTGCAGAAAGTCTTGGCATAGGCTGTACTTTATCCCCAGGGCGACGGGGGAGCCCCTGGAGTGAGAATGGTATCCGCAGTTTACCTTCCGCCCACGGAAATCCTTGTTTTCCGTTGAAGCCATGCCGAGCCCTGGTGCTGGCTCAGGTTTAACCCACGATGCAGACTTTGGGAGCCGTCCGGCTGTCTCTGCCCACCCCGAGTCTTCCGCTCCATCCCGTATAACTTCGGTCAGGCCGCTGCAACCACGCACGCACCCATGCCCGCCCTCCCCGGCCGGGGCGCCTGTGAAACCCTCCGACGAGCCACCAGCAAAGCCCCTGGCCACCCACCCCAGCTGTCCCGCAGGAGGCCGATTCTCTATTTAGAGGTCCACATCAGGCTTGAAAGCACGATCATCTTCCCCTATAGTTTAAAGACACCCAAGGCAAAAAATCATACATTTTGATCTAATACTTGATTTTATTTTTCACGTGAAAAATAGCCCTGACACGCTCAGAGGTGAGGGGAAGGCAGGGCCGGCTTCCGGGGGCCCCCTCTCGGTCTGCCTCTGAAGCCGCCGCCAAGGCTCCCAGGCGAGTCCTCCCCGCTGCTTTCAAGCATCTGCTTTTCATCCGCCTCTAAGTAGGTTCCGCGTTGCTGTTTATAGTTCCTGCGACAAGGACAGTTCTTGGGGAAGCAGAAGCCTGCAGAGCTCGGGAGAAGGCGGAATCACAATGAGGGAGGGATGAGAACAATAGCAACAGCTTGTTCTGTACGGCTCTGTGCAGGCTGCGTCGCAAGCCTCCTGATACGCACTAACAGCCGAGCCGTAGGGTTCCCGATTCATTAAGGGAGCGAAGTGGAGAATGTTTATGCAGCTTGTTTAAGGTTGCACAGCAGTTGGCAATCGAAGGAGAATTATGATACGGGAGAGGTGCGTGTGTGCATGTGTGTGTGTGTGTGTAATAGAGAGACCGAGACAGAGGCAGAGAAGCGGAGAGAGACCTTCAAGACCTCTTCAAAAAGTTTTAGCCCAGCCCCCAGCCGGATACCAGTGCCCTGGGCAGAGGCGCCCAGAGCCAAAAGTCTACTCATGGCTTTGCAAGTCAGACCCCAGCGTCGCTGACTCTCATGACTGAAGGAGAGTCGCCTGTGTTTCCATGGGTAACGATCCAAGCTGGAAATAGGAGGCCATGTGCCACAGTGGACAGAACCCGGACTTCAGAAATCGGGCCGTTTCAGAGCCGAGTTCCCGTGGCTCTACTTCACATGTGCCGCAGAAGAACCTGAGCATCGCTGGAGTCGTAGCCGTGACCTTCGTGAGAAGGTTCGGGAAGCCCGTGACAGTGGCCCTGTCCAGCGGTGCTGTCTGGGACGGTGGAGGGGACATGTTCAAAGTCTGGACTATACAACAGAGAGGCCATTCGCCACATGTGGATATTAAAAACTTAAACTGTGACTAGTGCAACTGAGAAACTGAATTTTTTTTAATTAACTTTAATTTAAATCTAGGTAGCCGCATGAGGATGTATGTGGCTGCCGTATTGGACGGTGAGGATCTAGAAGCTACCAATCCACGGTCTCACGTGTTCTCTGTGACAATGTTGAGTTATGAGATGCAGAAGGTCTCTTCTCATTTCGTTGATGAGTGCACCCAGTCTCAGAGGAGCTCCCGCCGAGAACTTGTGGGGGGCCCCTCACATCATCAGCTGGCTCCGAAGCAGGAAGCCGTGCACAGGGAGTGATGGGCAGCCCCACCCGCCCAGCCCAGTGGGGCCCATGCAAGCCCCAAGACCAGCCGAGCGCTGCCTGAGCAGAGAAAGCGCTTTGCACAGCGAGCCAGAGCCGCTGACAAAGTATTATTCATTGTGTCAGTGCTAAGGCATTCTGTCTAAACCATTTCCCGTCACCAATGGGAGAGGGCCGGCCGGGCAAAAGGCTCAGACCCATTCCATCAGCTTCGTGCAGCCTCACTTGGCAGTGCATGAAAGAGCCTAAAAATAAACTTCTTTTTTTTTTTTTTTGGTGGCTCATTGGTGCTCAGGAAATGCCTCTGTTTAAAAAATTAATTTATTTTCTAATTACAGTTGACACACCATATTATTTTAGTTCCAACTGTACAACAGAGTGATTAGAGCCTAAAATTTGATGCTACACTGTGCTTTGCATTGGCCAGACCTGACTCTAACTCACCAGAGTAAGACGATTTTTGAAATTTCTTCAATACAACGAGGTTTGGCCTTGAAAGATACCAGCATTTCTGTGGGTGGGGAAGACATCTATTATGGGCTGAATTGTGTCAGCATTCTCCAAATTCATATGTTGAAGTCTAACCCTCGGCACCTCAGAATGTCACCGTATTTAGAGAGAAATGCTTTAAAGAGATAATTAGAGGGAGAAGAGGTCTTTAGAGCGGGTCCTCATCTGGTATGACTGGTGTCCTTATAAAAAGGGGCGACACAGATAAACAGAGGGACGATGAAGAGAAGACAGAGAGGAAGATGGCCATCTACCAGCCAAGAAAAGAGATCTTAGAAGAGAGAACCCCTCCGACACCTTGACCTTGAACTTCTAGCCTCCAAAACTGAGGTAAAATAAACTTGTTTAAGCCACTCCATCTGTGGCTCTCTGTTACAGCAGCTCAAACACACCAATACAGCATTTACTTGATAAATCTTCCCAGACGATGCTACCAGGCAGCACAGGTAGAGAACCCCAGCTTTAATCCACCAATAATCACGCCAGTGCCGACGGTAAGGATGATGATAATAAATTAAAGCATCATAGATTTTCACAATCGATGCTCCAATTTCACAGAGTTTCATGAAGTTGTTGTCGTCATTCTTCCCAGTTTACAAAGGAGCAACTAACCTCAGGAAGTAAAGGAGTTTGTTCAAGTTCGCAGTCTGTAATTAATAAAGCCAGATTACAGACGCTGGTTCCTGGACTCCTCAATCCTGAATTCCATTTCGTCATGTTACTTGCTTTTCACCAAAACCAGCTCTGAGCAGGGTGACCACGTATCCCAATGTGCCCAAGACAGTCCGTACTGTTTTCCTGGGTTAATTATGGATAGTACCCCTGTCACTCTCAAATTGTGTTTACACGTAAGCCTCATGTGATAGTGAACGTTTTCCCAGCGTGCTTTCGAATCCTGCAGAGGGAAGAGCAGCTGTCCACACGGCAAAAGAACGTCTTTTGCAATCGGTGCAATCGGTGGTGTCACGGGCGCCACGTGTAGGTGCAGACATGGACCGGATGACGAGCCGTGGTGTAGATGACGAGGTGCATACCCTCAGTGCCCAGTTCAGAGACCGGTGACGATTTGAACCTGCCACCGGTTTGCAGAGGGAGCTCAGGCAGAAAAGAGGGAATGATTTTGATAGCCCCGAGCAACTCTAGTGTAGTTCTCTGGCTAATTAACAAGGGCTTCGTATGTGTAAGGGACTGTGGACAGCAGCGGGCAGTAACGAGGAAGGATAGCCCTGTCCTTCGGTCTCTGGGAGAAGAAGGACCTGTGTGTGATTCTGAGGTTTTGCCACTAAACGCCTGAAATACGGATTTGTTCATTTGTTACAGTAACGACCAAACCCTAGGAAGATCGGTCGCTATCACATAAACGTTCATTATTTTGTTCACACTGGTGTTGTGAGCAGGCACTTCTCCAGGGCAGAGCCTTCCCATTCGGTGGCCCAGGGATCCAGGCCTCACACCTGTAGCTTCGACACCTGGATCAGGTGTCTGGGAACAGTGGGCAGAGTCCTAGGAGGTGATGACACACTTTCCTTTTGTTCACACTCCATTGTCCAGAACAGTCGCGTGGTCCCACCTAGCTGCAAGGTTCCCTGATAAACTCCAGCCTTCAAAACTCAGTGCCAATCTAGGACTTGAACCTTGTGGCCTACACTCTCCTGCCTGCACACCTGAGCTCCTTCTGGTGGTTGCTGACAATTCTGGGCATTTCTTGACTTGTAGCTACATCACCCTCATCTCTGCCTCCATGGTTATGTGGCGTGCTGTCTATGTGTCTGTGTCTTCGCATGGTGTTTTCCTGTGCATCTATCTCTGTGTCTCTTCTCTTATAAGGACACTACTCATATTGGATTAAGGGTCTACCCTACTCTAGTATGAACTCAACCGACATCTTAATTACATCTGCAGAGACTCAACCCATCTTTTTGGAAGACACAGTTCAACCCACACTACTGCTTGAGACATCTCCCCGTGTACCTTTGATCAGAATTACTGCCTCTCATCTCTGGTTTCTCGTGCATCACATGCCACATACCATGAGCATGGCATTCGTACCAGTGTGGGAGTTAGTGGTTTGCACACTTGTCTCCCACTTTGTGGGCAGGGACAATGTCTTATGTGCCCTTTCCGTTCCCCTGGCAACACTTCGTGATGCCTGATGCTGTCTAGACAGCCTAGTCTGGAAGAAAGAACGCAGGCTTCGGAGACATGTATTGCTGTTCTCTAACCCTGACACCTCCGGGCCATGTGACTAGGAGAGAGGTGTTTAACCTATAAGATTTCCAATTTCTTCATCTTTAAAATGATTATAACAACCAAACCATCTTTAAGCCACAAAAGGAATGTACTCTCCCCTGAAGAATGCCCAGTGCAACAATGCATTTTATCAAAGTTCCTTCGAGCAATTGAATTCTCTCTCGAATGACTTTCACTCATCCGAATGAACCTGAAGAGGGAAGTCACATTGTTCTCCTGAGCCTGCACGGGAAGGAAGCAAAGAAGCTTCAGGAGGCTGAGAAGTGACAGATGTTTCACGAAACTAAAGTTTGACTGGGAAGCTGGAGACGTGGGGGTGCCCCCGAGAAGCAGTAGGGCAACTGAAAATCCTTAAAGTAATTAGCGCTAAAAACAGTCTTTTGGGGAGCAGTAAGCCCAGTAGGCAGAACCCAGGCTGCACGTTATTTTCTCTTCCATTAGATCAAACGTGGAGAGGTAGAAAGCGTCAAGCTTGAGTTGCAGAGGAAATGACAGGCAAATGCAATAAATAGAACTAATTAACTTTAGCTCCATTCCCCAGGTTCCCGAGGGCTGATCGCACACAGCAAGCTGGTGGGGAAACCGTGGGCTCTCTGGGCCTGCCCACTGATCTGGGAACACCTTGTAAAACACCTCCCACAGCGACTGCCCTGGCATTTCTTTTTATATCCAAAGCCTCCTGCGGGCCACTTTTTTAGGGCACGTATTCAGCCTTCCTCCCTTAGTCTCTCCTCGGTGTCCCCTCTGTTCTCAGAGGCCTCTCCTGAAGGCCCTCATGGCTTCCACCTCCTTTCTCAGAGCTCTGGCCCCTTCAAGATGCAAGCGTTGGCCAAGGGGCGAGATTGCCACACAAGAATCGGGGACCGGGCTCAGGGTGAGCCCGGCGGTCTGGACCCAGGTCTACCTGCGTGATCTTGAAAGGTACCTGATCCACCCTGGGTCTCATTTTCCTTGTCCGTAAAATGGAAATTCTCGTTCTAACCACCTCAGTTGTCCTAAATATTAACGGGAACATGCGCACCCAAAACACAGCCGTCATCTCTTTACGTGACAGAGCATCCAACATTGCTTAACCGGTCCCATCACCACCAACCTCAAAGAACAGACACAGGGAGCAAAGGACGGAGAATATTGAAAGCAGAATGCTGTCCAGCCCTTCTTATATTGAGGTTGCCGATCTTGTTACCCTACTCTGTGGGGTAGATGCTTCGCATCTTTCCGCCCAATTACGTTTCCACTGTGCAGTATGATGTGTAGCAGATGCCAAAGCATGGCGTAGGAAGATAGTAGAAACTTGGTCCTCGAGAACTTGCAGTCATCCAAGGGGGCACCCTGGTCCAGAGGGAAAAGAGTTAGTGGGAGGCTCGGATATTCCTGCGTGAGGCGGGCCGTTGCCATCAAGTTGCTGATCTTGCTCCCCTCACCTGCAAACTGCAATCACACTCAAACTTCCCCCGTGCGGAATGAGAATTCAAGGCGAGAACATGGACAAAGTGTTCACATCTCACCCCGCACGGAGGAAGTTTCAGTAAATGCTCGTTTTCATCAGATCCTCCGGGGAAACCACAGCCCACCAGCGAAGGCGATGAGGGTGGTACCCGTAATTAACAGCATAAAGCAGCCCTCTCAAGCACAGGGAATGCACAAGCCTCACTTAAGAATGCTTAACTTAGCTTTAGTTCTACAAATGAAAAGAAGTTCCCGATTTAAAATGCTCCTGCTGTGGGTGGTCTAGCTGTATTTGCTTATCGGGACCCCAGTTGGAGGTGGTTTTTAAATATTATTTAGTTCATGATATGTGACGAATGCAAAAGTAGCGTGAGCGTGCGAAGTGGTAGAAATCAAAAGGGAGAGTCTTTATGTGAAAAGCGAATTAAAACGCTGACTGTCGTGTGGTTTATGTGGCATGAATTTCTTAACAGTAGCAGCGTCGTGGAAGATAAACAGTGAATCCGTTGTCTTTGAAAAGTATGGTCAATGTGTACCAAAAACATTCATTTCTCGAAAGAAGAGGAAATGAACTGCCAGACGCTGGGCTAGGCCCAGGGATGCATGACGCAGAGAGTAGCTCCCCGCCTTTGCATCATTACAATAGGGTAGAGGAAACATACTCTACAATAGTCACACGAAAGCCAGGTATGTAAATGAGAGTTGTACGTTGGGATGTACACAACACGCTGTGCAGATGCTGGGGCAAAGTCAGCTTCTTTCATACACCTTTACGTGGAGCCCCGACGAGGGCTCACGATATCGTCCGTACCCTTGACGGACCAGGAGACAGGCGAAGTGATGGCGGGTGTGGTGGAGGTCACAGGAAAAGGACTGGACAGACCCAAGAGATAGTTTGGCGAGAAACTCTCCAAGATCGGGGATGGCTTGGTCCGGGAGCATCGGATGGTCAAGGATGCCCCCTGGACTCCCCTGCTGCACAACTGGGCGAAAGAAAGTGCCAGAGATAAAATCAAGGAAGCCCGGGAGGTGGAGATTTGAAAGATAAGAGTTAGGTTTGTGGACATTCTAATTTTTAGATGCTCGTCAGGCGTTCAGTTGGAGAATGATGGACGCCGCCCTATACGAGGACTGTCCATGCAACCACCAGTCATACAGCAAGTCACCCTGCAAATCGGGCGTCCTACATATCGAGCCCTCTACTCAGAAAAAAGAGGCTAGGGGTTCGAATGCAAAGACCTCGGAAGCAGACACATTTGGGTCCTTCCTCGACTGTCCGTTAGCCGTGGGACCCCTGAAGGACAGAGCTTCACTAACACGGAGAAATAATTTCTGGGTCACGGAGGGGTTTCGAGAATGAAAGGAGATAGGAAGCTGTCTCATTCCAGACACTACAGTTGCCCTATTTCCCTTTTCCCCCTTCTATGTCCCTCTCTCTCCTCTATCACCCTTTCATTTGAGGGCTCACGATATCGTCCGTACAGGGCCGGAGTGAATTACAAAGACAGGTAACTCAAGATGATGGAAAGCGTTGCATAATGTTAAACAAAAATTGTGTGCTTTACTGCAAGCTCCTGTTTCAGATAGATGAGAGAGAGAGAGAGATTTATATAGCTAGATACACAGGTAGATGAGGCAGATGATCTAGGTGTAGACATAGACCAGATGTTGTCATATTATTTTCCAGCTCCCGGTAGCTGTGATCTCTCCGCTCCAGCCACCTCCTTTCCTTTCTCTTCGTCTGAGCATCTGCGGTAGAGGCGACGTCTCTCTCCTCCCCCACCCGTCTCTGGTTTCCAGCCTTCTGCTTTACCCACTGCTGCCCATCCGACGGCAGAGCACGATTAAATGACAGCCTACGAGGGGCAGGTGGAACGCGGCCTTTATGAGAGAGGACACGTAGCTTAGGCAGCCTGGAGATGCTGTTCGATCAATACACTCCGGGCAGGGGTCGCTCAGACGGTGCTTATATTCTGTAGACTTCTTCAGGAGCTGACCTCATCTTGTTGACCCCAAAATGGCTACACATCAGGACGAGCAGGAGGTAAATGGAAAGCCAGAAGAGAAGGCCGTCATGGTGCTAGGATGGGGAATGGGAGTGGATGCGGAAACGCTGATTCCCCAGAGAATCGTCTGGCTCCATGGATGTGGCATGGTAGAGAGGAGGGAGCATTTCTCTGTGTTTCTCTCCTGTACGTTCTGTAAATACCTTGATCACAGCTCTTATTCATTTGCCCGTCCGTCTATTCGTCCATTCGGCAGATGTGCACAGAGACAGGTGTGCACGGAGGTGAGCCTCAGCCTCAGTTCTGCTTACCTATTTGAGGAACTCCCCACTGTGGCATATGTAGGACAATGGGGCTCATGTGGCTTGCAGTAGGCACCCCATAAATGTGGTTTATTGATGAATGTATAAATAAATGAGAGGATGGGCAAATAGGTGAATGAATGAATGAATGAATGAATGAGAAGGAGGGATGCTCAGCCCAGCCTATGAGATCGTGTGGGTAGGAAGTGGGAATGTGGGGTACGGGGGGGAAAGGATGATAACCCTTCCCATTCCCACCGTGTTGCTATAATTAATTTTATTGGCTCCTCTCTTCCTAGAGTTCAGTCTATTTGGAGAGCGGGTGTCTCCATAATTTCTGAATCCACCAGCCACAGCTCAGGGTGGGGCTTTGAGTGAGAAGGAAGCGGGGCCGTCACTGATTAAGTGGCCGCGGTTGGAAGCCCAGCTCTGCCACGCGGCACCTGTGAGAACTCAGGCATCCGTGGAGCTCCGGGGTCTCTGTTTTCTGCCCCTCACCATGAGGGTCGTGACGGCCTCCCTCTGCTTAT
>NW_011888944.1:373675-375664 GCF_000151845.1 Pteropus vampyrus | reverse complement strand
GCTGTTCGATCAATACACTCCGGGCAGGGGTCGCTCAGACGGTGCTTATATTCTGTAGACTTCTTCAGGAGCTGACCTCATCTTGTTGACCCCAAAATGGCTACACATCAGGGCGAGCAGGAGGTAAATGGAAAGCCAGAAGAGAAGGCCGTCATGGTGCTAGGATGGGGAATGGGAGTGGATGCGGAAACGCTGATTCCCCAGAGAATCGTCTGGCTCCATGGATGTGGCATGGTAGAGAGGAGGGGGCATTTCTCTGTGTTTCTCTCCTGTACGTTCTGTAAATACCTTGATCACAGCTCTTATTCATTTGCCCGTCCGTCTATTCGTCCATTCAGCAGATGTGCACGGAGACAGGTGTGCACGGAGGTGAGCCTCAGCCTCAGTTCTGCTTACCTATTTGAGGAACTCCCCACTGTGGCATACGTAGGACAATGGGGCTCATGTGGCTTGCAGTAGGCACCCCATAAATGTGGTTTATTGATGAATGTATAAATAAATGAGAGGATGGGCAAATAGGTGAATGAATGAATGAATGAATGAATGAGAAGGAGGGATGCTCAGCCCAGCCTATGAGATCGTGTGGGTAGGAAGTGGGAATGTGGGGTACGGGGGGGAAAGGATGATAACCCTTCCCATTCCCACCGTGTTGCTATAATTAATTTTATTGGCTCCTCTCTTCCTAGAGTTCAGTCTATTTGGAGAGCGGGTGTCTCCATAATTTCTGAATCCACCAGCCACAGCTCAGGGTGGGGCTTTGAGTGAGAAGGAAGCGGGGCCGTCACTGATTAAGTGGCCGCGGTTGGAAGCCCAGCTCTGCCACGCGGCACCTGTGAGAACTCAGGCATCCGTGGAGCTCCGGGGTCTCTGTTTTCTGCCCCTCACCATGAGGGTCGTGACGGCCTCCCTCTGCTTATTTCACGGAGTAGTCGCAGAGTCCAAACGGGGCTCGTAAATGTCATAGTAAGTTGTCAACCATCAAGTGCTGTCTAAAGGAAAACTCGTTCAAAAGACATGAGTAGGCTCCTGGGAAGAATGGACAGAAACAAACCCAATTCAGCTCAGACGTATAATTTTTAATCAGCGTCCACAGGCCGAGGGATTTTCGTACAAGATGATCCGCGTCCCGGGCGGGGACCCTACCTGCATCCCTTAATTGCTGTCACTGTCTGCGCGTTTCTGACTCCCGGCCGCCCCGGGTCTCAAACACCGCGCATGCGCAGGGCGGGCCGGCAGTGCCCGCCGCGCCACGCGGGGCTGTTTATTGTTTTCACAGTTTCTATGAAATATTTCTGAAGCTTTGGGAAACAATGGATGCCCAGAGCTTCCTGCGGAGGCTGTGATTCCGAAGTCATGAGAGAGCATGTGACTCTGCTTCTGGAAGGCCTTGCCAAGGAGCAGGCCGGGCGGGAGCCACTGTCCCCTCGCGGCCACGTTTGGAAGGAGTGGCCTCAAAACCTACTTGGGCTCATGAGACACAGGGATGGGGGGTCTCCTCACGGAGAGGTGAAAGTCCCTGAGGCTGGCTTTGTAGGTCTGGGTGTCCCCTCTCACAGCCTGGACAGACGCTGGCACCTCCTCGCCCCTGATGCGTCTGCCTCTGCTTCTGTCTGCGGGGTGGGTGCAATACCAGGGGGCCTCCCAAGGGAACACCCTTTCGCCCTGGTCCTCAGATAGCAGGTGTGTGGTGGGAAAGTGACCTACCCCATGCCTCATCCCTAAAGTCCAGGTTAGCTCTGGTAATAACCACCCGTTGTTGAGTGAGGCTCTTTGCACAAGCCTGTGAGCAAGGCAGGCTCTGTCGTCTTCACCGAAGGATGAGGACACCGAGGCCAGGACCACACGGAGGGTCCCAGGGAGCTAGGGGTTGAGTCCATCTCCTCCAGCCCCCAGAGCCCCTCCACCCCACAGGCTTTTGTCCCCTGCTCCATTCTGCAAAGTCCCAAGCATCTTTCTGGGGCTGTCATATCCTGGCAAGCAACTGAGAAA
>NW_011888944.1:363781-370929 GCF_000151845.1 Pteropus vampyrus | reverse complement strand
AGAGAGATGAGCCCCACAGAGCCAAGCTCAGCGTAAAAGCGGCGGGAGAAGCAAACTCAAAGTGTTAAAATAAGCTCACGGTGATGTCAACCTGCCACGTTCGCCTCTGCTCTCTCCCGTTATGCGGGGGACACCTCCCTCTGCAGAGCGGCAGGCAGCTCTGCTTTCTTGGCTGATATCCCCCTGTAAAGCAACCTTCGAACCCTGCCCCACATCCCCAGGGCCAGGCTGATTGGTCTTGGAAGAGTCTTGGGTGGTTTTACAGCTCCCTACATGGGAGATCTCCATGTCGAGGGCGTCCTGGAGCTGTGTTCGTGGTGTACCTGGAGCTCATGGGGCGACAGACACATTCACATTCAAAATATCATGATGGTTATTAAGTTACTGTCCGTAAAACTACAGCACCTCGTTCTTCTGGAAGCGGCCAAGAAAGACAGTGCCTTGCCATCAGTGAAGGAGAACCAAGGCAAGTTTGAGTCCAGCCTGGGCTTGCCACCAGCTGGGTTGGAGACCTCGGGGCCACCGCTTCCGGTCCCCATGCCAGGGCAGTTCCCCCAACACCAACGAGGAGTTTGGATGGAGTCACGTTCCCAGTGTGTGTTCCTTTGAACAATAATCTGACATTCTATAGAAGAATAAATGGGCTGTTTCATCTCCAAATAATATGGGAAGCAGGACAAACTCCTTCGAGTTTCACGATGCTTGCCAGCATATTAAAGGTACTGAGAAGTCCTGCAGGAAGTATGCCTGCTGTGTTCGATAACCAGCGGGTTAAACAAATCCACTGGACGGTAGGCTGCTGCTTCTCTTCGTGGAACATCTATCATTCAATCCGTTTTGAAGTTACAGTCCAGCAAAGCACAATTGTGCTTGCCTAGCCCAGCGTTTACTGACGCGCCCCCAGCTCTAATGCTCCGAATTACTCAAATACTGTAAACCCGCTTGGGCTGTCCCCTCTCCCACCCAGGACAGGGAACAGAGAAAGCACGCCGAACAGCTGGGTTGTCCCGTTTCACAGAAACTCATGTCTTAGGCACATTCCACGTCCCGCGTTTCAAGGGAGACACATACTTTGCTAAGTGGAACATTCATCCATCTTCCTTCCTCTTCACGGTCCTCCTGACCTAGGGTTCCACAGACAGTTTTCCAGGACCAGGTCCCCTCTGCAGGGGCTAGAGAGCCCACGTCACAGCTCCTCCGCACCGAGCCGGAACCACTTGTCCGTGTCCCTGTCTTCCCTCTAAACTGAGACACCCTAGAGGTCAGGGCACAATTTTTTTTTTAAGTATTATATCAATATCTAAAATTCATCGAGTGCTTATAAGGCGCGAGGCACCATTTTACTTTGTCGTTTCAAGTGTCTGGTGACCTAGACACGGGGACTGCGTCTGATTTACAGACAAGGAACGCGAGGCTTTGGAACGGGCACCGATCCTTCCTGAGTCGACACAACCACCAGGTCAGGGGCTGGAACTGGAACCCAGGCAGTCGGACCCCGGAATTCTTACTCCGACCACCAATTATACTCGCCCAAAGGCACTGACAAGGCGTGCAGCAAATATCTGTTTGAAAGAAGAAACGAGCAAAGCTTTATTAAAGGGACTGCCTTCGAGGGGCTCGTCTCTTTGTGCGCCCCGAGTCTCGGGGCTGGCTCTCGGTTAACCCTCTCCAACCCGGCTGTCTGTCTCTAAAAACCCTTAAAGTCAGGCGCTCATTAACTCAAGCACTGAACTAAATGAGTTCAGGAGGGTCTCTGGAATGGGAACTGTGTACAGTACAGATATTTTAATAACTTTATGCAGGTCTAACATAAGTAATAAAAGTTATTCAAGTGCACACTTAAAATCGGTGAACTTCATAGTATAGATTCTAATACGCAGTTGTCCCCGGCTCCTGCCACCAAACTTTGACGAGCAGTTTCAATGCCAAAGTCGTGCTATTTCTCAATAGGGAGCTGGCGGAAGCCTCTAGCGTGTGTGGGGGAGACATCTGTGCCACAGTGTGAAGGCCCCTTCTTTCCCCACGGTATTTCAACCAAGGATTGTGCCCAGACCCTGTTCGGGGGGGTCGGGGCCTCGGCACTGATGTCATGGGCAGCCACGAGCTACTGCTCGGTCACGTCTCCTCACGAATGGCAAGCTCTCAGAGGGGCCCAAGAAAAACCCGAGAATAAACAGTCACATGAGTATCTGTGGGGAACGTGGGGCTTGAAGTCGGACACCCCGTGTTTGCCTCCCAGGATCACCCCTTTTAAGCCGGGCGACTCCAAACCTCACTTTTCCCAGCCGTGAAATGAGAATGGTATCTAGTGCGAGCCTGGGTTCCAGACTGGCGAGGCCCCTAACGATTCGTGTGGCATTTACCAAATAAAAGAAGGGAATTCAAGAACTTTTAGGTAGTTTCTACTTCCCGGAATCTTGTTCAACGGCTAGAATTAAGGACTCTCCTTTGCAAACAAAAGCTTCTTTTCCTAGTCTCTAAACAGCTATTGTTCCCAAACCACTTGTTTTTATGACCTAGATTCGTATTCCAAGTCCTGTTTTGCCGAGATGAAAGGTCATTTGAGAGCCCTTCAGAGGTATAAGTTTTCTCAGCATCACAGTCAGAAAACCCTGGGCTAAGTGTCTTGGCAGTGATCCGCTGTGAAAATCAGTACAGTGTCCAATTACCCATAGGGCTGTTCACCGGTTACCTGCGCCCCAGCCTCTAATCATGGAACAATAGCCTGCCGACAGGAAATTCTTCGCTGCACAGAAAGAAAGTTCAGTGGGAAACTGCAGACCCCAGACCCCAACTAGAAAGTGCCGTATCCTTCACTTGTCAATATGTGATTATCTTTTTCATGACATTTTGTTCTAAAACATCTTCCTGGAGAGAAGAATGATGACAACTTACCTGACATTGGTTTAGGCAGTCTAAGAATAGAATGATTTCAAGCCCCAGAGAGTCCAGTGGCTAACGTTCCTGGGTCCTCACTGGATGCGGATCACTTCCGACACGTGGCTCAACTCTGCATAGCAACGATTACGCCCTTGACTCAAAGGACCCCATAATGGAAAGGCCCCAATGACACTTAGCTTTCTCAGATTGCGTTATAGACTTATTCATCCCCGCTTTATCCCACAACTGTTTAATAAATATTGATTATGTGCCAGGAACTGCTCTCGGGGCTAAGAATTAGAAGCCAATGAGATACAGTGTCCCCCACTCTTAAGAACCTCCCTGTCTCAAGATATATTGCTACTTTTCTGCCCACTCCAGGATTCTCCCAAGGGACAGATAGGCAAACAAGCCCGCAGTCACGGTTTCATACGTTAAGCCTTAGGAGAGAAGTAAGCAGAAGACCACCAGAGCCAGGGGACAGCCACCTGAGGGGCGGGTAGGTAAGACTTACTCCAGGAGGCAGAACTGGATCTCAGTTTTGAAAGATGATTAAGAAGTAACTGGCCGAGGAAGTGTGGGGAGCTCTACAGCCTGGACAGGAGAAAGTCCACGGGTCTGAGATGCTGTGTACCGCGGGCACGGTGGATGGGTGCCTTTATGGGAAAATGAAGTTGGGGTGGCTGTGGAAGTTAGCGAGAGCCTGGCCGAGCAGCTCCGGGTTAAGTCAGTGCCTGAGTGAGTGACTTTATACGTGGGCTTCTGGTATCAGTGGACACCCTGGGCACAAAAACATTGTTAAAAAGGATTAAACAGTTGGTTCCTACCCCACCTCCTCCAAAAAAGTCACAGAATTCTAGTAAAATGGTCCCCCCGCCCCCCACCCCGCGGCCGTGAAAGCCACAGAGGACGCAGGAGTGTCCAGGCTAGAGAGTTCTCACACCCTCGTGTGGGAAGGAAACCAGGGCTAATTACTGAGCCTCCATCTTTCCATAGCCCTGAGACACGGCTGGTGACTATGCAGAGCGGGAACCGTGGAAAGAATCCAGAGCTCGAGCCAAACGGGAATAAGCTGGGCTTACGGCTCCCCCTTGTCACTACAGGGCAAGGGGTTTCGCCTGCGTCGGCCTCAGTTTTTTCACCTGCAAAATGGGCCTCCGAACACCAGCGGTCTGGGAGGATGACCTGAGACCCTGCACGTAAAGCACGCCGCCGTTAAACATCGTTCTCATTCATTCGTGTTTGGATGTGTTTGTTTGTTTGTTTTCTCGTTTTTGGAGAGCGTAGAATTGCATCCTCAACCCATTCAGAACGCTGAAGCCCGTCTTTCCCTCCATTTTTATTTACTTTCTTTTTCTTTCTTTGCTGGGTAACGCTCCACTCCTCACCCCACCCCACCCCACCCCCACCCCATACGCTTGTGTTTCCTGCAGAAGTGGAACTAATTCTAATAACCAATTCGCCAGGCCATGGTCACACAGAGCAGTCGGGTGGTCTGAGAAAGATGGTAGCTCAGGACACTTCGTTTTATTTCCAGCCAGCTTTTGACCACGTTCTGATGACCCAGACGCCGTCCCAAAGGCTCCATCCATCTCCCATTGATGTTTATTCCTGGTTTGCTGGCAGCAGCTCAGGAGACGAATGGGTTCGAAAACCCAAAGCTCCCAAAACCAGAGTGAGTTTATTTTCCCAACAGGTGATTACTACACTTAACTCTAATTCAGCAGGAAAAGGCTCTGGGGTTTGCCTTGGGAGAGAGCTGGGTGTTACGAGAAGGAATTACAGCCCTCATCCATGGGTGTTGGTCTATCTGCGGGCATAGCTGCAGAAGGACTAATCCATTATTATGCGCCCCACTTTAGAGATGAGAAACATGTGACTCAGGACAGTAAAATCATTGTCCTGAGTCAGAAACCCAGGGTCTAATCACAGATGTGCCATATACCAGCTATTTCTGGCACCTAAGCTGACCTCGTCCTCTACAGGGCACCACAAATGGCAATGGTTCAGGGTGCGTTAGCCAGCGGTGTTTTGGTAATTTTTATAAATGTTTAATAAACAGCTCTTTGGGGAAAAAATATGCATGCACACACACACATACAAGTTGGTTATAAGTGTTAAAAAAATAAAGGATGTACAGTATATAATTTATAAATAATAATGACATATGCAGTATTCTTTACTATGAATTTCTATATAGCCCATTGATTCTCACAGAATGATTTTGATTTTTGCTGAACTCTTACGTCCCTCCCCAACCCACACCTGCAGTTGACAAATGAGTACAGTTCTGACACCGATAGGGATCGATCCTTTCCTTTACGTTCATGAGTAAAACAGATGTGACGCTCCCTGGTTGGTCAGCGATGGGAGCAAAGCAACTTCTTCGCCGAATTAGAAAATAGTGCTGAAAACTGGGAAAACGTCTGCTCGGGTTTTGTGCTATTCACAGTGTCCCCCCTACAGACATGACACAGCTTTCAATTAAATCTGCTTTATCAGCTTTCCCTCCATCGCTCTCGTAAGTTCGTCTGTTGACAAAGCGAAAGGTCGAACCCTGGTCTGTAGCGTGTGGTGTGAATGCTCCTGCCATGGCCGAAGGCACCAGCAGTGTGAAGTCGCTGAACGAGGAGTTGGGAAGAATCCACGCCAGCTTATTTCCATCACACGCACACTATGGACGCAAACAGCATCCAGACGACAGCTAATAACAAACGGCAGCAAAATTATTAGGAAGCGGAGCGTTGCGAGGGTTTATTGCCTCTGTTTTTCATATAATTCATTCCATTGTAATTTTATACAATTTAATTTTTAATGACGGTGTTTAGCAACTGGCTTTTAAAATCCCTGCCGTTTTAACCACCAGCTCTGCCGTGCATGCAGTTCGAGCCACCCCACGACGGCAGTGCCAACCCAGGGGACACCACACTCATGTCCCCTTCCCCTGGCAGGTCCGATGCTGAAGGTCTCATTACTGACTCTCTGTTAAACTAAACCTCAAGCTTTCCCAAACTGCCAGTGACCAGCTGACCTTGGAAAGGTGTTCGACCTCAGACTCATTTCCTTCTTTCCGAAGCGGAGATGGTTGCACCTTCATCACAGTGTCCCCGTGAGGGCTATAGCAAAGTGGCCAGCTCTGTCACCAGGGGGTATAGCTGCCCAGTGAGTTTTCATTCTGCAAGAATTCACGTCTGGAGATGGCAAGCCTCGCGTGAGGCAGAGGCCGCCCGAGAACCATCCGCCTGGCCCTCTCGTTCTCCCCCAGTGTGGCAGGTGCCTCTGAAGGTGGCCCGGACGTTCACGGCACTCGGCCAACCCCCTGGCTCTCTGCTTCCTCCTGAATCCTAAGTGCCACCAGATCTGTGCTCCAGGCACAGACACGGACGAAGCCAAGCAGTTAGATAAGCCGGAGCAGGGGAAAAGATAAAACGTCAGGAAACGGGCTTTTTTGTTCTTACTTGAGGTCTCGCTCACATACAGTATTACATTAGTTGCAGGTGTATGACCCAGTGATTCGACATTATCATCACTTACGAAGCGATCGCCCTGACATCTAGCGCCCCTCTGTCACCGTATAAAGCCATTACGGTGTCATCGACTACGTTCCCTGTGCTGTGCCTTACATCCCTGTGACTTATTTATAACTGGAAGTCTATACCTTATTCCCCTTTACCCCATTCACCCATCCGCCCACAGCCCTCTCCTCTGACAGCCCTGAGTCTGTTTCTGTTTTGATTTGTTTTGTTTGTTTAGCGTCCACATATAAGTGGTATTTGTCTTTCTCTGTCTGACTTATCTCACTTAGCATAATACCCTCCAGGTCCATCATGCTCACAAATAACGAGATTTCGACCTTCGTAGGACTGAGTAATATTCCATTGTGTATATATATATATATCAAAGCTTTGTTTTTTAAAAGGTTTCCAGGGGCAGGGACACGAAGGACAGGTTAATTCTGTGTGCAGGTTGGGAGAGGTGACGCAGGAGACTGCCACAGGGTCTCGGCCATTGTTACTTCCCCCGGGGACCCGCCTCAGTGTCCCAAGCCCGAGGTCCCAGGTCCCAGTGAGCGTCAGTGTCTGCCGAGGTTACTGCAAACCTTTCCCGGAGGTCTCCCTGCTTTATCCTCACCCCAAACGGTCCATCTACTCTCCATCCCGCTGTCAAAGAGGTCCTGTGGGGACATCACCGATATCGGCGTGTCCCTCCATCCAAGACCCTGCCATGGCTTCGCAGTTCTTTGGAGCCGACGTCTAAGGCCTCGCCCC
>NW_011888944.1:349272-362916 GCF_000151845.1 Pteropus vampyrus | reverse complement strand
CGGTCCTTGAGTCAGACGAGACTGATGTGAACGCCCAGCTCAGACCCGCACAGCTGTGTGGCCACGGGCGACGTGCGTGGCCTCTCTGGGCTTCTTTTGCTCCATCCATGAAGTATAACCTATCCACAGGAATAAGAGTGGTTGGCACTTCGTAGGGGCTTAGGCCCACGCGGCCATTACGCCAAGTTTTAGGGGATTCATTGCAAACTCATGCCTCTTCCTCGGACGGTGACGTGGGACAGAGCTGCACACACCGAGTCCCACCCACCTCTGCGAGCCCTTGTTGTGGGTGGCGCCTGTCACTAAAAGCCGGGCGTACAGAGAGAGGCACAGTCCTGTCATCTTTCTGCTGAGGGACGGGAGCAGGTTACGTGAGCTCTCTCAACACTCATCGGCTGAGAGACAGAAACAAGAGGCCGCAGAAACGAGAAAGCTCGCCTTTGGTGTCACTCTGTGAGCCTCGTCGTCGTGGGCGTTTTGAGATGCGGGGGGTGTGGTTATGCTGCTTTCTCTGCTTACGGACGTAGATTTGAGGAACCAGGCCCGCCCTGAGGCAGACCGATTGCTCATGGTGGCTGCCATTGGGGTGCAAAGCAGGGGCCATAGAGAGAGAACTGTGAAGTGAGGGGCAGGGGCCAGACCATGTGGGACACGGGCTGTCGCTGCAGGCAAGCGGAAACGCCAGGTTTTCGATGAGCACCATGGAAGGAAGGAAAGAGACGAGTGACAAAGGTGCCCGAGGTTCCCGGAGAAGAGAAGGAGGAGCCGGCACGTGGCCTCGCTTTCCTCCCCCTCCTGCCCTGCCTTGACTTCCCTTCCTCTCCTGGGACCTTCTGGAGGCAGAAAGTGCTGGACCAGGCGTGGAGGAAAGAACATGGCCTTGGGGGGCTCGTTCCTCCGGAAGCCCCTCCCCCACGCTCCCGCAGACCACAGGACACCGTTTCTGTCCCTTTTACTCTTGGGTTTTTGTCGGGTGTGTACTAACCAGGCACAAATCAAGTTTTTGTTCTGAGGGTTTTTTTTAAATACGCATATTGCTTTTTTCATGTTGTTTTCTATCGCGCTTCCAGAATCTTTGAGGCGTGACCATCTATAAATTAAATTCCACGATGAAGAGATCTATAGACCCAGAAAAAGGGTAATTCACTGTTGTTACTGTATTTGTGTATTGCATACATTCATGGTCTCTCGGGAGCTACAACCTCTGATGAGACAGAGAAAAGGAAGAAGCAAGCTTTTGAAAAGATGAGATGTAAGGCTCTGGTGGTTCGTTTTGTTTTGTTTTCGTTTTGTTTTTGGTTCTTGGTTCATTTGTTTCCTTTTGCTAAATCCAAATTGAAACAGAAAAGAAACGAGGAAGGCATAGTGATGACGAGTAACTGGACTTCAGGGCGATCACTTTGGAGTGTGTATAGATCTCAAATTATAATGTTGCGCACTTGAAACGTCCGATAAAAAATGAACTCTTAAAAAGGATAGAAGAAAGAAGTTATATGGGGTTTCTTGAAACCTGAACATAAAGGATTCAGGATTACTTTCTTGTTCTCTAAATTAGGTTATCTATTGCCTTCCTTCATCTCAAGAAAATTAAAAAGAAAAGGGAGAATTTATTTAGAAGACACACGAAAAAGACTTGTAATTGGAGGACAAGGCCTGGGCAAGCCAAGGCCACGTGGCGGGGGCCACGAGCACCACGCGTGGAGCCGGGCGGAACCGCCATCCGCATCCGTCTCTCTTCCCTGGGCCCGCGTGTTCTCAGCTGTACGACTGACAGGTGTGAGCAGATGACATCTACCTTTCCACCGAGCCGTGTGCTCTGAGAAACTTTAAAACTCTAATTCTGAGAAAGGAAGGAGCTAAATTCAGACACCGCCTTCCGCTCTGCCTCTGCAACCCGTAGGCAGAGCCGGTCTATTCTAGCACATTCTGGATCCATCTTCTGCCTTAATAAACAAGAATTAGTAACGCCCTGAAGAGAGTCCTGCCTCTGTCTCTGGATCTTCTCATGCACAAACATTTCCTCTGCTGCTGTTCTGTGTGAGGTGAATGACAGCGGCTCAGGTGGCACCTGCACACACCAATGATGGCCACGCAGGTGGCGGTCCCTGAAAATCGAAGCCTGATTCATCTCAACAGAGAGCTAGAGCCTCTCTCCGAGTCAGGAAAAGCTGGAGGAGGGATCCCAGGGGCCGGAAGGAGGTTCAGGGAGGGGCTACACCCTGGACAGGTGTTAAGTCCCCCGGGCAGCTGTCAGAGCTGTGCCCACGGGGAAAGTCAAGACACAGCCAGGTGGGCTGTCCTGCAGCCAGGTAGCCATTCAAGTCGGGAGTAAAGGAAGGTAGGAAGCTGTGGGGGAAAAGCTGTGACACTGGGGATGAGCTGCTCGCTCACCGGCTTGGCTCCCTCTCACGTGGCTGCCAGCCTCGTGCGGGGAGGACCGGAGCACCGCTCACATCTTGTCCACCTGCATCCCCAGTCCTAACACAATACCCAGCACACAGCAGCTACTCGGTAACTATTTGCCTTGAAGATGGCGCCAGGCTCTGCTTCCCAGTTCCAATTCAGTTCAATAAAGGACTTGAGTCTGAGAGCACTTGGTTCCCATGACCAGAGTCAGCCTTTCAGGGGCTATTTAAGAGGCTGGAGGATGAGGGGAGCCCAGGAGGGGTTTGGGGGCCTGGGGAGCAGGGCTGTCACCCAAAACACCTGGGCACCATCGCCTAGCCAAGATGACACAGAAGATCAGCCATCACAGGGTACGAATAGGTGAGGGACAGCAAATAAAAGATCTCAGTGCGGTCAACTCATTACTGAGTGGCCATTCTTCTCAAGTTTCTCTAGGAAGGGTCACCGGCCGGGGTCAGGGGCCAGTCACCTAATGTAAAAATGTAAGATAGTAGGGAGTGAGTAGCGAGGCTTTATGAGCCTGAGCAAATAGGCCTTATGTAAATAGGCTCAAATTCAAACTTTAAAACAATCCAGTGGCAAGGAGCCTGGGTGTGCCCTTGAATTTTTCTGAGTTCAGCAGTATATACATAAAAGGTGTCTAGCACCAAGCTACAGCGCGTCAAATCCCCAACAGAACTGGGCCTTGCTCTGGTGCTCAGGGGCAGGGCTACGCTCCCAGGTTTAGAAGAAGCTGTGTGTAGGAATATACAACTGGAAGGAAGTTTGCACGCACCACCCATGCAGCTTAAGGACCAACTGGAAAGAGCGAAATGGGAAGCTGTTTGAGACGGCCGATGTGCTATTTTAAGGCAGGTCGGAGTACAGCATCCTGCTGCAAAAATAATTAGAGCGGCCTGTCACACGCAAGAGCGAAGAGTTGGAGAACCAGATTATTCTGGAATTTGCCGGAGTCTTCTGGAATGAGCTAAAAAACTTTTGAAAATTGCTCTGACATTTTCAGGAGTCATGGAAGGTTAAAAAATTGGCTGCAGAAAGAGTCTAGCTGATTTGGTTTGTAAATTTGCAAAAAAGTCCTTCTGGATGTTACTTAAGTGTCATCCCTGCTCACGCTTCCACACTGCGTAAGCAGCGTGTGTGGCAGACGGACACTCGATTATCTCATCTCCTGGTGCTCACGTCCCTCCCTTCACTGTGAGTGAGCCTGCGACGGCTTCTAAACAATACGGGATGTCATTCCCGTGACTGCATTACATAAGATTGCAAACTTCCCTCTCGTCTCTTTGGTTTGCACATTTTGATGAAGCAAGTGGCCGTTTTAGGGGACGCGCACATGACAAGGAACAGGGGGCAGCTTCCGGCCTACAGACATCAAGGGACGGAGGCTCTTGGTCCGACGGGCCCTAAGAATCTGAATCCTGCCAACAATGATGTGAACTTAGAAGCAGGTGAGCTTTGAGATGAGACCCCAGCCTTGGCTGGCAGCTCTACTGCGGCCTCAGCGGAGAAACCAGGGAAACCTTCCTTAAATTCCCGACCCACAAAAACTATAAGGTAATAAACGTATGTTGCTTAAGCTGCTCAGTTTGTGATAATATTGACACACGGCAATAGATGGCTAATACAGCACAACACCATATTTAAGGGAGAAACAAAAGGTAATGTGACATCACTAAAAATGCTTAAATAGCAACGTCTTCTTGTCCTTCTGAGGGCATGTAACAGAAACTCAGAGAACAGAATTGATCCTCACAGAAGAATTGATCGATCGTATTAGGGAGAAGAAAATCCCACAGATTCATAAGGGGAAAAAAAATTCCATGGACTCTTTAAGAAAGTAGAACGTTTCATGAGTTGTAAGAAAAGGAATCTTACAGATGCCTGAATAAGGTCCATGGTGACACGAGCACGAAGCCAGAGGGACAGAGGGCAGAATGGCAGCCGCGGCTCTCGGAGGACCGTGCAAATGGATACGGTGTCGCGTGTCTAGGCTGGACTCAAACAAGGCTCTCAGGAGACCCTTTAAAACAGTTAGAAGGGCCACCACGCTTTGAACAGTGACTCTTCCTACTGTGAAAAACCAAGGCCATTCTCCGGCCTTCGTCTCCCGGAAGCTGAGAAAAGGTAGATGGCTTATTTCTCCAGAAGCACGTCGAGGCTCTACGGTAAACCCAGCGATCACACCGGAGAAGCAGCAGGTGATGGTGTCGACATTTTCAACATTTTTGCACCTGGAGGTGGAGTGACATAAATCGAATTGGTCAAAGAGATCGTATCACCTGGACAGATGTGACCTGCGCTGAACCTATAGGTCACGCAGTAGTTTACTAGAACATTCAAAGGCATTCATGGTGCACAGGAAGAAACTTCTAGAATTAAGGCCGATGACATAACGCTAAGGTTTTGGAAGTACTGGATTCGAAAATGAGTTCGAAGTGCCTGAAGTGGCTGAGGAGGGTGATCGACAGGCTGCTCTGGAATCGGCTTAATTAGAAAGGGGTACTTGCTGCACGTTGGCGGGTGGAATGGCATCCAGGGGGCCTGAAAAGCAAAGAGGGGGCTGATGCCAAGCTGGAGTACCGCTTCCGGGAGTGGGGGCGCGGGGCGGGCAGAAAGAGAGACTCTTAGGGGTCGCTTGTCAGGATCCGGTAACGAATTAGCCAGACGGCGATGACAAATAGGGAAGCTGGCAGGCTGCTGGTCTGGAAACTAAGCGGGCAGTGGGGCCACTTGCTGGAGAAAAGGTCTGGGTCTGCGGGAGGATAACCTATCAGAAAGGCCCAGAAAATAGTGAGATGTTCATATCTAGAACTTAGGGGAGAAATCGGAGTGCAGATACAGGCTTACGAGTCAAATTCTAGCCGGACAGGAAAAACAACAACGAAATAACGAACTCTCTGAAATAATTTAATCATTTGAAATTATGAAAAAAATTGAAGAATGAAATGAAAAAAAATAACAAAATAATGCCATCGTCCTTCTAGATGGTCAATGAACACAGTGACCAAACACATGCAAACAACTCGCTCCGTTTTCCACACACCGCGTTGATCGGCTGCACACACAGTCCCGGATGGAGGAGGGATCATAGGTCATCGTCGGGCAGTTCCCGGAGCCCTTTATTGGCGTGAACATCCACGCGAGTCCACCGCGGGCCCACTGCGGGCCAGGTGCCGACCCAGCCCCGCGGAGGCCAAGGCCCGCGATCCCTGACCTCACAGAGATGGCACATTGGCAGGTTTATCAAACAAGTTCCAAGTTAGAAAAAAGCGAAATCGCAACTCAGACAAATGCTGTGAAGGAGCCGGTCCCAGAGGTCAGGGGGGGTCTCGCTAAGGAAGGGCCGCCTGCCCGAGCTCAGAGCCCGAGCTGGAGTAGAGGAAGAGAAGGAAGACAGTGGCGTTTCAGAAAAGGGGGACAGTGCCTGAAAGAAGGGGTGAGCAGAGAAAGTCCAAGGGCCAAGAAGCAGCAAGTTTGGCCCAGGCGGCGAGAGCCCGGAGGACGGTGTGTCTGAGGCGCTGAGCAGGCGGCCATCAAGACACACGAGGGAGGAGGCTCCCTCTGTAAGTGGCGGGTAAAGCCCATAAAACGCCGGCGAAAGAAAAGAAAGTATATTCTGCTTAGCTAATTAAATGAACTAAGGTGCGTAATAGTGACGGTCCACGATCATGTACACCTCAATGAATTTTAACAAATAAACTCAATTTAAAATAATTTAATCTCTTCACAGAAAACGCCATATGGCAAAGTGCCTGAATTACATAGGAGTTAAGTACGTATTATCTGAATCCGAGTGGCTGTCCTTAAATAGTCTGCCTTCCTACCCCAGATGACGTTTGCCAGTTTGGGGTCAAATTCGACTAGCATAGGAAAGCATCTAGAACAAGCCTTGGCCCACGGGCACTGTTGGACAGCCTCCCGTCAACCACGTAGTGAAGGTATGATGCTCTTCGTTGCGCAGAGCACCGTCACCGAGACTCAGAGGTGAAGGAGTGTCCCACGGGGGCCCTGCTGACGTGCGAGGGGCACATCACGTCCTCGTCCTCTCCGAGGAGTTTCTCCCATCCCCCGCTACTGCCCCCCGTGAAGTAAACTCTTACATTAAAAAAATAATAGTAATTTAAAGTAATTAAATTATTTAAAACGTGGATTTTTTTTAAAACCCTAATAGAAATGCTAAGAGAGATTTGGAAATACGTGTGAGACATTAATTCCTAAAATCTGACCGGGTGGTTGTTTCTAAGAAGGAAAGCAATGCCTTCCACCCCCCCCACCCCCACCCCCAGCTTCTTACTCCTTCCTGACTATACTCTGTTTTCTTTCTTCCCAGGGGCAATAGAAGGACAACCAAAGAAGGACCCAGTGACTTGAAATTCCAGAACTTCTCTCTGCCGAAAAATAGGTGAGAATATTTTGTTTATTAATAGAGGAGTGAAAAGTTTGATTCTGTGGCAAATAAGCTGACCGTCCCACACACACACACACACACACTCTCTCTCTCTCTCTCTCTCCTCTCTCTCTCTCTCTCTCTGGTAGTGATCTTAGCGGTTATGTGGAGACCAAGGTCCAGAAGGAGAAGGGACTTGACGAGGTTGACCCTCTAGCCCCAGTGTGATGCAGGTATGGGCTGAGACGCTCCTGACGTCCACAGCGCCTCAGACCAGGGCTATTTCCACCACCCACCCCGGTGTCTAAACAGCCCAAGAGTCAGCCACTGGGAGAGAAGCCTCCGTGGTTCAGCGGGTGAATGATTTAGGTGACGGAGTATGGATGGGTCAGGCCTCGAGTCTACCATCCGATCTCACGCAAGGAGACTAGAGGGACCCACCTGCTATATGGATTCCTTTCTTTGTCCTTCAACTGAGAAGGACATTTACTGAGCAATTATGTCCTGAAGACTGGCACAGGCTACTGAAAATGCAGACTCGGAAGGCAAAGTCCTGGCTTCAGCCACCTCGACCCTCAGAACGGAGGCCAAGGGGCTAAAACCACTGACAAGGGACGGATTCCGACATCAAATCTAGCTCCGCCGTGGACCAGCTGTCTGGCTTCGGGCCACGCTCCAATGCCCAGGGGTGTTGCAGGGCTCCCCCTCCCCAGGCCCTGCCGGAGCGTTCTCTGTGTCCAGGGGCACCCGAGGATCTCTCTCTGTGTTACGCCAGTCCCCACATTCCAATCTACTTCAACTCAAGTCAGTCGCCAAACACTCGTTCAGTTCCTACTATGCGCCAGACACAGGGAGCATTCCTGAGACCCCGAGATTGGCTCGAAGATACATTTTTCCCATAGCGAAGTGAACGAATGCCTGCAAAACAGAACTCTTGAAATATTTTCAAGCCCACATTAAGCAAAAGGAAATTTGTGACCGTTCTCAGACTTCTTCGATGTTTACGCTACATTTAAGTAATGCACTTGGAGTTCATTTTTCTTGTTTCTTGACAATAGCGAGAGATGGGAGACAGAAGGGTTAGAAGCCTTCCTTCCAACAGAGATGGTTGCAGCAATTACATACATCAAAGCAATACATACACTTACATTTGGGGGGAAGAAAGAGAGAGAAGTGCTTTTATTCTGAAGTAAATGATTTCAGGCTGTGTCATAGCATGCTCGAGATACATTCAAAAGAGCAACGGACGATGTTTCTGCAACCTGTTCTAAACCATTTATAAACCCACATTTTTAAAAAGAATTCTCATCTCCATACAAATCCCTGTACCACTGCATATTTTATAACGAAAGAATTATATGAATATGGTAGTATTCGAGATCTATAAATCAAATCAAAATGTCTGAAGTCTAGATATTTGGGTCTACTGTCTTCCTTTAATAACTATTAAACCGACGTGCTCATCTTCCATACAAGTTATAGTTCTCGGCGTCTGCTGACGACGAAGGTCGGGGTGTCACGGAGTAGGACACATCCTCGGGGCTGGGTTTCCACGCCCGCCGACCTGCTCACTAGCTGAGCGGCCTCGCTCGCACCAGCAAGGCCATTTCAGCGTCTCGTGTATTTTAGAGAATATTTGTTCACCATTGGTCCCCTGCACCTACAGCAGTTCCTGTGTTTGGAGCCCAGATGAGGGGCCTCTGCGGTGTGCCTGGAAGGTCGTAGTTTCTCAATAAACAACAAGGATCCCGGGCTCCAGGTCCACACACCTAGGCACTGCTGTAAGAGCGTACGGCTGGCATCTCGCGGGGTCCCGTCAACCCCACGGTTAAGTTTCCCTTTCGTGGCAGAGAAGGACACAGCCTGGAGAGGGCAGTTGACCTCCCCAAGGCTCAGTCGTGGGTCGTGGTGTGCTAAATCTTGCCACTGACACCTAAAGCCACCCGGCGCTCCATGCCGCTGCCCTCGCCACGGCCGCCCCTTCGTTGGGTGCAGGAGTCAGCTCTCCCGAGGGGCACAGAGGGCTGGCCACGCCCACCGCCCCCCCAAACCCAACACGCATGGACGTCCCGGTCACATACAAAGTAAAATACTGAGCTGCATGCTGGGGCCCCGCCTGGATGATACGGCCCAGGACATTATCCAAGAAAACCACACGATCACTATGGAACTGCATCCATTACCCACGACCTGTCCACAGTATTGACGTGAACGTGCCCTGGAACTTCCCGTGGAATCCATCTGCCGAAAGCCCCGGTACCACTTCTCTTCGGTACCGTCTCCCCACGTGGGGAGGAACAGCAACGTGCTGATCGATGTTTTCCGATCAAGTTCAAACCCGAATCAGCCGCCGAACACCTAATGCGTGCCAGACGCCGTGAAAGGGACGTCGACATTTAACCCTCGCTGTGGTGCTGCAGTGGGTGTTACTCCCGCTTTACCGACGGGGAGAGAGAGCCTGAGAGAGGGTGTACACATTTGGGTCTCACCCCCAGAGCGACTAACTGGTCCGGCGGGATTTGGGCAGAGCCCAACCCGGATCGAGTTAGATCGCGATTTCTGGGTTCTCAGTTATCGTAACTTTCTTCTGCGTTGATAGGTCGTGTGACTTTCGCTTTCTAGTCCTGTGAGTCTTGACCCTGCTCGTGTCTGGACCCTCCACCCTGGAGAAGGGACATGAGCATCATGCTCCAGAGAAGCATGGTGGAGTTTCCCAGAGTGTGGTCCCTGGACCAGCAGCATCAGAATCATCTGAGACTTTCTTAAAAATGCAGATTCTCAGGCCACGCCTACTGAATCAGCAACTCAAGTGTCGGAGCCCAGGCATTGGGGCTTAACTAAGCGCCCCTGGTGATTCCGATGCCGTCCAAGTTTGAGAACGTTGACCATTCCCAAGAAGGCAAGCTTTGGAGCTTAGAGTGAGAGGCCTCTGGCCCCGGTGCTCACTCAGCCCCTGCCCTGCATGTCACAGTAAATGGGATGGAGAGAAGACAGAAAATGGGGACCCATGTGAGAGGGTGGGGGGGGGATAGAAGAGAGCATTCCCCCACCTGGGAGAGGTGACAGCACTGGGGACTGGGAAAATCAGAGACGAAGACACAGACCCTGCCATCAAGACGCTCAGTCTACGCTTGGGGGCGGGGGACGTAAAAACAAATAAGACGCTGTGCCGTGAGCAGTGACAGAGTCAGAGGCAGGCCCCATGGGAGCACGCGGGAGGCTAAGGGTCAGGGAGGCGGAGGGCTTGCCCAAGTTCACGTTCTAGTGAGTAACAGAGTCAAGGTTCTACGTCGCGTCTTCCCATCCCAAGTGCAAGTCTCTTTGCTTCCTCGTTCTTGGCGCTGCTATTATCACCCGCATCACTGACACTTCGCACATCCAGACCCACCTCCCTGAGGATCAGCGTGGTCTCTTCTGCCTCGAGCACCTGTGACAAAGCTTGATTCCAGGAGGACCCGGTGCCCTGTTCTATTCTGTGCGTGGAGGCCCCCTGCCAGGCCTTCCCAGAGACAAGACGGGCGGCCACTGCTGCTCGTCGGCCCTTGACCTACCTGGTTTTCTCCACCTGTTCCCCAGCTGCCCTGAGAATCCGTGGCACTGAGAGGTCGTTAAGAATCACTCCGCTCCCTCTGGCCCCCCGCACCGTGCAGAAAGCGGAGCGTCTCCCTGAAGATCTTGCGAGCAGACAGCCTTATGGGGCCCACAGGGGATGCTTCGAACCCAGTGTGGCGTCTGCCAGCTTTCCTGTGCTCGTCCACAAGAAGCTGTTACCTGGTAGATGCTCATTAAACACACCAGAGGGAGGGGAGGATGGAGGGAGAACAGAGTCAGGACCCACTAGGATTCACTAGGATGCCGTTAGCTCGTCCCCTTCCCAGTGCCCGGCACGTACTAGATAGACTTAAAGAGGCAATAAAAGGAACTTTAAACAGAGGAAGGACAGGGAAAAGAAGGGGTAGGAAACAGAACAGGTAGGGAGGGGTCAGAGAGGGTGAGGGGGTGGGGACTCAGGAGTCAACCCGCCAGGGGGCGTGTGCAGCTGGGCATGGCACACCTTCCTGCTCGGCTGCTCACACCGGTCTGCTGGACGACCCACCAAATGCCGAGTCTTTCTGTTGTCATCTTTTACGGTTTGTCAGGGACAGAGACAGCTTATGTGAAAGGGATTATAGGTCACAAGACAGGCTTTCTGTCCTCAAAGAACTTAAAATCTAGTTGAGGAAAGAAAAAAAAATATATGAGAAAGGTTAAAAAGATGAGATTTAAATAAGGAATTAATTATAAACGACCCTTTAACCATCCTAAGTATGTCATTAGAGCCAGCGCCGCAGGAGCTCAGAGCGGGGGGAGGTCCCCGGCCGCTGGTCGGGTCAGATCCTGACGGGATGAAGCCAAAGGGGCCTGGGGTGCGAGCTTGTACCGTTCTGAATGGCAGCAAAGGCTTTCCCAGGACCCCTTCGGGGAGTCACGTACTCCCAAATATTTTTTTTGTAAAATTCAATAGAAAAGAGATCACTGAAACTAATCAAGGATCCCTTTGACAAAGAACGAACCCACTAACTCGCTCACGAAATACGAGCCTTGACCCAGTTACGCCTCGGCAGGAATTTCATCCGCTTCAAAGGGCTGCGGGGCTGGGAGATCGTGAAAAATCAACATAGAGCCAGGACGAGGGTGTTTATGGCATGGGGGAGGGGCGCGCCCCCGTGGAGCAGATCCCCCGTGTGTGGACACTCCGGGGCTTGGCGGGGCGGGATGGGCTGTGGGGAGACCCAGGCTTGGGCTGCGCTGCGTGTCTGGGCTTCCTTGGGCACGTGAGCATTCACTTGCTGGGTCATTCAGACCTTCATGTTCATCCGACAGCACAGTTGTGTGCACGGGCCATGTTCCAGGCACTGCGTCAGGTACCTGGTCTCCCTTTTAGGAGCTGGGGGGCTGGTGGAGGAGGTTTGAGGAATCACTGTGGATTCTATTCTGGTTTTATGAGTGTGGGCTCCAGTGGACAGATGGCCGATGGTCAGGGGAGGGCTTTGGGGCCACATCCACTGCCCAGGCCATCACGACCTCGTCCTTAGACTGCGACATCCCAGCCCTTCCCTCTCCAATCCATCATTTTCTGAGACAGACGCGGCTCGGAGCATCCTTCATCCGCTGCCTTAGGATGCTCCGCCCTGCCTCCAGGCCGGCAGCCCCTCCTGCCGCCTACTCCCCGCTCTCGCTCTGGCTCTGGGCATTTCCAACCCTTGCCTCCCGCAGCTCCCTATGCAAAGGCCACCTCCCTCCCGGAGGCGGAGAGGCAGGACGGTGGGCCTGGCCATCACACGGGTCAGGGGGGTCAAAAGCCACCATGAGCTCCTCCAGGGGCTACCCCATGCCTCAGTCGGTCCCTCTGCAAAGTGAAAGCGTAACCCACGGTTCCGTTCGGCACTGACGTCGTGACACCGACTTAAAGGCTCCGCCCCCCGAGAACCGCCGCCAGGTCTGGGTGAGATAACCACGTGACGTGCACAGATCCCGACGCAGAGCACGTCACGCGAGGAGAGGGAAGGAGGGGACAGATCCGCAGACCTCAGATCCGCCTCCGTTTCTCTCTCGTTTATGTTAAACATGACTTCGGCGACTCTTAAAAATATCATTTGTCTTCCAAAAGCCAGAGAAGTCTATCCTAGAGCAGCCTTTTGATCTCAGGGTAGTAGTGCTCACCTTGGCAGCACAGATGCTAATTTCAGGGGCAGAATTTAGAGTGAGAGATGGCGCCGAGCCGGTTAATCGTGGAGGTTTAGGAGGAAGAGAGAGCCGGCAGAGTGAAATCACCATTTCCCGAGGGTTTTGCTGCCGAATTCTGGGCCAGCTGTGGGTGGGGGCCACAGGCACTGCACTCAGGGGGCGGTGAGGAACTCGTCCCCATTACAGGAGCCTGACCCTGGAGACAGGACCGAGTCTCGTCTCTATGGGACCAGAATAACACACCATCCAAACTTTGTCCCCGTGGATAAGTACAACGCAGCAGCGCCACGCCTACCTCAGGCAGCTCTCCCTGGCAGCGAGGGGGGAGGGGCGGGGGAGGGTAGGTCTAATCCAGTACCCTTTAAAACTTTTAAATTATTAGACATATTACATGACTGAGAAGTGTTAAACATGTATAATCATTCAGAAATTAAATCCCTTTATTTGCGATGAGGCTTAACTATTAAAAGCCACAAGCTTCTGGAGGTCAGCCTTGTTCGTTTCATATTCTGTGACCTTCTCTGCAGCAACGTGGACACCGGCCTCAACAAGCTGCAGGTGCGGAGGAGGCCCTGCCCGGCCCAGGCCCGGATATGCAAGGCAGCGGGGCTATGGGAAGCATGAGGAGTGGCCGCCACGCTATACGACCCCACCCAGCTGTGGCCGGTTCACTCGTGGCCGTGTTATTGATGCTGTTGGCTACAGGAAACCAGGGTGCATCCTTGTAATTTCCTGGCAAGAGGCAGCTTGCTAACACGTGGGTCTTGCTCGAGCACAGAGAAAACACATCAAGTCTCCGTGAAGTTTGCTAGCAGCGTCTTCCTTTAATCACCCTGCTGCAAAGAGCATCAACGCGGGAGATTGTCACAGAGCTTGTCAGCTGCCGGTGTGGAGACAGTGTCCCCAAGGCAGCCAGACATAAGCGTGGAGTCCGGGACGCCTCCCCGGACCCAGTCCTTCCCCAGGCCCTGGGGGGGTGGGGGACAGGCTCAGCTTCCCACTCTTCCCTCCCCACTTTGTGAGCTCAGCTGGAATAACAAGCCATTCCCTGCTTCTCCCAGGCCTCCCCTGCTAATTCATTCGGCTTGCACTGACGCACAGTGAGCCCTGGGGTGCCTGATCCC
>NW_011888944.1:346943-349222 GCF_000151845.1 Pteropus vampyrus | reverse complement strand
TCTCCGTGAAGTTTGCTAGCAGCGTCTTCCTTTAATCACCCTGCTGCAAAGAGCATCAACGCGGGAGATTGTCACAGAGCTTGTCAGCTGCCGGTGTGGAGACAGTGTCCCCAAGGCAGCCAGACACAACCGTGGAGTCCGGGACGCCTCCCCGGACCCAGTCCTTCCCCAGGCCCTGGGGGGATGGGGGACAGGCTCAGCTTCCCACTCTTCCCTCCCCACTTTGCGAGCTCAGCTGGAATAACAAGCCATTCCCTGCTTCTCCCAGGCCTCCCCTGCTAATTCATTCGGCTTGCACTGACGCACAGTGAGCCCTGGGGTGCCTGATCCCAGAGGATATGACATACGAATGAGCACCGTGGCTCTGGGACCCCACCGCGGAGCGCGGAGTGGATCAGATCCGCGGCTGTCGGACAGCCCTGACGAGTGCCGACTCCCAGACGTGGAGCTCACCGTCTGAGTCGCTGCTCTAGGCTGGTAAATAATAAGGGACTTAGAGCCTAACAAATCCGGCTCTGCCTAGTGCGGCTGCCACTTCAGGCAGCTCACCTCTCTCTCCTAAGCTCTAGTCGCATCTGCAAAGCAGGGAGAGTGGGCAGCCAGAGTCCAGCCTCGCTCGGGGTCCCCTTCCACCGGGTTCAGGCGCCAAAAGGCCTCAGTTCTGGAACTTGGAGCCACAATGGGGCGACAGTTCCTCCAACGGGCTTTCTAGCATTAATGGCCTTCGATCCTAAAAACCAGGAGAGGCTGAGATCTTTTAAAAAGGATGGAACCCTAATTTCAAAGCCCAAGTTCTCTCTGGGGGCCCTAGGAGAGTGCACCCCGCATCCTGGAACCGGGGCACAGGCCTGCGAGCCGCCTGCTGTCACTGCCACGCCCACAGGGAGCTCCCTGCACAGTCGTGCGCACACACGCATCATCCCCGGTCTGCAGGTCTGGGGACCCTCGAAGCCAACGTCTCAGGGCTGAGGCCATGTGTGTGTTGAAAGCATCAAGACAGAGTCTCAGGCCTCCAATCAATCACTGGCTCCTTCTCGCTGATCGTTATAACTTCTGCAGAATCTCAGGCAACTGGACAGGGTACTGGTGGGGAAGGGTGCAGCGGGGTAACCGCCAGGGCTCTGAGTGGCCAGTGCCTGCAGGTCCCAGCTAGGCCGGCCGGGGTTCAGGGTCAGGCGGGCTGGCGTCAAGCCCCTCGCTCTCTGTGGAGCTGGGCAGGCTATGGGCTCTCTGGACCCCTGGTTCCTCACCTATAAACTGGCAGCACACCAGCTTACGGGGTCATCTTGTGTTATTACAACAGTGAACAGAAGGCAGCAGCCTGAGCTGCAAGGTGGACTCGTGGGCTGCGGTCTCCTGGTTACTGATACTTCCCGGCTTAACTGTTCTGCGCCCAGTGTCCCTGCCACCAACCAGGCCTCATAAATATTTACACCTGGCATGTGTTGCGATGCTCAATTAATTGCCCCTGTGACGCACTCTGAGAGCCTCAGAGGAGAGGTGACGGCAGAGCCGGGGTTCTTAAAGGCACAAACGAGGCGGCTGGAGAAGCGACGTCTTCCAGAGCGTTCCATAGCCTGGGGCTTCAGATCGGTGCCCCACATCGGGGAAAAGGTGCTTCCAGAAGCACACTGTCCAGGGGGGAGTGTGGGGGGCGGGCAGGACCTCACCGGGAGATGACAAAGACGTGTACGGATAGCTTATCACAGAAAAAATGCCAATGGTCCAAAACCATTTTAAAAAAAAAAAAAAAACAGTAAGAATTACTCGATCTCATTCACCATCAAGGAAGTGAGACCGAAAATCAGGGATCAGGTGCCAAGTAGGCAAAGTCGGTCTACAGGATGGATTTATGGTCGTGAGACACAGAGAGACGGTCCCTGCCCCTCTGTGCTTTGGGATATAAATTGATGCAGCTCCTCCAGAAGGCAACTGGGTGACAGGCAACCAGGGGTCAGAAGGCCCACGTGACCAACCCCTTCATTGCACCTGACGGCATCTCTCCGTGGAAATATTCACAATGAGGTTAAAAACGCAAGCATAGATGCTCGTTGCAACACGATCAACAAAAGTCAAAATCAGCCAGGACCTAAACGCCCCCTCCAAAAATCATACAGCCGATATCTGTGTTTTTGAATAACAATTTAAAATATATGTTTTTAACATCAAGATCCTACACTTCTTTTATGTTACGTTTGCACATGTATAGTGAAACATACGCGCACATCCTCATTCACGCGGGCACGCGTGACAAGGACATTTGCCAAAATGTCACCGTG
>NW_011888944.1:341020-346893 GCF_000151845.1 Pteropus vampyrus | reverse complement strand
CAGGCCTGCGAGCCGCCTGCTGTCACTGCCACGCCCACAGGGAGCTCCCTGCACAGTCGTGCGCACACACGCATCATCCCCGGTCTGCAGGTCTGGGGACCCTCGAAGCCAACGTCTCAGGGCTGAGGCCATGTGTGTGTTGAAAGCATCAAGACAGAGTCTCAGGCCTCCAATCAATCACTGGCTCCTTCTCGCTGATCGTTATAACTTCTGCAGAATCTCAGGCAACTGGACAGGGTACTGGTGGGGAAGGGTGCAGCGGGGTAACCGCCAGGGCTCTGAGTGGCCAGTGCCTGCAGGTCCCAGCTAGGCCGGCCGGGGTTCAGGGTCAGGCGGGCTGGCGTCAAGCCCCTCGCTCTCTGTGGAGCTGGGCAGGCTATGGGCTCTCTGGACCCCTGGTTCCTCACCTATAAACTGGCAGCACACCAGCTTACGGGGTCATCTTGTGTTATTACAACAGTGAACAGAAGGCAGCAGCCTGAGCTGCAAGGTGGACTCGTGGGCTGCGGTCTCCTGGTTACTGATACTTCCCGGCTTAACTGTTCTGCGCCCAGTGTCCCTGCCACCAACCAGGCCTCATAAATATTTACACCTGGCATGTGTTGCGATGCTCAATTAATTGCCCCTGTGACGCACTCTGAGAGCCTCAGAGGAGAGGTGACGGCAGAGCCGGGGTTCTTAAAGGCACAAACGAGGCGGCTGGAGAAGCGACGTCTTCCAGAGCGTTCCATAGCCTGGGGCTTCAGATCGGTGCCCCACATCGGGGAAAAGGTGCTTCCAGAAGCACACTGTCCAGGGGGGAGTGTGGGGGGCGGGCAGGACCTCACCGGGAGATGACAAAGACGTGTACGGATAGCTTATCACAGAAAAAATGCCAATGGTCCAAAACCATTTTAAAAAAAAAAAAAAAACAGTAAGAATTACTCGATCTCATTCACCATCAAGGAAGTGAGACCGAAAATCAGGGATCAGGTGCCAAGTAGGCAAAGTCGGTCTACAGGATGGATTTATGGTCGTGAGACACAGAGAGACGGTCCCTGCCCCTCTGTGCTTTGGGATATAAATTGATGCAGCTCCTCCAGAAGGCAACTGGGTGCCAGGCAACCAGGGGTCAGAAGGCCCACGTGACCAACCCCTTCATTGCACCTGATGGCATCTCTCCATGGAAATATTCACAATGAGGTTAAAAACGCAAGCATAGATGCTCGTTGCAACATGATCAACAAAAGTCAAAACCAGCCAGGACCTAAACGCCCCCTCCAAAAATCATACAGCCGATATCTGTGTTTTTGAATAACAATTTAAAATATATGTTTTTAACATCAAGATCCTACACTTCTTTTATGTTACGTTTGCACATGTATAGTGAAACATACGCGCACATCCTCATTCACGCGGGCACGCGTGACAAGGACATTTGCCAAAATGTCACCGTGGTGTTGACAGTTACTTCCCCCACGTGCATCCCTCTATTTCCTGTATTCTCTGTCATGAGATGTCACTTCAGGTCTTTGTATTTAGAACAGTGTAAACATCAGGCAACCGTTCCGCAGGCTGGTCTGTGAAATGGCCTTTGACGGCCACCCACGCCTTTCGGGGTGGTCTGTGAACTACGTGCAGCTGCCACTCACCTCGGCTCTCTTCTCTCCCTAGGTCATGGCCTCACATCAACAGTGGCACAGGTGAGTCTGGCGCCCTCGGTCACCTGAGCGGCGGGAACGTCAGCGTGGAGCTGTGAGACCCTTCTTTCTGTCCTTTTCTTTCTTTGGTAAAACGTGTTGGAAATGGCATGGGCTACTTATGGTCTTTCCCTCGGGTTTCTCCCAGGGGACAGCCTGGCCTGTGACTTCCATGAGTGATGGGAGCTGGCAGACCGGGTGCAAATCCTGGCTCTCCACTCATTAGGTGGGTGGCTCGGGATGAAGCACAGATTCCTCTGGGCCTCGGTCCCTTCGTCTGTAAAATGGGTAGAATCCGCCTACGAGCCAGTGGTGTGGCCACCCACCGGTGCTTGCTCGGCTCCGCCCTGCGTAGTCTGTGTTGAGTGGGTGGATGGGCCAGAAACCACACTTTATGCTTCTCCTGCCTCTCATCTCGATACTGGACATTCAGACGGAGCCCCTTCCAGGGCGACTAACGGGACGTGCTGTTCATCTTGGAGCATGATCATTTCAGGGAAAGCGCCATAGAATTTCTCTAGAAAACCGGCGTTGGCTAGAAATGACAGCCGGAACGAGACGGAAAAAGAGAAAAATGGGCGAGGGGAAGTGTGCGAAGCGTCGGGAGTGAGGTAACCAGCAAACGAATTCAAAAGGTTGTTCGTAGCACATGCTGGAGCATTTAACCAGCCTGCCCCACATAGCAGCGAGGAGGGTGGGGAAAAGCAAGATAAAAATTGCAAGTATGACTCTAAATAAGAAAGAGCATCTGGCTCTGATCCCCCTACAGGACAAGTTTGTGTCACACGCTTCCCAGCCAGGCCCGAATCGTGTTCTCTCAAGCGGACGCTCCCATATTGTACTAGATTCTTTGGTCTCAAGTACACGCCCACCGCCTGCTTGCCACCTCTCAGCGCAGCCCGCCATCCGCTTTTGAGTCCTGGGGGGCATTGCCTGGGAATGCAGTTGCTGTGGCTGGTGAATTATAAACCCCTCCTCCTTCAACCTGGCTCTCACCTTTGTTAAGACAGAGAGAAAAAAACTAACAGGTGTTCCATTTCATTAACGACATCCTAGAGACACAAGCAGGGAAAAGAAAACAAAATAAGGCCCCCCAAAAAGTCCACCGAGATCCAGCCGCCCAGGCCGGCCCCACATACTCGTGTCTATACCCGACCAGAAACAGCCAGCAGCAAAGCACAGCGCCCACCTGTGCAAGCTCACAGCCACGACCAGCGTCTGCCCGACTAACAGCGCTGACGTGATCAAGGAGGCACGTGATGGTTGACGTGAGGCTGCTCATCACAGCGACACTTACAACGCTCCTAGACACCGCTAAGTCATCCGCGGCTTTTTGCCACGGGATTCGTTGAAAATACGCCAAGGCGTCCATGAGAGAATAGTAGGCGGCCATTAAAACTGATGTGGAAGCCGATTCACTGGCATGAATACGCTACAGCATGCACATCCGTGAGAGAGCAGGCGGGAAAAAACAGTGTGACATGGCGTGAGCCTGCGTACATACACATGCATACATGTATCACACGTGGGTGTGCGTGTGAGTGATTTAACTGTAATCGAAACTTACGGTGGTGGTCTTGGTATGGAGACATTCTGGTGATTTTTATGTTGGTTTTTCTTTGGCTCATCTGTATTTATTAGCACATATTTTTATATGCTGAAAACAATATATCCAAAAAAAAAATATTCCAACCAGGAGAAGATAGCTCCGTACTCAAACCTGACAATCTGTCAATACCAGTACCTTCTGTGAGGCTGATATGCAGAGAACAGTGTCACAATTTTCTGTAAAATAAACTCAGGAGTTTTTCCCCTTCCACTGAATAAAGAGGGAAATTGGATGAGATAGCCCTATTTAGAACGTGTCACCATACACAATTAAAAATCCAGATAATGGTCTATATATTGGTTGATTCAATTGCACAGACGAGAAATTTCATTTTGTCCTGAAACACTTGTTTTTTCTTTGCGGGGGAAGGGTTAGTTTTCTAAGAGAAGAAGTCTTGAAGGTTGATTTTTCCCACCTTTAAAAGAAAAATTATTATGGATTTCAGAGCTAGAGGATGGCAGGTACGGAATGTGTGGGCAGCTGGCGCCCCCTGCTGGCCCTTTCTAGATTTTGCAACACCTGCATTGATTAAGCAGAGGCTGGCTCTCTGAAAGACGCTGGGGAAATGGGTGGAAAAAAAAAACAAATTGAAAAGTTGACCGTTGAACTGCTGAGCATAGGTGTTCACCCCATTCCTGTAAGAACAAACCGGGATTTCGAATTATCCAAGAATGGTAAACCCAAGGATTAATAACTGTCTTCAAAATTCAGCGCCTATCCGAATCACGACCATTAAAACCACATCTTCTTGAGCCCACCCCAGGGTTTATGCGTTGGCAGGCCTATAGTAAGAGCCAGGAATCTCTACTTTTAACAAAGTAATTCCAGTTCAGGTAGTTCTAGGCAATCTTTTGAAAATCACTGGCTGAAGCCAAAAAACAAGGCTGTGCCCCCAAGAAGCTTCCATCTATTATCTGAACGATGGCTGTCGCAGAATGCACCCTGCGAATTTCTGCAGACCCCCGAGACACGGCACGGCAGGCAGCTGCCTTACCTCTCACCTCTCATTCATTCATCCATCCGCACATGCAAGCGACTGTGGCAGTTCTTTGTGTGACAGATGCCACAACCAGCTCTGGGCCAAGGTTTTTAAATAAGAAAATGAACTCGTCTGAGATTCTAAGAACATGCTTTACAGGAGAAGAAATTAGGAGCTAGAGAAGGGAATTGAATTTCCCAGGAAAGACCTGTTCTCCGGGCTCACCCAAAAATGTGTTCCATGTGGCTATTTCTGCGTATTTGGACAACCTGTGCTTGAAATGTAGAACTCATAATCTTCACGTGAGGAGTCTGTGGTTCAGCAAATAAAACTGAACAGAGCTAGATGACTGAGCTGGTAGATGTTAGATATAGATAGATAGAAAGATAGATAGATTAGATAGATAGATAGATAGATAGATAGATAGATAGATAGATAGATAGATAGATAGATAGACAGATAGAGATAGATAGATAGATGACAGAATATACATAATATATAATACGATAGGTATATATAGCATACATATGCTGCCTGTGTGTATGTGCGTGTATATTCCACCTCTATTTCTCTTTCTTTTCCTTTCTACTTTCCTCTTTTCTTCCCTCTTCCTTCTCTTCTTCCCAAATACAAGTCATATAGTCAAGGCTCATTGGACGTCATAATCCTTTACTCAGTGAGAGTAAAAATGAATCCCAAGAAGTTTGCTCCTGCCTTTCCGATAGCCCCAGATCCATGCCACACAAGATGGTCTGAAGTTTGAAACCCACCAGGGCACAGAGTGTGGACTATCCTATGTCTCATCTTAGTGACAGGAAGGGCAGGCTGATGCTCTGTCCCCAAATACCACCGATTTCCTAAAAGATAAAAACTAAGAAAGTCAGCACACATAGAGGAAAACCCTGGGCCTGTCTAGAGGCCAGAATTTGAATACTGGTGCTCTCATGACACCAGTGAGCCCCAGGGCCTGAATGAGAAAAATGGAAGGACGTTAACATACATAAGGCCCTAGTTTGTACTGGGCATTTTATAAATGTGTGTAACGTAGCCACGGGAAAGCAATTTATTATATTCACCGGATAGGTGAACAGAGCCCAAGAGATGCTAGAAAACTTGTAAAGAAATCAGCAGAACAGAACCTTAGCCCGTCACGATACACTTGGTGTTGTGTGCCAAACATTTTTGGCCTCGGCGTATTTCGTCTTTAAAATGAGAAGGTCAACCAGATGCTGGCGGCCACTGAAGCCTGGAGCCCCACAGCCGGAAGGGAGCCCAGCTGAAGGAACCCATGTGAAGAAGTGACAGGTGCGTGTCAACAGAGTTGAGTGTTCAAAAGGACACATGTTTTAAAATGAACACTCAATAATGAACACATTCCAACTATGGATCTGAAAACAGAGAATATGGGTCTGGATTGAGTGAAAAGGTTTGATCACAAAGTTGAACTTGAGAAGAAATGAAACCCAGAACTCAGCAAGTTGTTAGTGGGGCACTGAGCTGGGGAGTTACTTTTTTAAAAACTTCTCAACGGCTCTTTGGGGTAGATAGTATTCTTCCCATTGTACAAGTTAATATTAGTTAACCGAGGCTTATAAGCTTGCCTGAA
>NW_011888944.1:339607-340970 GCF_000151845.1 Pteropus vampyrus | reverse complement strand
ATGCTTTACAGGAGAAGAAATTAGGAGCTAGAGAAGGGAATTGAATTTCCCAGGAAAGACCTGTTCTCCGGGCTCACCCAAAAATGTGTTCCATGCGGCTATTTCTGCGTATTTGGACAACCTGTGCTTGAAATTTAGAACTCATAATCTTCACGTGAGGAGCCTGTGGTTCAGCGAATAAAACTGAACAGAGCTAGATGACTGAGCTGGTAGATGTTAGATAATAGATAGATAGATAGATAGATAGATAGATAGATAGATAGATAGATAGATAGATAGATAGATAGATAGACAGACAGATAGAGATAGATAGACAGATGACAGAATATACATAATATATAATACGATAGGTATATATAGCATACGTATGCTGCCTGTGTGTATGTGCGTGTGTATTCCACCTCTATTTCTCTTTCTTTTCCTTTCTACTTCCCTCTTTTCTTCCCTCTTCCTTCTCTTCTTCCCAAATACAAGTCATATAGTCAAGGCTCATTGGACATCATAATCCTTTACTCAGTGAGAGTAAAAATGAATCCCAAGAAGTTTGCTCCTGCCTTTCCGATAGCCGCAGATCCATGCCACGCAAGATGGTCTGAAGTTTGAAACCCACCAGGGCACAGAGTGTGGACTGTCCTATGTCTCATCTTAGTGACAGGAAGGGCAGGCTGATGCTCTGTCCCCAAATACCACCGATTTCCTAAAAGATAAAAACTAAGAAAGTCAGCACACGTAGAGAAAAACCCTGGGCCTGTCTAGAGGCCAGAATTTGAATACTGGTGCTCTCATGACACCAGTGAGCCCCAGGGCCTGAATGAGAAAAATGGAAGGACGTTAACATACATAAGGCCCTAGTTTGTACTGGGCATTTTATAAATGTGTGTAACTTAGCCACGGGGAAGCAATTTATTATATTCACCAGATAGGTGAACAGAGCCCAAGAGATGCTAGAGAACTTGTAAAGAAATCAGCAGAACAGAACCTTAACCCGTCACGATACACTTGGTGTTGTGTGCCAAACATTTTTGGCCTCGGCGTATTTCGTCTTTAAAACGAGGAGGTCGACCAGATGCTGGCGGCCACTGAAGCCTGGAGCCCCACAGCCAGAAGGGAGCCCAGCTGAAGGAACCCATGTGAAGAAGTGACAGGTGCGTGTCAACAGAGTTGAGTGTTAAAAAGGATACGTTTTAAAATGAACACTCAATAATGAACACGTTCCAACTATGGATCTGAAAACAGAGAATATGGGTCTGGATTGAGTGAAAAGGTTCGATCACAAAGTTGAACTTGAGAAGAAATGAAACCCAGAACTCAGCAAGTTGTTAGTGGGGCACTGAGCTGGGGAGTTACTTTTTTAAAAACTTCT
>NW_011888944.1:336260-338887 GCF_000151845.1 Pteropus vampyrus | reverse complement strand
CCTAAAAGATAAAAACTAAGAAAGTCAGCACACATAGAGGAAAACCCTGGGCCTGTCTAGAGGCCAGAATTTGAATACTGGTGCTCTCATGACACCAGTGAGCCCCAGGGCCTGAATGAGAAAAATGGAAGGACGTTAACATACATAAGGCCCTAGTTTGTACTGGGCATTTTATAAATGTGTGTAACGTAGCCACGGGAAAGCAATTTATTATATTCACCGGATAGGTGAACAGAGCCCAAGAGATGCTAGAAAACTTGTAAAGAAATCAGCAGAACAGAACCTTAGCCCGTCACGATACACTTGGTGTTGTGTGCCAAACATTTTTGGCCTCGGCGTATTTCGTCTTTAAAATGAGAAGGTCAACCAGATGCTGGCGGCCACTGAAGCCTGGAGCCCCACAGCCGGAAGGGAGCCCAGCTGAAGGAACCCATGTGAAGAAGTGACAGGTGCGTGTCAACAGAGTTGAGTGTTCAAAAGGACACATGTTTTAAAATGAACACTCAATAATGAACACATTCCAACTATGGATCTGAAAACAGAGAATATGGGTCTGGATTGAGTGAAAAGGTTTGATCACAAAGTTGAACTTGAGAAGAAATGAAACCCAGAACTCAGCAAGTTGTTAGTGGGGCACTGAGCTGGGGAGTTACTTTTTTAAAAACTTCTCAACGGCTCTTTGGGGTAGATAGTATTCTTCCCATTGTACAAGTTAATATTAGTTAACCGAGGCTTATAAGCTTGCCTGAAGTCCCATTGCCAGAAAGTAACAGGGCCCGGATTCGAACCCAGAACTTTTCAATCAGCTTCCATGAAATAAATACACGCTTGTGCCTTGGATCAGAGGTTCTGCTATGCTACCAGTGAACTCCAAAGCTGATAAAACATGAAAGGCCGCAAGACACTTTTAAAAAGAAATCTTGGGGCTTAAACGTGACAGACATTCATTTTCTTCTCATGTAAGTCAAGCGCAGAGGTCAGCAGCCCGAGGCTGTTTGGCAGTCGTGCTGGAGAGCCCCCGATCCTCCCGCCTCCCACCTCCCTTGTGTCGGCCTCGATCCCATTGCCCAAAATAGTGATATCTGTGCTCCAGGCAGCAGGAAAACCGGAAGAAAGAAAAAGGAACCAACGGCGCCCAACAATTCCTCTTAAAAAAACTTTCTGGAAATTGTGGATTGACGTTCCGCCTCTCGCATCGACCCAAACTTGGACTCATGGCCACGTGTGGCTACGGGGACGATTAGAACGTCGTGTCATGAGTGCTTACTCCAGGCAGCCATGCGCCCAGCTAACCTTCAGGGGGTCTAGTCCTGAGGAGAAAGGGGACATGGGCAGGGGGAGACCCACGGCCTTCTTGCTAGGAGCGCTCACGCGGCGATGGGCGTTTGGGATTCCCCGGCCCCTGGCTTCTCCCCCCACATTCGTGAGTAAGTCTCGCTGGCAGCCTCTGGAGTTGGAGGTGACCCTAGCCGTCCCCTGTCCTCTCTCCCCATCCCCCTCCCCCTGAAATCTTGCGAAGACATGAAAACGAACTTGGTTTTGCCTGGGGAATTTTTTTCCAAATGTGACTACAGCATATGGGGCTGGGCCACCTACCCTGTCCCTATAGAGGCACGGAAAGGGGCGTAGACGAGGCGCCCACCAGCCCGCACCCCAGGGGCCCCAGTGCCCAGAAGCGTTCACAAGCAAAAGATGGTCCGAGAGCCCGTAACTTCATCTAAGTGATATCTGACATGGCCCACCTTCTAATGGAAGAGGTTGTAGCTTCAGAGTCAGAAATTCAGACTACAGCGTGAATGGCTGTCACCCTAAGAGCTTGTGTACAGAGAAGTCGGTTTGCACTGGGACCCTAGTTTCTCTTTATGTCCCTTTTTTTAAGTGCCCACTATGAGCATGATCAGAGAAACTTTAACTTGGTGGGCATCGGCCACACGCCTTTGTCACACCTCCGTGGGCGTGAGCAGAGGTGTCCAAGTTGATGGCCCAAAGCTGGGGTGGCTGCTTTCTGCCAGCCAGCAAAGCCCCTGAGCTTTACATGACACGTTTATCTTCACTTCCCTCTTAAAAAGAACGTTCAAGGGAACGTCGTCTTTTGTAAAAAGACGCTTCCTTGAGGGGCACACCGAAGTCAGCTGTTCTCTGCTGCTGCCTGGTGTCAGTGGGTGATGAACGACCCTCCACAGACATGAGCATAACTCTTCCAGGGCCGGCGACGTGAAAAGCAAATTCCTTTGTCTTTTTAGAAAATGGTTCTCCCTGAGAAGCCAACCTATCTTTCAGTTCCAGGAAGACTCAAAGACCTGGAAGCGTTTGGGGGGGTGGCGTGCCGCTTTGGTGGGGACCGGGGGCCCAGCAAGAGGAAGTGTCAAGCTCAACTTCACCGGGCAACGGAGGAAATCAGGTTCTGCTTGAAGTTCTGTCACTGGTTCACAGTTCTGGGGTGCCTCCGCTGCACCCCTCACTATAACTCACAGCCAACTTGTCACTTATTGGGCAGTTACCACGCACTGGGTCACAGAAGTGACCCAGATCCTGAAACCTCACCACTGCCTGGGGGCAGACAGGTACCACAGTCTGTGACTAAATATTTGCTGGCTTGCTTTGTTCTACAGAGCAGCTAAAGACGG
>NW_011888944.1:323752-335025 GCF_000151845.1 Pteropus vampyrus | reverse complement strand
CTTATCATTTTAACTCAATTCATGAGACAGTACAAATTGCTACTCTGAGGCCTTAGAAAACTGGGGTTCTCTGCCAGGGATCTCAGTAGGGGTGTAATTGTGCTGGGACAGGAAGGTGTCATTAGCACCCCAGGGTGGTGAGAGCTGCTAGTCCCACCACCCCGTGGGCTGGGACTGGTGGCAGGTGCAGACAGGATTCTGCCTCTCCCAGCTCATCCCCTCAAGGAGCTTAGCTTCGGCGAGGCAACGCCTCCCCTCACACCGGTCCCAGGCACACTCCAGAGGCAGGGTTTCCCCTGAGCCAGATTGTCATTAATTTACACATTCCACCCTACAAAAGACGGGAACACTGACAGATCCACAGCTCTGAATTTCACATTTTGGAATGGTAAGAGAATTCAGGGTAAAACGATACGTTTTAGAAAATGCTGAAGCCAGACCAAGATGTAGAAATACAGACCTTACCAGGCTCCTCTACACTCCCTGGGTGCAAGCCCAACACTTGCCCCGAAATTCTCAGCAGCCGAAGGAGGAGAGGAGATAATAATCTCGTATGGGACTGGGGTTTCCCATTCAATCAAAGCAAAACAATTGCCGAGAAGCACACAGCTTCTGGCCCCGAGACCTGCTGGAAACTTCTCACACGTGCACTAATAAAGAGAATGTGATAAGAACATTTTCTGCTTATAATGTTCCTCAATGCGGACTAACAGCACGACACTGGAGTACAATTTGGGAAAATTAACTCCAGGAAGAAGCCAAAAAAAAAAAAGAAAAAGAATAAGAAAAACCCTGCAGGCCATGTGAGCAGTCCTTTGGTGGTTTTGCATAATCTGAAGGTAAAATGTAAAACACAGCACCTCCAGGCAGTCGTTTATAAAACAAGTCCCAGTGAGGGAGCGGGGTGTTAAGAAGCTTCAACTGAACGATATTCAGTCAACAAACGCCTGGATAGAGCTCATCTTGTCAACACTCAGCGCCATGCGTGGAGCCAGATGAATGAAGACACACGACTCTGCCCTCAAAATATTTATATGCAGCCTGTTCAAGAAGATGGATGTATGGAATCGTAACTGTGACTGCAGGATTTGGTGCCCCAAAGGGGAGAGGGACGTAAACCTCTTCACTGGCCGAGTGCTGCTGAGTCACCACTTCCTACTTCCTGTGCAATCGACATGGGGGCGGGGTCTTCCAACAAGTTCCTCTTTAGGTGAGAACTTAACCTGGCCTGGGAATGGGGGTCCTTGCTCGTTTGGACTTGATTTTCCTTCCTCCTTCTCCATCGCGTCTGTTTTGCAAGAGCAAAACAGGATGAGAAGTATAGAAATTTTCACTTCATTTTGAGCAATTACAGTCAAGAAAAATTAATTGGAATGAGCACAAGGTTTCTGGAGAGAAACAAGGACCCCGTCTTTTCGCGTTTCCCATTAACATTTTGGTCTGTTTTTGTTGGCAGGCCAGCACCAGACTATTAATGAGCCTCTCCTGGAATGCGTAAGTCAGCCACTTCCTTTACTACTTTCTCCGTCTTTGATATTTACAAAACAAGGGGCTTTTTTCAGGTGCTCGGTAAATTAAAAACAAAGAAAAAAATTTTTTGCCAGATTTCCTGGCAGGGGAAATTGGATTTCAATTCCTGGTCGTAAAACTATAACCCAATTTAATCAGCTAAAAAATAGACATAAGAATTAATTTACACGGCCACCAGAAAGACTGAATAAGGGAAAATACCAACACGCAGTGCTGGCAAGTGTGTGATGAGAAAAGCACTTTACAACACTTATGTTAAGTGGAACGAACTTTCCAGAAAGCGATTTTGTAATATTAACTAAGAAAGAGAAAAATGTCCATTTTCTTCGGCCCAATAATTCTGTGGTTGGAAATTTAAACTAAGAAGTTAATCTAAAATCTGGATTAACATTTAAACACACTCGTTTCAATTTTATAATAATGTATCTTAAATGGCAACGCACTGGAATCACGCTATTCAATAATAGAAAAAGTTGAATATATTATGATATATTCATATTATGAAGCCATTAATAATGTTTACAAAGAATTGTGGCTAGAGGAAATTTATAACAGAAATTAGATATCTAATATGTATAAATAATTTTATTGTTAAATCGTACATGAATATTATTTAAATAGTTTTAACTTACATCTATAGATGATGAGTAAAATAGATTGGATGGATGGATGGATGGATAGACGGACAGAAAATAGATAGATAGATAGATAGAATGAATCTACTTGTAAAATCATTGGTTCTTTCCTATTTTAAAGACCTTTTAATAATCTAATTAAAGCTATATATTTTCACCCCAGAACACACACACACACACACACACACACACACACACACACACACACACATCAATCAATCAATCAATCACAAACTATTTTATTAATTTCGAGTTTTATGAGTAGAAAATACTGGACTTTTTTTAGTTAAGAACTACTGAGATGAACAGTAGATAAATAATAGATAGGTTATAATAGATAAATAGATGTAACTCATAATTTTTTTTAAAAAACTCTCTTTCTCTTTCTGGAAAGAAATAAACCAAAATACTTATATTGCATCCTGGGGGCAGGATTCCCGAGGTCCGACGTAGATCCTCTTCAGACGGGGCCAGGCGGCTACTGCTCCGCCTGGCGCCCCGCCACGCCCTGTACCCGTGAACTCTGGCAAGGCAACCGGAGGATGGGCGGTTCTCACACTCCCGGCTCCTCTGACTGGTCCAAGGCTTTATCAGAGAGTCCGCCCTGGGGGAGTCTTGGTGTTTGCCATAACGGCATACAAATGGTGCCCTCGCCACCAATGTCCACTTGTCAAACCCCCAAAGCTGTCATAGGCCTGGGGTCCCGCTCAGAACTCACTTCTCTGCAGTTCCAGAGAAGAACAGTCCGGTCACCTTCCCCGCCTCTGCCAGGTCAATTGCGAAACCTCCTGGAGTTCACCTCCCATGAGCTTTTCTTTGGGCACAGGGCGTCACTGGAACTGGGCATGTCGATTAGAACAAAGGGATCTAGCATGTCCTGAGCAGAGGCCAAAGTACAACCTTTATGCACATTGTGCTCAGTTAATTATCTCTGGCTACGACTTTATAAGTTGGGCTTAGCCCTCTCCAGTTTACGGATTGAGCAACTTAGTAGGGGAGGTTGAGTAACCTCGGCGAGGTCATCAAGTAGGTCCACAGTTTAGATCTAGGATGGGGTGGCGCCATCCTGGAGCCAGGTCGCCTCCAAGCAGGCTCATGTCACCCGGTTTCCCATCTGAGAACTCCCAGTCTGAGCCCTGCTTTCCTCCTGAGGCCAGACCGAGGGGGCGGGGCTTCACGACTGCAGTGCCCAGTCCCTGGGGCCACAGCATCAATGCCACCATGCAAATGCTCCTACTCCAATTGCGTGCCCAGTGACTTGAGCTTTTTCCTTTGGGCCACCGAACTCCCCCTTCTACCTTGTTCTTGCTCCTGGATCACTGTGTTGGTCCCTGGTCCTTTGCACCTGAAGTCCTGGAATCTGATAAATTTACACTTCATAACTTGCCTGCTCCTTCGGTTCATGTAGGATTTAAGCCTTGCTTTCCTTAGGGAGCCCTTGGGTGGGAATCAAGGCTAACACATGGGAAATCAACATTGTTGTCTTCGGGGGCCACCTCCTTCCTTCTGCTGTCCCACGGAGAATTAAATTGCCTTCTACACCCTTGCATCAGATGAACAGAGTCGCTTTAAGCCAGAGCGGAGCCCCAAAGCCCGTACAGAGAGTTCTCAGACGGGGAGCTGGCAAGTCCTCCCTGTGCTATGGCCCACCTAGAAATCGAATTCATCGCGTAACTGGTCTTCACCTCTATCAGACTGCTTGGGCAGAGGGACAATAGGAAAAGCCTCATACACTTTCAGGCTGGACGCTAGTGAGCAACTCGCCCAAATGCTTTATTGGGTAATGGAAAGCTAGAATTCCCGAGTCCTTCCACTATGACAAAATCACCTCACAGATCTTTTGAGATAAAGCACACGAAGCACCTAGCACACATAAAGTGCTTAACCACTGTTCGAGGGACTTTGGGAGGAGAGGAAACTATGATGGGTGGCCTCCCCTAATCTGCGACTTTCTTTGATAGTTCTATTACCTTAGCAACCTCACTGATGTCTGCCACTCACGTTTATTGAGTGCTGACCATCAGGCATTTTGCTCAAAATCCTACGTGCATCGTCTTATTTAAGATATGGCTGGTTGCCAAGGTCACTCTGGAACCGTGCGTGACGGTATTGACAGTGTGCGTGTCTATCCGCCTAATTCAGAGAAAGGGTTCCCGTGCTCCGCAGTCCAGTGATCGAGAGGACATGGCTGCACTCTGCAGAGTAACACAGGAGCCTAACGAGTCAGGGTCCCAGCCCAGGCTTCCACCGCTGCCATCGCATGGTCCACTCAGAAGTCAGAGCTACGGATGCTGCAGCATGAGGAACGCCCGGGTGCCCTGCCCTGCATTTTCAGGGTGCAAGACAATTTTAAATACTTGGCACTGGGTGCCAGTGGTATGGGAAGACCTGGCTCTCCCCATCGATGGCACCTATGACCTGTGCGGCTGTCAGAAGTCACCAATCCCAGTTTCTAAATTTGTAAAAGAAGAATAAAAGTTCTTCGTTTAGAAGGTCAAATTGCGGGACGTGCATGAAAATCTCTTGTAATCGGGCCTGTTATTCGTAGCCATGGCCTTTTGGCATCTTAGCAGAAACTAATACGTGAAAGATTTTGCCGGAGACGTGTCACAGCCCTCTCCAGTTGTCAGCTCCCTCCCCGCCCTGAAGTGTGACGTGCAGCCACACGCATCCTATGGCAGGTGTTCAAAGGAGACAGTTCAGAAGACGGAGACCGAATCAGCATTCCAGGGCCGCCTTCACCTCTCATTTGGAACTGCCTCTGTCACCCTGAGCTCTTGGCGTCACATGATACTCTGCTTAGACCTTTCAAAACTTTTCACATACTGACCCGATTGCCCTGTGCTGCCTGGATTCTCTCTCGAGCCCAAATAAAGACAAAAGTCATTTCTATCAACTAAAGAAGAGGTGAGCCTTCTGAGATCCAGGAAGGAAAAACGCTTGGTTCTGTATGATGTACGAAAGGTCATCAAGGTCATCAAGGTCATCAAGGACAACATGGCACGATGCTGGCTCCAGACGTGACGCATGGGTGCAGACTCCAGAATGTCAATGATGACGATCACATCTGTCGTGGACTGGTCCCCGGTCCTGCCACGGCCAGTGTTCAGACTCAGAGCTCATTACGGATGCAGCACAGAAATTCAACTGAAATACGTATAGCGATCATGTATCCTGCCTCCGGGCTTAACTGTTTATTAGTTCTAATAATGTTTTTGTTTGGGGTCCTTGCGATTTCCTATATCCAAGACCATATCACCTGCAAATAGCTCCCCTTTCTGCTTTGACGGGCTTATGTGATTACACTGGGCCGACTCCGGAATCCAGAATAATCTGATTTCAAAGATGGTAATAGTCATCTTAATCACATCTGCAGTGTTCCTTCACGACAGCACCTAGATAATTATCTGATTCAATAACAAAGGATTGGAAGGTTGGGGACATCTTTAGAAATGTGTCTACCACAAGAATTTCACTGCCTCAGACCCCAGATTCTGAAATCTTTAATTCCCAGCTAAGGGCATCTATACCATTCCCCTAGCTAGCGCTGGAGCCTGTTACCTTTATCATGATTGAACCTTCCCTTAGCTCACTTGAATGTTCCTTTCTGCTTAGGAAAGAAACTTTGCTGCCGTCCTGGATAGAGCAACAGACAGCAGGGATGACGGCTACGAAGACCTCAAGCTTCACATGGCAGAGGCGTGGCCATCCATGAAAATCCTACCAGCCAGGCCGATAAGGGAATCCGAATATGCGGGTAATAGTTGGGGTCTGAACCCTGAAAATGCACGCCCGTGCTGCAGTATGGCACGGTAATTAAAGCTGCAGATTCTGGGTTAAATAACTCTAGGTTAAAATCCTGCCTCCGTAGCTTTCTAGACGTGTGACCTGGAGTAAGTCTCTAAAACTCGTCTTCCCTACCTGAAAATGGGGTTCATAATAATAGAACCTACCCCGAGAGTTCTTTGGAAGATGCCACGTATGATATGTGTTGAGTTCCAACAGGAGGGCTCGGTGCCACGTCACAGCCCCGCAGCTGTTGGTTATTATTGTCGCGATGCTCTTCCTGAGTCCCAGGAACAACTGATGAGCCTGACAGACGGCGAATGGGCAGGGATGCGGGCGACACGGCAAACGTTAAGACAGAATTTGCATAGAGGGGAAGAGAGTGGAAGGGAGACTCTCTAACTTGCTTGATTCATTTTGCAGGCAGCCAGCATACGAGTAACACTAGAGCATGGCATGAAAGCTCAACGTTTCAAGAGTGACAGAGACCTAAATTCACTCCCGCCTCTGGCTTTTTCTTACTGGGGCACACTGAGCAGCTTCAGCAAGCTCCCTGAACCTTAGATGTAGGGAGAGAAAAAGACGTGTGATTTCCGAGGGCCAGACCCACTGAAATGAATCTACAGAAATTCCTTTGGAGAGAAGCACCTTGTAAATAAGGGTGATATTCCTTTGTTCATCCACTCGATAAGCATTTACTGAGTACCTGCTGTGTGCCGTAGATCATGTTAGGATTGACCAAGAGACACGAAGGTAAACAGAGCATAATCCACATTCTCGGGAGGGTCACCATCTAGTGGCAGAAGCAGAAAGATCAACAGTAAGCGTGATAGAACACCTTGAGTGTATAATATGAAAAGGAGGTCCAGGGCTGGGTGCAGGAGGGTGGGAGCTGGGAAGATTTGCAGAGGTCATGGTGCAGAATTCCCCAGGTGGATGAGGATGTTCAAATCCAGACTTTGGCATTTACGTGTATGGACCAAGAGGACTGGTTTCTCCTCTTCCAGACTCGGTTTTCTCGCCTGTTAAGTGAGAATAGAATTGCTTGCCTCGTGCTTTCGTTGCGGTGATTCAATGAGTTTGCAGACATGCGAATATTTTGTAAAGTGAGTCCGCGTAAGATACGACTTTCAATTTTTCTCTTTTCACAGACACGCGCTATTTCCAGGCTATGGGAGACACTCCCCTTTGCTTAGATGCCAAGACTTCTGTCCCCACAGAGGGGCCACCCTGGAACAAATGGACGAGGCTGGGAGAAGTGAGTAAACACTTGACCTTGTGAACCAAACGTGAGTCAGACTCTTCCGACAGCCAGGAGCTCTCCCGTCTCTCACTCCCCAAGCGCCTCATAACGAGACGGTCAAGTTCAGTGAGGTGCGGGGAGCTGGCAGACGTGGCTGGTAGAAGGGGGAGCTAACACTTTGCGAGGATTTTCCGGAGCCAGGCATCAGGCGTTCGCACACGTCTCATCCAAATTCATTCCGCCCTCCAGAGGCAGAATTCGAACCGAGGTCATTTTGTTAATAACATATCATTTTGCCCAGATCTCAGGCCCAGCACTGGCAACTGCCAGCTGGGCAGTGCTATGTAAGCCACACAGCCTTTCCGAGCCTCTCCGTGACCTCGTCTACAAAACAGAAATAAAAATCTCTGCCATGCTTCCTTCAAAGGCAACTAGCGACCACAGAGATAATCTCTGGGAAATATCTTGTAAATGTAAACGCTCTAAACACTCACATAGAATTTTACTTTTAATAACACTTTTGCTAATGTTTAATTTTCTTAATGCATAAATGCATAAAATACAAATTAATCACCCATGCGTTTTAATGCATTTCCTGTCAGCGTTTTCTATGAAGATACATTTCGTGCAAGCAACGTGCACACCTGTTGTGGGGTGGACACCCAGCTTTCTTTTCCTTTCTCATTTTATTCTGTTTATAAAACTATTTCCCATGTGGTAAGCATCAATAAGCATAATCTTATAAATAGATCATAGCCCATTATGGAATTTCTAATTATTTTACTTAACCATTGAACAAAAACATTTTAAAGGCTTTTGATGTATATTGTGAAATTGCTTTCCTCAAAAATTATTTCAATTTACCCACCCAGAAGCCCCATATGAGAATGTCCACCTCATAGAACCAAAACTGGCTATTACTTTTTGAATCATTTTTTTTAAACAGTGATTTCACTTTTTTTAATTTGTACCGTTCTTATTAGTGAGCTTTTGAATATTTATAGCACATTCTTCTTTGTGTATTATTTTTCCACATCGTTTACTTGTTTAACGTGGGGGGTTTCTGCTAATATTGACAAGAAAAGACAACTACAGATTTTACCAAATGATGTCATTGTCACAGAACACATCCAACAGAGACTGGGCCAGAAACTGGGCCAGCAACTGGGCCACCGAAATTTTAGAGCAATTTTAGAGGGATGAAATATTGAGCACACTTCCTCTTCACACAGATACCACGCTGCACGCTTTAATCATTCACTCAACAAATTCGCTCAAGAAGCACATGACCAGACACAGTTATAGGCTCTGCTATGCAAGTCCCTGCTCTCACAAAACTTACCTACTAATGGGATGGGACAGTAACAAACAAATAAATAATAGATAGCTAAACAATACGTCAGCGATAAGTGCTTCGCAAAAATCGTTAAAGTAGGGGAAGCAAGGAAGGTCTTTCTAAGTAGAGGGAGAATGAATGAATGACGTTGATCCTTATAGTAAGAACCCTGCACGGTGAGCATTGGATTCCCCGTTCTGACAGCTTCACCTTTTATGAGATCTGCACCTTTACGCCGGTTACGTAACCTCTCTGAGGCTTTATTGCCTGAGCTGTAAAATCTCCTAGCTGTCGCGATAATACATAACAAAGCACGGAGCCTGGCACAAAGCGATCAGCCAACAGAGGACATCTCCTCAAGGACAGGGACTGTTTCTGGCCAGCACCCAGCACGGCGCCCTTGCACACAAAGCTCTCAATAGATATTGGCTAAATGGATGAAATGAACAAATAAACTCAATTGTATAAACTAAATCCTGAAATATGAACAGCTATTCGACAGAAAGAGAGATCTGATCTTTCTCCAGATTGACTTTTATTCACAGGGAACCTTTTTTCAGTCTATCATTCAAAGTCCTCATGGGACTATCTGCAACTGGGACAGCCCCACGGGGGGCTGTGTGACAGGGACAAGGACATTTCAAGGCACTCATCGCTTGAGCAAAAAGCATATTCAGGGAACAGTAAGAATTTTAGAGCAATTGGACCAGTGGCTGAAGACACAAATTCTGGCCCGGTTATAAAGGAGTAGTGAATGCTGACCTAAAATACCAAGCTTTCCTTCCCCTAAAAGTCGCTGATTAATCCCGTTACACACAAGTCTACCTTCGTAAGAAGAAGTTTTTTAAGGTAATTCTCATTTGATTTTTCTTAATGGAGACCAGAATTCAAGCCCCCATCCTTATTATTTTATATTCCTTCCGATTACCTTTGTTATAGAATAAATTTCTTCCTTTAGCTAGACTACTTCGCAAGTGGAACTAGAACCTCGACATCCTAAGTCAAGTGAAATCATATGAGAAAAAGGGTGCACGAGGCATGAGCACAGTTTTGGCCAGGAGAGAAATTGTCTTACACATGAAATAAGCACTTGGCCTCCATTCACAGAAAGAGAAAGTTGTATTTTTATAATCAACGCTTGAATCATCGAGTTTTTATGGTAACCAGATTATATTTTTATCATAACTTCATTCTCAGGAGTTGATTCTCATTAGCTCTGCTCGTTTAGGTTGAGATGAAACCATCCGTGAAATAGATCTGCAAAAATCCTTAGAGAGGCCAGTTTCCATCTAGACTCTCTGGTTGGTTACAGCCGTCCTAAACCATTAAACCACTGCCCATTTTCCCATTTATTGAACACGTACTGCATCCCAAGCACTGCACTCAGCGATGGAGATAAAAGATGAGCCAGTGTCCACGGTCTAACGGAGGAGGTAGTGGCCCCGCCTGGCAGTGCCAGCAGAGTAGGAGGTGCTCAGGCAGAGCTGAGCCCCGGGGTGCAGAGACAGTGCCGAGCCGCCCCGCCCGGCCCAGCCAGAGGCTTCTGAGGAGGCTTCCTGGAGGAAGAGATGCAAAGCATCTTTGCCGCCAAGAACACGTTGCATAATAATCGGGGCGGGGCACTCTGGTCTGCCCACTCCAATGCTTTCGAGGGACTCGATCATGTGTATCGATCTTCACGATAACTCGAGGACATGAACCGATGAAGTATTTTGCATATCGTAAGCATAAAAAATCTAAGGCTCATGATATGCGAAGCGCCTTCCCAAAGTTACACAGCAGTAAGGCAGGATTGGATTTCAAACCCAAGTATTTTTCTGTCGAATCCCACCAAGGCAACTCCTCGCGACACGGGCTGAGCGGAAAGCAGTTTTCCCGTATTGACTGACTGCCGACCACACGCTTACAGAGATTTTTGAGAATGAAGAGCACAGGGACCTGGGTCTCTATCCTCAGGAATCTAACCAGGCAAAGTGGTAGAACTTCGGGCGGTATCAGAGTCACAACTGAAGAGATAATGGTGGCCCTTGTCTTCTGCAGGTGGACAAACCCATTTCCAAGGACGTTGGGAGCCAGCGTGTGAAAGGTAAAGTCGAATCACAAAGTTTGACGTCTAACTATATACATCTCTCCTCCCCAAATCTTGCATTTTTGTTTGTGGTCACAGAGTTTCTTAAACAAGCTGATCCATTGAAGTCCCCTTACGAAATAGCTAATTTTAGAAAGACTCTCACAGTTCGTGCCTTTTTATCACCTTACCTTATTGATGAAGAAATTGATTGTGAAAACTCATATTCTCTGTTGTGCAGTTTGACAAGAAATTGTTTAAAAACATATGGATTGCATTACACATAAAACTAAGTTGTTTCTCTAAGCATACCCCCAGTAAAATTACAACAAGAAAGAAACCTAATTTTTTAGCATGTTGATTAATTAATATGAAAACAGATTTTAAAGCTTTAGGCAAAGCAACTCAATTTAGAGTGGGAGCTACAGGTAGGAGGCAGAAAGGAACTAATCAATTTCGGTGGTGCCAGAAGCACAGGAGGACAGCCAAAGAAATGAAATTGGATCATATCCATTCTAGCTTCTCATTAGTTTCTCCTGCGTCCCCTTCTCTTGTGAATTTGGAGAAGATGACAGTCCTGTGATTTATAGCCCCCAATAATTTAAATATATCAAAATCACCTTTTATGTTTTTAATGTTATAGTCTATAACATTACTAGCACTATATTTTTTTCC
>NW_011888944.1:320143-323052 GCF_000151845.1 Pteropus vampyrus | reverse complement strand
AAAAGTGGCAATAACTTTGATGTACGTGACACGATTGCAGAAGCTTCTCTGGTCCTTAGTCTACCGAATAGTATATCTGTTTAACTGTTAAGACCATTCTGATCCTTATTTAAATGTGTGGTTCCCCCCACCACCCCATCACTACCAAGCAATTCTCAGACAATAGCTTAGTACCATACACGTCTACTCGATTCTGACAGCATCTACCCGGAGATAACTTCAGATTCCACAGGCGAAGGCCTCGGTCCCACGAGACTGCCCCACCCATCCACTGCAGATGCCAATCTCAGTTCCAGATTGTCTGTCACCTGTGCTTCTGACCAACTGGCTGTAGATTGGAGGTTCCCACAACCCCCTCATGCTGGGCTCAATTAATTTGCTAGAGCAGCTCACAGAATTCAGAAACAGCTTGCTTATAAGAGAGCCAGTTTATTAGAAGAGATGCATAAGGCACAGTATGGGGGACGGATGTGGTGCTTCCATACTTCCTGAATCTGCCTGTGTTCCCCAACCCGGAAGCTCGCCCAACTCCATCTCTGGGGCTTTTTATGAAGGCTTCACTACACACACAAGATTAATTAAAGCGTAGGCCATTGGCGACTGAACTCCATCTTCAGCTCCTCTCCCATTGCCACATTTCAGTTGGACTGAAAATTCCAACCGTCTAATCATGTGATTGGTTCTCCTGGCAACCAGCCCCCATCCTTTGCTAGAGACCAAAAGTCATCTCGTTAACATAACAAAAGACACCTTTATTGCTCTCGTCACTTAGGAAATTCCCAGGTTTTTAGAGCTCTGTTCCAGAAACAGGACAAAGACCAAATATATTCTTCTTCTTATAAATCACAATATCACAACTCTCCGTCACTATATTTATCTACGCTTTTCCTCACCTCACAAAGATATGGGAGTAGTTATAAAAACTCACATAGTAAAGTAGAAGAAAATAAAAAGCATAGAAAAAATCTAGATAGGCTATATGTCACAGATAAAAACCAGGATCCTAAGGCATGCATCACTACATTCTATTAAAATTAAGATGCTAATTTGCCTCTGAGCTTCCCAGTACTCTAAGCAAAAAGGAGATCGTGCTTCTTTATGTGATATTCGTTGCCCACAACAAACGAAAAGCAAACCAACCCCTCAAGGGGAGCAAAGAGGACTTATTTTTCAGAGCTAAGTTAGTGCTGTCGATTTTATAAGGGGTGTTGGCTGGTATATGGTTACAAAAATATGACAGTTTTTTTAAAAGTAGATCCCAATGTAAACTGAGGCCATAACTGCAGAGGGAACATCAGCGGTCGCAAGGCTCACAAACATTGAGGCTTGTAGGGGACGGGAGGAGGGCGCATGGAGAACTTCAATAAGAATCATTTTCTTTACATCCTCCTACAGTTCTATAATTGATGGTTCTGTATTACCGCCCAGAGCTCTAAGGTACAATATGGAGAAGGAAGTCGAAAGAAGAAAAATTAATATGAATGCCCGTGTTTAGGATCAGGTACCTTGCTAAAAAAATGCTTAAATGATTTATGTGTTTATTACACACTTCTGTGTTTTTGATGCAAAGACATTCTCAGATAATTTATTCATTCCCATAAAATGTCATAGAAAAACATATTGGATGGATCGGTAATGGCAGAATTTCATGGTGATATTTCTCATCAAATTGAGCGGTTAACGGATTTATGTTAATGTACATTTCATGCCATTTTTCTCGCAATCATATTCTGACATTATCCGGGAACAGTCAGATTTCAAGAACTTATCTTCCCTGAAGCTCGGCTTTATTTTCATTCTTAAAAATGGATAAAAGTTTTCCTTAGGGGCAAAGAATATAAATAATATAAGTTGTTTCTGATGAACCATTAGCAGTAACCACAGATTCAGAAGAAATTGTCTTCTTTGCAGATAGGAAAGCTGAAACATTCAAAAGCTGAAAATGAAGGAGGCTGAAATAAATTTCTCTTTGCCTTAGACGTAAGCCGAGTGCAAACTCTCAACCAGTTTCCTTTGAAGTGACAAGCGTGCCATACGCAAGAATAAATTTATAACGAAGTACAATGAACTGTCCAAGGAAAAGAAAGAATTAGGCACAAGTGACTGAACATGTATATACAGAAACGCCAGTTTGGTTGAAAAAAAAGCGAAATAGAATTCCACGTAATGCTGTCAAAAGACCTTTCTATTAGCTGGCTTTTTTGACAGATTTCGATGCCAAAGGAATTAGAATGAGAAATGACTTCGAAGTGATTCTGGTTCGACTCCTCATGTCATGTAAGGCTCAGCGAGAGAAGAGGCTTGTTCAAGGACCCCAAGCCAGGAGTCAGAGCCAAGACCACAACCCAGGGTTTTGTCAACTATGGCAGGGACTCCAGAGTTCTGGCTGTATGTGCTAGTTTCTCACATTTATTGTGCAAACTCTCTCTCCTGCTCCCTAACTGAGATCCCACTCACCCACACTGTGAAAGGTTCAGCACCCAAGATGTGACCTGGTGAGTGATACTGTCCCCTGGTGGCAGAACGCAGCAACACAAAACATCACAAAAATGATGGAATTTGGCCTCTTATGGATTATACCCTTATCAAAAATAACCAGCCTTAGGCCGCAGAGACAGTCAGAAATAAATTAAAGAGTATTCTCCTACCATTTTAGATTTAAATTTATTTCCGACACAACCCGTGGCTCAAAAGCGACAGAGGCGTTAGACGATCCATATTCAGTTCGAAGATGACATAAACTTTGTAAAATCACTCATTAATGAGACTGCGGGGCAGTGTTTTGGCACACTACCTCAGATAAAGGGAAAGGCATCTGATAACTGCTTGATGTAGCAAATATGTTTTCTGATAGAGACATATAAATTAGCCACAAGTAGAAAAATTCAAAACATGTCACCCCATACGAT
>NW_011888944.1:316968-320093 GCF_000151845.1 Pteropus vampyrus | reverse complement strand
GTGATATTCGTTGCCCACAACAAACGAAAAGCAAACCAACCCCTCAAGGGGAGCAAAGAGGACTTATTTTTCAGAGCTAAGTTAGTGCTGTCGATTTTATAAGGGGTGTTGGCTGGTATATGGTTACAAAAATATGACAGTTTTTTTAAAAGTAGATCCCAATGTAAACTGAGGCCATAACTGCAGAGGGAACATCAGCGGTCGCAAGGCTCACAAACATTGAGGCTTGTAGGGGACGGGAGGAGGGCGCATGGAGAACTTCAATAAGAATCATTTTCTTTACATCCTCCTACAGTTCTATAATTGATGGTTCTGTATTACCGCCCAGAGCTCTAAGGTACAATATGGAGAAGGAAGTCGAAAGAAGAAAAATTAATATGAATGCCCGTGTTTAGGATCAGGTACCTTGCTAAAAAAATGCTTAAATGATTTATGTGTTTATTACACACTTCTGTGTTTTTGATGCAAAGACATTCTCAGATAATTTATTCATTCCCATAAAATGTCATAGAAAAACATATTGGATGGATCGGTAATGGCAGAATTTCATGGTGATATTTCTCATCAAATTGAGCGGTTAACGGATTTATGTTAATGTACATTTCATGCCATTTTTCTCGCAATCATATTCTGACATTATCCGGGAACAGTCAGATTTCAAGAACTTATCTTCCCTGAAGCTCGGCTTTATTTTCATTCTTAAAAATGGATAAAAGTTTTCCTTAGGGGCAAAGAATATAAATAATATAAGTTGTTTCTGATGAACCATTAGCAGTAACCACAGATTCAGAAGAAATTGTCTTCTTTGCAGATAGGAAAGCTGAAACATTCAAAAGCTGAAAATGAAGGAGGCTGAAATAAATTTCTCTTTGCCTTAGACGTAAGCCGAGTGCAAACTCTCAACCAGTTTCCTTTGAAGTGACAAGCGTGCCATACGCAAGAATAAATTTATAACGAAGTACAATGAACTGTCCAAGGAAAAGAAAGAATTAGGCACAAGTGACTGAACATGTATATACAGAAACGCCAGTTTGGTTGAAAAAAAAGCGAAATAGAATTCCACGTAATGCTGTCAAAAGACCTTTCTATTAGCTGGCTTTTTTGACAGATTTCGATGCCAAAGGAATTAGAATGAGAAATGACTTCGAAGTGATTCTGGTTCGACTCCTCATGTCATGTAAGGCTCAGCGAGAGAAGAGGCTTGTTCAAGGACCCCAAGCCAGGAGTCAGAGCCAAGACCACAACCCAGGGTTTTGTCAACTATGGCAGGGACTCCAGAGTTCTGGCTGTATGTGCTAGTTTCTCACATTTATTGTGCAAACTCTCTCTCCTGCTCCCTAACTGAGATCCCACTCACCCACACTGTGAAAGGTTCAGCACCCAAGATGTGACCTGGTGAGTGATACTGTCCCCTGGTGGCAGAACGCAGCAACACAAAACATCACAAAAATGATGAAATTTGGCCTCTTATGGATTATACCCTTATCAAAAATAACCAGCCTTAGGCCGCAGAGACAGTCAGAAATAAATTAAAGAGTATTCTCCTACCATTTTAGATTTAAATTTATTTCCGACACAACCCGTGGCTCAAAAGCGACAGAGGCGTTAGACGATCCATATTCAGTTCGAAGATGACATAAACTTTGTAAAATCACTCATTAATGAGACTGCGGGGCAGTGTTTTGGCACACTACCTCAGATAAAGGGAAAGGCATCTGATAACTGCTTGATGTAGCAAATATGTTTTCTGATAGAGACATATAAATTAGCCACAAGTAGAAAAATTCAAAACATGTCACCCCATACGATGACAGCCAGGGTAGAAGTTCACGTTAAAATTTTTAAAGCTTAAAATTGCTTTGCGCCAGGGCACTGAGCCACATGGCGCCTGAGACCGCGAGGAGCCCACGGCCTCGTCGGTTCTCTCCTAAGTGTGCGGGAAATTTAAAAAAAAAAAAAGTGCAGGAAGGCTTTCCAGAACAAGGGACATTGGACTGAGGTATGGGACAGTGGTGATCTGCGGGGGAGCGCGGCGTTTTTGATGCTCAGATGCAGCTAAAATGCGGTCGTGTGAATGTTGGACTGGGGGACAAGGAGCCTGAGGTTCAAATCCCAGCTGTACCACCTCCCAGTTTCAGAATCAGCATCAAGCGTCTTCCCTCTCTGAGTTGAGGTCTCTATATCTGTCAAACAGAGGCCGTAGCACCTATACCGTAAGGTATTTATCTGTTTTAAAGGCGATAACCAGCGCGAAATCTATAGCAGTTATCGACTCATTGTGGACTCTCGACAAAGGGACATTGAACCAATGACTCCCAGAATTCTTCCTTCTTTTGTTGTCCACCTGCCCTTCCCTCAGCATCGGGGTGTCTCCCTATGCTCTCCAGAGGCTGAAACCATCTCACGCTCTATCTAGTTTGGTGTTCGCCATACGAAATAACTCTGTTCTAGATAAATATTAAAATAAGCTGACTCCTCAATCACAAAACCGCAGTTTATCAGACATTGCTTTCCCCTACGACAAACGCACAGCACCGTGCTGGGCACACGGTGAACGCATAGTAAATATTTATTAAAGTAACTCTAAAATTTGGCTCGGTTTTAATGGAGTAATAAATAAGCATTGTTGGGTGTCATCGGACCACCTAGAGACAAGACTGTGGCCCCCGGTCACACAGCCCCGTGAGGTGGGGGCCTTGGAAGGGCAAGTCAAGTAGCCTGAGTTGCTTCTGGCCCATCTTTGCTCCGCTTTTAAATTTAGGCAAATCATATACCCTCACCGGCCCTTAGTTGCCTCCCGTAGACACGCAGAGGGACGCGATGGGCTCTGAGGGTCTCCAGCACTTTGCAAATCTGTGAATGTGGTTCGTACGTACAAACCCGCTCACCCGGCCACCTGTGCCACCGTCCTGTACTTCGCTTCACTCTGACCGCCCAGCGTTCCCGGAGACGCCAGGTCCGTGGGAAAGACGTCTCCCACGCCAGTGTTAGAAAGATGTTTCCATCCCTCGTCCCTCACTGATCTCAGCAGGAAGCTGTTGAAGTACATGTTCAAGTACAGGAGCCTAAAAAGTTGTACTTTCTGACTTTATCTGAGGAGCTGTCAAAGCAAGTAGGTCCCTCCC
>NW_011888944.1:313792-315898 GCF_000151845.1 Pteropus vampyrus | reverse complement strand
CCCTTAGTTGCCTCCCGTAGACACGCAGAGGGACGCGATGGGCTCTGAGGGTCTCCAGCATTTTGCAAATCTGTGAATGTGGTTCGTACGTACAAACCCACTCACCCGGCCGCCTGAGCCACCGTCCTGTACTTCGCCAGCGTTCCCGGAGACGCTAGGTCCGTGGGAAAGACGTCTCCCACACCAGTGTTGGAAAGATGTTTCCATCCCTCGTCCCTCACTGATCTCAGCGGGAAGCTGTTGAAGTACATGTTCAAGTACAGGAGCCTAAAAAGTTGTACTTTCTGACTTTATCTGAGGAGCTGTCAAAGCAAGTAGGTCCCTCCCACACCCTCGACTTTGCCTAAGTGAATCCTTTCCCCGTCAACCCGAAGGCTGTGGTTTCAACGATTTGTTTGCAGAATTAATTTCTGCAAGTTCAACAGACTTGGAGAGTTTTCCTCAAATAGGCTTTGTCACATATGCATTAGCTACTTGAGTTGTAAGTTACTTCTTATGACTCTTCCATAATTGATCATCAGGACACAAAGCCCTAATGGCTCCCATTCATACATCAATACTCTTAGGCATAATAAATACTGTCACTGAGACCAAGTTTTATACAATTTTGCCCTGAGTCTATTTCTCTAATTACAGAACATTACGCTGATGGTCTGTTTCTGAAAGTGTTGATTTTTCATGATCGCATTTCATAGATAAAGTGTATGGCATATACTTAGCACAAATTAAATGGTAGCCAAGTGAAAAACAAGTACTATTTAATTTCAACCATCCAAGAAACTACACATTGTCCTCAGCATTTTACATGGAAATCAAAGCCCAGAACATTTAAATAACTTGCCCGGAGTTTCTCATTCAGTGACAGAGGTGAGATCAGAACACAACTTGAATGGCTTCAAGGATCCCATCTGTGGCGGCTCTATTGTGTCCTTGTCCCTTCTATCAAGAAACAAATTCTTGTGTCTTATGTATCTAGCTTTTCAATTGTTTAAATCACAGATGAGGTCATCCAAGCTCAGAGAGGCCAAACGATTTGTATTCAGTCAGTCAGCTCTTTAGCGGTCACACCAAAACCGTAACACAAACAGCGGCAAATATTTAATGACAGGATCTCTGGAAAAAGATACATGAGGACAAAGTTGGAGGACTGAGTTGCTTCCGGCTGCTCAACGTCAAGGCTCACTGTAAAGCTTTCGTAATCAAGACGGTGAAAGAGCAGACAAACAAATCAATGGAGCAGAGTAGAGAGACCGGAAATAGACCCACGCTGATCCCTGACAAAGATGTAAAAGCATCACAAAGGAACAAAAATAGTCTTTTCCACAAATGGCGCTGGAACAACTGGACAGGCACGTGCAAAAATAAATAAATCTAGACACAGGCCTCACGCCTGTTACAAAAATTAACTCAAAATGAAAGTCTTAAATGAACAATCAAAATTATAAAACTCCCAGAGGACAACACAAGAGGAATCCTAGATGCCCTTGGATACGGTGATGACTTTTTAGCTATAACGCCAAAGACGCAAACCATGTAAGAAAGAATTTCGTAAGCGGGACTTCATTAAAATAAAAACTGCTCCATGGAAGACGATGTTAAGAGAATCAGAAGACAAACCGTAGACTGGGAGAAAATATTTCCAAAGAACACATCTGATAAAGGACTCTTATCCAAAATATACGAAGAACTCTTAAAAGTCATCAAGAAGAAAACATACAACTTGAATGGGTCGAAGACCTTAACAGACACCTCACCAGAGATCAACGGTTGGCAAATAAGCACACGGAAAAGAGGCTCCACATCACATGTCACTGGAAAAATGCGAATTAAAATGATAAGATGCCACTGCACACCTACCGGAAGGGCCCAGATCAGAACACTGACACCACCACATGCTGATGAGGACGAGGAGCAACGAGAACTCTCACTTTCTCAATTTTTCTCTTCTCACAATGGAACAGCCCAATATACAGACACGACACTTCTAAATTTCATTTGCTTTATTAACATTTTCTGCACCCCTTTCCTACGTCTAAATAGGCAGCAAAACAATAAATCAAGTCCCGATGTGTAACCTTGGCCCCCTTTTGTGGTGTCAAAACTTCC
>NW_011888944.1:288242-313217 GCF_000151845.1 Pteropus vampyrus | reverse complement strand
AAGAAAGAATTTCGTAAGCGGGACTTCATTAAAATAAAAACTGCTCCATGGAAGACGATGTTAAGAGAATCAGAAGACAAACCGTAGACTGGGAGAAAATATTTCCAAAGAACACATCTGATAGAGGACTCTTATCCAAAATATATGAAGAACTCTTAAAAGTCATCAAGAAGAAAACATACAACTTGAATGGGTCGAAGACCTTAACAGACACCTCACCAGAGATCAATGGTTGGCAAATAAGCACATGGAAAAGAGGCTCCACATCACATGTCGCTGGAAAAATGCGAATTAAAATGATAAGATGCCACTGCACACCTACCGGAAGGGCCCAGATCAGAACACTGACACCACCACATGCTGGTGAGGACGCGGAGCAACGGGAACTCTCACTTTCTCAATTTTTCTCTTCTCACAATGGAACAGCCCAATATACAGACACGACACTTCTAAATTTCATTTGCTTTATTAACATTTTCTGCACCCCTTTCCTACGTCTAAATAGGCAGCAAAACAATAAATCAAGTCCCGATGTGTAACCTTGGCCCCCTTTTGTGGTGTCAAAACTTCCGCTATGGCAGATTTCAAGTTACCAACGTGACGGTTAAGCACGGCGTTGGGAAGCGATACTATTTCATCGTATTTCCGCCACAGACACAGCAGAGCTCAGTAACTTTGATAGCAAAAACAATAGTAGATGTAATGGCATCATTAGGAAGTCATGAGTTTTGACCAGGAGCTGCCTTTGTTTCTGATATAACCTACGTGTAGGTTAATATAATTTATTTTTAAATAATGGCTGTGTTTAACAACTGCGCTGCAAAACCCCTGAAAATGTTTAACAGTCAGCTCTCCTCAACCGGCACAAGCTGCTCCAACACGCCAGAAACAGGTCTCGCCATACTTTCTTTTTCTCCAGGAGGTTTTGCTATAACTTCACAGACCCTGGATTTCACCCTAATAAGTTATAAAGGCAATGGTCAAACTGGGTCCAACAGATTCTACAGCCGCGCTGTGTGCGCCTCGCGACACTCCCCCTCAAGAAGCAATAAATTTGGCCACTGAAGTGAAATCTATCTTGTCTGAAGAGCAAGTTAGGATGCTCTGGTCAGACGGTGCTAATGATGCACATGGCCACCAGGTGGCAGCATGCCAGCCTCCTCCTAGTGAAACTGCCTTATTGAAATTCAAAAAGAGAAAGGCCTGGAAGAACAAATACTTGGATCTTCTTGAGTGACAGACAGGAAACTTTTCATAGCGTTTCAGAATATTTGGGTACTGCATCAGGAGAGCAAATTGCCAGTTCCCTTACACAATAATACTAGTCACGGGGGTATGCAATAAAAGCCATTCCACACATGAATTCCCATGAAGCATGAGTAACTGTTCTTCACCTTTCCAGATGAGAAAACTCAGTCTTTCCTCAATCCGTGTGTTTTTTCGTAAATCTTTGTTGAGCACCTATGATGGCACCCACGGTAAACAGCAGAATCAAGATTCAAACTCGAAACGTACTTTATTAAACAAGCCGTACCCCAAAAAGAATTTTTTGGTTGGACTTGATCTGAATGGTCATCAAAGCCATACGAGCGTATGACACGTTGCTTCACCTGTTCTATCCAGTTTTCTCACTTGCAGAGTGCCTGACATTTATCTCTGCATCTCGGTTTGTAAGACTTCAGTTATCTAAGTGATGACTAAGAGAAATGCGATGGCATAAACCACTGCTCGTTGGCATATTGAGAGAGCTGAAACCCTCAGGGATTTTTGCTACTGTTGCTAATAATCGTACACAATTTTTTTAAGTGAGAAGAACGCTAAGCGATGCCAGAGGAAACTTTACATTGTAACGAAGACCCAGGACACATGGGCCATGTATCAAAAAGATGCACAGCCTACGGCCATACCACCCCGAACACGCCCGATCCCGTCTGATCTCGCAAGCTAAGCAGGGTCGGGCCTGGTTAGTACTTGGATGGGAGACCAGGTGCTGTAGGAGTAAAAAAAAAAAAAAAAAAAACGATGCACAGTGGTTCAGACAAAGCTCCTCCCTCAGCCCACAAGACACGTGTGATCAGGGCGCGGCCCCCACCTACACCGTCTGACCTCGGGGCCTTTGCACGTGCTGACCCTTCTTCAGTCAGGAATACTCATCACGTGACCTGCTCCCTCAGGTTCCCCTGGCCTCTGTTCTCAACACCTAACCAACGGGGAATTCCGGGATCTAAACAGCGGTAGCCGCGCCCCCCATCTCACTGTCCATGCCCCCACCATCTCCCTCACCCGGCTTCGTCTTCCTCTGTAGCGCTTTTCATCACCTGTCATCACATACTTCTGTTTATTTGCTTTCTATCTCCTGCTGCTGAAATGTAAGTTACGTGAGAATAGCAGGTTTCTTCCTTTTTTTGGTCTGATGTTCCCCAACAACGGCATCAATAAACATATTAAAAACGAATCCATGCCTGGCACATGCTATGTGCTAGATAATAAGTCAAAGAATAAGGAAGAGGATGTCTCTCTCTAAGCTCACCGTCACCGAAGCAAACGAGGTAGATATCTCTGAAACAATCAATGGGACATGGCTATTGACTTCCAGACTCTCTCTTTATTGAATTTTTTTTCCCAGTGAATCGAATTGATCCCCAAGAGATAAAGTGGTAGCTATGGGAAAAGACCTCTTAGAAAGCTAGCATCTAGCTCCACAGGTAAAGTCCTCGCCGTGAAAGCCAGGTCATTCCCTGGGAGCTCCGAACTTCACAGGAAGCCAGTGCAATACGGGGAAGTTAATCTTATACTTTCTGATTTTCTGCCTTAGGAAAGCATTGTGCGGGCTAAGCTTTCTGTTAATATCATTAAAAGAGCCAGAGACATAACATTAGCCAGACGGCAGCCATTGTTGAAGTACATCCTGGGTCATATTCTGTGATTTGACAATGCCAGGAACATCTGTGATTCCCGTTTGCCATCAGCATTGGAATTCATGCGGAGAAGTCCATCCTAGCTGTTTAAAAAGCATTTTCAAAAAAAAAAAAATGGAGAATGGTAATTTTTTTCAGTGAGGTAGTAGTTATTTTAGACCTAGAAGAGCCCTTAAAATCACCCGGACCAGTAAATATATGATCAGGTTGGGTTGGGTTTTACCGTGCTCTTTGGGGACAGCAGGAAGTAGATCAAAGTGGAGGCTCCTCGGCGACAGAGAGTGATGAGCTGGAAACAGACCCCAACTCCCCAGGGTCCTTAGCCATCGCCAGAGGGAACCCAGGGATTTCCCTCCAGTTCTCAGTGGAGGTTTAAGTCTCCTATAACAGGAGACATACGTTGTCCCGCTGACTCCCCCCACAGCCCTATAAAACAACACTTCTTAATGCCACATCCACTTTTACAGATACACCAGCCTTGCTTTCTCAAAGAGGCTTCTCTGACGCCCCAAACTTAAGTCTCCCACATCTTCCTTTAATACCATCCCTCCTCTCCTTAAAAATTCTCGTCACAGTTGTAATAATATTCTCACTCCTTATCTATCCAGTGCCTCTCACCTTCCCTACCGTGTCCCAGAACCTAGAACGTGGCCGGTAAACAGAACTGTGACCATGGAGGGGAAGGATCCCATCATATCTGTCTTTTTATGCCCAGTGCCTGGTACCATGCTTAGCTCAAAGCAGAAGCTCAGTCATTGTCTTTGACTTGGATCGAGTTGTGGAAATGGATATCACACTATGTAGAAGTCAGGAAAACCTTTTCTGAGCCTCATTCAGGCTTTTCTAGGCTCGGGTGGTCTCCAGCGATTGTCCTGCCTAGTTCGTCCTCTGTTTTGTCATCTATGAAATAAAGCATTGAGAGTCTAAGGTCTGCAGTTTTATCTGGAAAATTCTGTGATGCTCCATGTTCCCTTGCTTGGAAACGTTCAGTGAAAATGTCGGGCTGGAACTCGAATTAACGACGTGACTACATATGTTTTTTAAAACGCTAATTCCAATTAAGAGTCTATGGTGAAGAGGGGATCGGAGGCGTCACGCCCATATGATGAAATCTCATTCTATGGTTTACACCCGGGTGGCTGAAAGCCACCTCCACGTGCCTCGGTTTCTTCATTTCCGGAACAAAACAGTAAGGATTCGATGAGATCACGTGACTGAAGAACTTAGCTTGGTGCTGGGTGCCTAATTAGATATTAACAAATGTCAGTTGGCATTATCATCAAGATGATTCAAATGGGAATGAGTTCCATGTAAACATATGTCAAAATAGCTTGGTGACATGTTCCACAATCTCACTGCTGTTTCCCTCTTCCGTTTTAGGAGACAAACCCCCCAAAGGAAGCAAGGTAAGAGGAATCTCTATGCGCGTTTGCTCCTTCCCCGTGTTCTGGAAGCGTAGGAATGTGGACGGACGATGCGAAGGCTTAAGTAGATCTTGGGAAAAATAGATCCTGGAAGTTGGATTGGGATTTGTCATTTCTGTTTGTCAAGCAAAAAACATCGTTAACCGGTAGCTCTGCTCAGAGAACAACAAATTTAATGTCTGCCTCTCTTTCTTTTTTCAGACCCCTTTACCGCCTCCTCGGTAAGACACTTAAATAGTATTCTGCTTCGCTATATCCTTAATTAGCTTCAGAATTTGAAAAGCGCCAGAATTTTTTTAAAAAAAGAGAAGCACGAAAATTTGACATCGACACTCAGTTGGCCGACGGATGAGATTAAACAAGCCGTCATTCATCCGTTTAGCCATTCGTGCATTCACGGTCGTCTCTCCCATAGACCTGACTCATCCTTTCCGGATCGATGCATCGCTTTTCCCTTCTTTTCTATTTTTCTCCCTTCTGTCGGCCCAGAAATCTGTCAGACAGGACTGGCGCTGGGAAACACCCTCGAAAGACTTATATAAGCATACATTTATGCAAATGCGCACGCAGCATGCGCGCACGCGCGCGCGCACACACACACACGCGCGCGCGCGCGCGTGCAGGTGAGAGCCACAGACTTGGCTTCTCGGGCTGTGATGAGGCAGCCGCCCAGTTGTCCCCGCGGGCCCGTGAGTCCTTCCGCCATCCCCGTCACTGGCGATCGCATCGCTTCTCTCTCTGCCCAGCTAGAGGGACGTACCTGAGCCCAGCACTGTGCCTTTTTTCTCTCTGCATCTCCTGCGTCTTCCAACAGTGCCTGGCAGACATTACAAATGAGTGAGTGAATGGTGAATGAGTGGGTGAGTGAGGCACGCATAGACTTTCAAACCTTTTCCTGTCTCTCTGGGGGAGTTGAAACAGCTCGGGTCCTCCAGTCTGAGATAAACGAAGGCTGTTACCATAGTTTGTCCCCGGGCCTCCTACAACTCAAACAGGTTGTAGCACGCCGAGGAACAAATGGCAACCTGTAGCAAATTACATCAGGAAAGAGAACCAAGTCAAAGAGCATGATGTGGGATGCAGACTCGGGCTCCCCAGAGGTTTGGCTGTCTGATATGCGAAGCCGCCTGGAGGGCGTCGGCCATCCTTGCAAAGCATCCACAGCTAGAAACTGATGTCTCCAGCCCAGAGCTGGGGACACTGAGGGCAGGGCTGTGGGAACTCTGGGTCTGAGGAGCCACCTGTGCGGCAAACCTTCTCAGTTCCCCGCTGTGACTCTTCCCACAGGCCACCTGTCACTCTTCCCAAGAGGTACCAGCCCTTGCCTCCCGAGCCGGAGAGCAGCAGGTGGACCCCCCCGCAGAGGCACACCTTCCCCGAAGTCCAGAGAGGGCTCAGGTGAGAGATTGGCTGTTGCTGCTGCCAAGGTGACTAGGGAGATTGGGGGGCTGGGAGGGTGACGGAGACAACCCACCAAGTAACCTCAAAAGAGTCTCCCTCATGGGGTGGGGAGCCAATTAGACCTTGAGGGAAAACAGTTTTAGAAACTCGTAGTTGGATTCTTTCTGGAAAATACGGCTTCTTTGTAATACAATGAGTTATCGAAAGAATGGTTCATTTGAGACCTGAATTAGTTATTAAAGAAAACGTTAAATGACAGAACACAATCTGGACTTTTCATGTAAAAGCCAAAAGGTGGTTCAGACGATTCGAGAATCGGTATCGGTCCCTGGCTTCCCATCGCCCAGGCTGGAGGAATGCAACCACGCGTGAAAACCCATTCGTCAAAAACGTTATTGCCTTTTTGACAAATATTACAAATTCATCCCTCTGGTATTAAGTGCTGATGACGGAGGCCCACTGCCCCAAACGGATGGTGATTTGGGCAGCCGGCTCCAACCACAAAACGTGACAAACACGAACGTGCACATCGTTTTCCCCAAAGAGTTAGAATTTCCAAAATTACCTTATTGTAGGAGGCGGAACAGAGATGAGCATGTCCCCTCTTGTTCCCACACAGCGTGAAGGACATTTTCTTACTTACTGCAACCTTGATCGGTGGGTCGGGGCACAAGCCATCACTGAGTAAGCGTTTTCCGTGGATACAGAAACTCAAATTACCCGGCATGTTTTGAGCTTCCATGAAAAACCCAATCATTGCTGGGATGTTAGAGAGCCTAAAATGCCATTTCCCCTCCTAATTTTCTGGCGAACGTCTCTTCATCATTTCACCCTTCACAACCCCGCACAAACATAGGGCTCTCAGGCTGCAGCCCCCTGCCCTCTGTCCCCTTCTCATGGCACATGTGGGGCAGGGGTCTGCAACTGGCGGTGACTTTGCCCCCAGGGGAGTTAGCAGTGTCCTCAGCCCTTCCGGTTGTGACAGCTCAGGTGGTGGAGATATTGGCTTCTAGTGGGTAGAGGCCTGGGATGCTCCTCAACATCCTGCAGGGCGCGGGACGGCCCCCCCAACAGGGCTAGGGGCCTAAGACAGCAACAGTGTGAAAGAGGCTGAGAAACTCAGACTTTGGGCGAATGACTAACGTTCTCTGAGGCCAGGGTTTTTCTCAGTGGTAAAGTAAGGACGGTAATGACATCTACCACCTACCGCAACTGCTAACGTGAGAATTAAGTCCTGCACAGTGCCCGCCCAGCATACATTTATGCCCAACGCTTGTTGCATCTTTAGTACCTCGAGCCCTTTCCCATACGTGCCTTCGCCGCCGTGTAATACCCGTGGATACAAGTCGGTCTCTTCACCCCACAGGGAGGGACCACCTCGTTGCAATCTGCGTATTGCCTGGCATGTGGTAGACATTTGACAGGTGTGTATTTCCTCCGGCAGCTTCCTAAGAGCCCGAACCAGACTAGGGGTCACCAAATGTGCCCGTTTGGGGTTCTGTTTTCAAAGACAGAGAGACTGGGAGGCATCAACAACGATAGGCCATCAAATCCACGGGGTGACGCCATCAGAACTGGAAAGGTAAAACGTGTCACCCCTGAAACTACTGAGCAAACGGCCTCAGATGCTAAGAACAGATCGAAACTCCGAGAAGCCAGGAGACAGGAAAGAGGAAGAATCACATACCGAGGGCGACCGGCTTGTTTCGTGTGGAGAGGCGAGGGCTTATCTTAGGACGTGGGGGGCCTGCAGGCCGGGCATGGGGCCCAGCGGAGCGGTTTCTGCCCGGATAATTTCGGTCAGCTCTTCAATAGTTCCGAGGCCCACTCTCCTTATCTGTAAAAAGAAAATAACCATCCCCGTGTGACAGAATGTGGTGAGGAGGTATGCGATTTTTCCAAAGCACCTATGACACTATCTGTCACTGCATAGGGAAGAAAGGAAAACGCTTAAGTCACATCTCCCAGCTGTACCCGACACAATCAGGTGCCCGTAACCCTATGTGCTCGGCAATAAAGGCTGTATATGTTAATACACTGTTTCCCGTCCAGGCTTTACGTTAAAATAATTAGGAAAGGGTTTTATTTTAAGCACTGGTCCCCAGTATCTGCTTTAATTGCTCTGAGAGAGGAGACTTGGGTATCACTATTTTTTAAGGCTCCCTGGTCAACTTGATGGGCAGCCAGGGCTGAGACCCCAGAGGGGACAGGTTCTGGAACACCTGCCACTTGCGCTCCCAAGGGCCATCTGTACCCAAGCTTCGGATGTGGAAACGGTGACCCTTTATCTGCAGGCCGATCTCTGCAGCCCGCATGACGCCTGGGCCCCATGTAGCCGTCTCGTAGTGCCGGAGTCTTCACGCGTTGGTATTGCGTCTCTCCGGGGCTTCTGCCATTAAAGTTTACTACAGTTAGTTGTCCAATCATTTTTAGATGTGATGAGAACCGGGCTGGATCTCTTCACCGTAATTTCACCTCGCCTCCTTGAATCCTCCCAGCAGCCAATAAAGTATGACTCTCCGAGATTTAGGAAGGTAAAAAGCGCCCGACCCAGTGGGTGGCACGTAGTAGGTGCCTGATAAAAATCACTCTCCCACCCATTGGGCACATCATGTCACTAGGATTCGGAGCAGTTGGGTGAGTCAGTCAAAGTTACGGGCCGGTGTATGACTATCGACAGGCAGAAACGTGTGAAGCCCTGCGTAAGAAAGACACCAGGAATGCCACCACGAATAAGAAAGAGTTCCGCTTTGGGAAAAGAGCTTTCAAATCCGTTTTTAGTCAGGCCCCACACGGGTGGCGAGCCAGCCCTTGTTCATGACTCACGTCGCAGGTGCGCAACCCCACGAGGCGGTTGCCGGGTTCACCTACCTGAAGACAGAGGGAACGTGGGAAGTCAGAGCTGCTTCTGCCAAACCCTGAGAATAGTGCCCACTCCCTCCCTAACAGCTGCCCCGCGGGCCCTGTGTGACACAGATCGTCCCCAAGGCAGGCTGTGATTTATGTCTGGCGATCAGTGGGGTGGCGGAAGGCAGCCCAGCAGTGGCAGGCCCTTCCACTGCTCTGCTCAGCCGGCCTGGGTTTCAGCCCCGTTTGTCTCCCAACAAACTGCCATTCTCCCTTCTACAGCTAAGTCTTGGCTTCTCCAAAACAATTGCTGGATGGAAGCTCTTCAGATAAGGAACTTGCCATTTAGGTCACTCGTTGACAACTTAAAACTAGAAGAGAGCTTTAAAGTTTGGGGACTGGCAGTTAGACATTCTCAACCATTACAGACCATTATTATGCTTTTTGTAATCTCTATGCACCGAATTTTTTTGCTCAGCTCATTTTTTTTTTCTTGAATATATTGATGTAAAAGAGAAACATATCGCCGTAAGTAACTGCGACACAGTTTCCGACCAAAACTTTGAGCCTGGGGAGTTTTCTGTTCAAAGGGAAGAGATGTAAATGTTAGGGGGATGTTTAGGACACACAAACGGCCACAGTCTTTCCTGGACATAATTAGAGAGACGTTAATAAGGGAATAACGTCCAACTCTGTATGCACCGAAACTTCAATACACGGCACATGCACCGGATAGAATGGCCCTGGGTAATTGTAAGATTCATTGACATTTGCTGAGCTCCAGGTACACACGGGGCGTGCTTTGTGGTCCGTGAGGTGCATCAATTCAGTCCACAGCAACACAGTGCCGGCAGCCGTGTCACGACCTCCGGTTCACTGACGGGGACACAGAAGTGCAGAGAAGTCACTGAGACATGACGTCTCCTTTCGGCTTCAGCAAACTCGGTGGCCTCAGCAAAATGTCATCTAAATAAAGGGCCTGAAATTTAACAAACAAAATGCCCATTTGCCTAACCACGCATTTCCCTTGTTAGCCGGCGATGCTGGCACCACATGGACTCAAGCAATCTCAGCGGCAAAAATGTAAATTCTGATGATTTGGGAAATGAAAAAAGACTCCTTATAGGTATTGAGAAACCGTAGTCCTTTAAAAAAAGAGAACTATGGATTACGAAGAAGACAAACAAATACTCATTCATGCATGGAATCTATTGATTTTAGAGTGTGAACTTCATTATTACTATAATTTTGCAAGATGCTGCCATTGGGGAAACGGCACGTGGGAACTCTCTGATTTATTATTTCTTGAGATTGCCTGAGACCTACACTTCTCCAGAATAAAAAAAGTTTAATTTGAAAGAAAGCGTGACTGTTAAAAAACATTCTGCAGAAGTCAGGTGTGATTTTATTCCAAGTAACTTTACATGTGTTATTTCGTGAGAACCTTAATCAACCCTCTTTGTCACCATCTGGATTTACTCATTTTCCAGGTGGGAAAACTAAGCTTCAGAGAGGAAATTTCACTTCTCGAGGGTGACAGAGCTCATGGATGACAGAACAGGGATTCAGGTCCAATTCGTTTAAAACTGAGCCCCAAACCAAGGAAAGCTCAGGAAGGGCTATTTTTGTAGTTAAAAGCATTATCCTGAAATACACGCTGAGTACCTATTATTATGTGCAGAAGAGGAGGAGGGAAAGCTTAAACTATGTATCCCACGACCATCTCCAGAGACAGAACATGGGAAATTTACCAACTGAAGGATGCTCTCCGAGAGGCAGTGGGGTGCTGTGGGGAGGCGGCCAGCTCTGCCATTCCCTGGCTTTGTGTAGGTCACATAACAGAACCCACCCCTACTAAAGCCAGAAGCCTTTATTTTCCAGGTGAGGGGAGAGTCTAGCTCTTAGGCTCTTGTCAAAAGGGCCATTTCCATGTCCAGATATGGTCGTTAGGCATAGAAAGGACTTCTTGCAATTACTTGGGTTCGCTTAAAAAATACATATATATATCAAGTGTACATATAAATATATATATATATATATATATATTTAAAATTATCAGTTCCAAAACCTCGCTTTTCTGAAGCCTCATATTTCCATCTATAAAGCATATTGCTCTATTTATAAATCTAGTGATTTTTATCTAAACAGAAAGACAGTCTCTCTTGCTTATCACAGGGAGGTTAAGGAATCTTAGACAGTAAGACCTATTTACAAACTCAGTTAAATCTCCCTAGACATTTGAAATGCCTTGCTACATTTCACTTACTTGATTTTTAAGTGCTGACAGGGCGGGTTTAAACCCTGACAGGCAAAACATTAACAATTAATTTTTGTAAATCTAAGAAATGTACAAATATAGAAAAATTCAAGTTCTCTTAGACAATTCCAACTCTTTACAAATGGTGTCAAACATAGCTTGACTCCTGAAACTTAAAATCGTAAGACTAAAATCGGTTAAACGCTTTAAATCGAAGCCACATGGCCAATCTGTCAGTATTCGTAAAACACCAGAGACCCTGAAACATGGAAAACACTGAGATTAGCCTCAATTTACCCCCCAGGTAATTACTGCTGTGGGCGTTTGTTCTCCTTTATTACATTTAATGATATTTCTTTTGTCTCCGCCTGCCCCATTAGGAGGATGGGTGCAGACGTGCAGGCTCAGAAGGGCCGATGACACGGCTAAACGCTGGGACCTCAGTGTGGGTGCCAGCTGCTTAGAGATCTGAGACCCGCACATAGCATCTGAGCTACGCTTGCTTCTGGGAGTCTTACCTGATCCAGGTGCAACTTTACAGCTCAAGGTCAACAGGCTTCAACTAAGACTAGTTTTGCAACATCCTTAATCTCCTCATATTTCTTCCGTACCAGACCCGGGCGGAGAGAATGTGCACATCACCCCCCCACCCCCACCCCCTTCAGAGCCTCCTCCTCGAACTTCGAGCACATTCCAACAACAGCGCTCCCAAAAGTCCCGTCATTTCGTTTGTATCTCTAACAATTTTAACAATAATCTAAGAACACCTTTGTGGCCATTTTGCAGATGAGGAGAATAAGGGTTGGAGACATTAGTTAATTTGTCAATATAAATGAAAGGCTTGGAGTTTCTTCCAAGACCTGTCCAGTGTCCACATCAGCAAATTGCAGGCTGAATTCTTTCCATCATTCGGTTTCATGTTTTTTCTGTCTCAGATCTCCTGTCGTTATCGGCAGCCTTCCTGAAATATCGCTCTACCTGACAACGTCATACTTGAAACTCTTTATACTTCCTCAAAGCAAAAAACTAAGAGCTTTAAAATCAAGGTAATGATAGCAGGTCTGACGGTGCTAAAGAAATTTGACACAGAAAACCAAATGTCAGGAGAACGGATGATGTTATTTAAATTCTATAATGAGAAGCGACTTTATACACATCCTTTCCATCACCGCCTTTTATATTGACTCCTAACTTCTTTTGCTTAGAAAATTATGAGAAAAATAACCTGACTTTAGTATTATAGGATGATGATAAATATCACACTGGACTATATAGGCTATGAATTTGGCAAAAAAAAAAAAAAATGTAATCAAAGGTTTTTAAGGGCTCTGAATGATTTTATTTTGATCATTATGAACTGTATTTTATGTAACACTGTATTTCTTTTTCTTGCAGGCAGATAAGCTTAAAGAACTTAAGCGAGGTAAGTAGAAACTTTGTGCTAGGAAAAGAGAGACGTTTTTGTGCCTTAAGTGTCTGCAATGGCAAGATACCACTTGCTTCAGATACTCGATCACAATTATCGGAATAGCTATGCTCAATAAGTATTATCAGCCCTATTTTAAAGGTGAGAAAGCTAAAGCAAAACCAGGTCCAGATTTTAAGCCAAGATCCTGTCTTGCCACCATATTTAGGTGTGCATTTTGCTACCAAACTGGTACCAGGAGGAGAAGAGCATGCCTAGTCCCCACAAAGTCTTCTCCCGTGGCACCACAGAAATCAAGTGTGCAAATCTGTATCACACCCTGCCGTTTGTTCTTCACAAGAAAGACACCACTGCAACGTAGAAGAAACATAAGCTACGGAGTCACACGGACCTGCGTTTGAATCCTGCTCTGCCACCTCCTACTTCTGTGAACTTTGGCACATCTCCCCTTCCCCGCTCCACCCCGGTTTCTGTCTTCCCAGCCGTTAAATAGAGATGGGCACACTCCAAAATCAAAGTAAACACGTAAATGAGGTGAGCGGTAGAGGCTCAGTATATGGCATGAATGCCGGGTAAGGTGGACACGTCTTAGAGCCCCCTTAGATGTTTACTTCCTTAAACCCTCAAAGAGGAAGTTCCTTAAGGTGGAGGGCGCCCCGTGACTGGTGAGATGTCTGCGCCCAACGGCCGACTTAAGGGATTCGGTCCTCGTCTTAGGATCTGGCCGATGCTCTCACATCTAAACTGCAGAGGTGGATTTTTCTTGCTTTAATGGCGTTAGGAGAATGTGAAAATCAAAAGTCACATTTCTAGCTTGTGACTCAAACCAGACATTTATCACCTCTCATCCATAAGACAGTCGTGTCAAAGAGAAAACCACAGAACTGCTGAAGAAGAGGCCAGCCCTGGTTCCATTCGGGACTTCACTGGCTCATCCCTTTGTGGGAGATGAACTTCCGGTATCACCAGGAAGGAGAAAGTTGGGTGTGGTACCCACTCATCCAGAGATTCTCCACCCCTTTCTTCCTGTGGGTCAGATTTATGTGTCCCAAGTAGCAGATGGCTGCCACTCAAAGTAACCCATGGCCCAGAACTCACTGGTCGGTCTGAAAAGAGTCTCAGACAGGAGGGCACAAGGAAGCCAGCCTTGGACAGAGGGTCACGCAGGACTCTCCTCGTGACTTTGACTGTCATCTGCTAGCAACAGCCGCCGTCTAGAGAACAAAGCCTGGTGGGAACACACACTCTCCCTCCTCATCTTTCACCAAGATATCTCCCCATGGTTTGTCTGGGCTGAGCGCCAAGGCCACTTCTCCACCGCAAAAGTCCATCTCATAGGACAAATGCCATGCTTGAATGTGTGTGACCAGAACCTTGGGGACCAGGATCCAATTACGGCCCAACTCAAATTCACAAAGCACTTTATAGTTTGCAAAGAAAGTAGAGACTCATTGTTCTCTCAGGGTTTTGTGAGAATTAAATGAGACGAAGAAGCCTCGGGGAGGTGGAGAGATTTGCCAAGTTTCCCACAGCTGGGAGAACATGGGGCCAGCCCCTGAAAGCTCAAAGTCCAGGCCTTCTCCCCGACCTATAACCCTCGGCCTTGCAAACTACAGGGATACCTCGGAGCTAAAATATCCAAAGGGAAAAAAAAAAAAAGGAGGAGGAAGAGAGGAAAGAAAGACGGGAGAGAGAGAAATAATAAAGAAACCATTACCACTTAACTCGAATGTTTATAGTCTAAAACAAAAAGCGTTCAAAGTAGAGAAACTAGAGGGATTTCACTCCACTTTTCTAATCTCATTTGATTTTAAATTCAGAGCCCTCCAGCAAAAAGTTGACTGGGTATCAGTTAAATAAAACAACTGCTCCCCAGCCGGTCGGCTTCTCAGCCGTTGGTACAGCTCAGCATCCCTCTCCTCTGACAAGCCTGGGAACCACAGACACTTCCGATAGAGCACTTTGAACTGCCAGGTTCAAAGTCCTGGGGAAGCCTCAGTGGGGAGACTTTCGAACCACTCATTAGAATGGATTCATTGCCCTTTTTCCTTCGCCTATAGATTTGCCTTGATTCGCTGTTCGTGAAGAAATGTATGCCCTCTTTCTAGAACCCTGAGGGACGCCAAGGTCTTTGAAACAAAAGGGCTTATCCGTTGGCGAGCTTCAGATAACACCTGTGATACATCGCTAAGCTGTTTGTTGCTAAAACTTTCTTGCCTGTGAAGCAAACAGGAGTCGGGCTCCAGGGTCAACTCAGCTGCAGAAAAAAAAAAAAAAAAAACCAGTGGGAATCTGAGTAAATGACACCATTTTGTTTGGACCTCATCTGCAGACCGCTGGCTTTAACTTTTCTTGGACGTCAGACCCTTTTGAAATTTTGATGTAAGACATAATAACCCTTCCTAACCCCCGGAAAAAAAAAAAAAAGCACAACTTTTAAAGGGGAAAAAAAACATTCGGCTCTTAATTTCAGAAGCTTCTTGGACCCCACTAGGTCACCTGGGGACCTCTTCCATCCCCTAAGTTAAGAAACTTTCGTCTAAATGATACCTGCGCTCCTTCTCAGCTGCATGAAATGAACTTTAGAAAATTATCTGCGGTTAAGTAAACCCTTCGGCAGATACTGGACTTCTTGTAAGGCTTTTTGCTTCTTTAAAAGCAGTGTGGGGCCCCAGGGTGCGAGTCCAGCAAGCACACAGCTTTTCATAACGAAAACTGATCAGGAATTCTCTTACTATTAAGGAAAGGAAGAGAAGGGGTGTCTGGAAAGATAAATGGCTACATTTAAAAAGAATAAAGTGAATATTTTCACACTCGCTTTTTTAAACAAAGAAAATTAACAATAGCCTCATCACTTAAACACAACCTCTATTAACATTCTGTCGTATCTCTTCAAATCCCTTTACATACACACGCACGTGCGCGCGCGCACACACACACACACACACCTGCATGTAAATATGTCATAAGCCAAGTTTTTATCCTGAACCGTTTATGTAACATTGAGGCATACTTACAGTATAACCTTATCCCATGCTTTACATAAATACTTACAATACATTTAGAATATTACAATACGTATATGAACACAGCCCCAAAGTTTATGTGATGATCTCCTCTCAGGTGGTCAGGTAGAAGGTCTCCAGTGTCTTGAAACTATAACTGACGATACACTGAGCATCTTTGTATGTGGAATGTGGCCCGGATTTTAGGTTGCTTTCTTAGAAAAAGACTCATCAACGGAATCACTGGCATAAGAATAAGAGCATGTCTAAGTCTCCTGATAGCTATGGTTAGATTGCTTTCGAAGAGTCAGAGCAATTTGTAGGCCCATCAGCAGACCGTATACTTGCCTATCACACCATGCGGAGAGAATTAAATTTTGATTTTTGTTCTGTCTTTTGGAGTATGACTTGTAGTTTTTTTTTTTAAATCTCTATACTAATGAAATTTTTCCCTAATTCTACTGACCAATTGCTCTAAAAACATACATAATGTAAAGTTCCCTATCACCACATTCAATACCTTTTTTTCTTTTTCTTTTTTATTAATACAGGTCCTGGGAACAGAGAAAGGTGAACTGTTTACATTTGTTTTCATACCCTGATGCCATTAGGTTAAGTTCTGTTTACAATGTCAGCCCTCTGTTAAAGGGATTGATGGTTGTTACGCCTGGGATGTATGAGAGTGTGTGTGCGTGTGTGTGTGTGTGTGTCAATGAGACCCAATGACTCAGGACCTCACAGTCTGTTTAAGATTCCTGCTGTCTAACGCGGGTGATTTAAGTTAGGGCTGGGCTAGTGTCTTTCTTCAGCCCCAGGCTACTGACAATAAGGAAGCTCACTGTCCCCCATGCCACTTTGGGAAGACTTGCTGGGCCCCTGCTTGAGAGAAGCTCTCGGTCTATCTTTGCACACACACATATACCCTCATCTGAGCACGCACCCACACGTGCACACCGATGGTGTCAGTGCTGTGGAAGCATGCGATCCAATGCTCGCTTGCTGGCCGGCAGGATGCTAAGCAGGTAATGACTTCTTCTCACCTTTGAAATACCGCTCACCATTTATTTAAAATCATGAACTATGAGCAGAGCCGAAGGGCCTGAGCCAAAGTTCAGAGTTAACACAAGCAGCGTAGTCGGAGAAGGTAATAGAGGCCCCCGCCAGCTCACTGCGGCTCGGGCCGTGGTCTCTGCAGATCTCGTGTGTACTCTTCTGCACACTGAGGATGTTAGACTTGAGCGAGGCCTAATCTGGCTTTGTGGATTCCCAAGGGCCCAGATGGAGGACTGGGGGTCTGTTGGCAATTCTAAATAAATTTAAAACCTAAAGAAAACCGTGCCCTTTGTCGCACGGAAGCTCAACCCTCTAACTGAAGTGTTCAGGCATTGTGGCATCGGCTTGGATGATTGTCAATGCAACAATGTGACATTGTTCAGCTCCCAAGGGGCTCCCAAGATGCTTGGGCGGCTGGCTGTTGATGACACGAAATGCTGTTATAGGCTGTGTGATTAGTGGACCAGTCACTGACTCGTCGCATCTCAAATAATCACATCCTTCAGTCAAAGGTGTCCATTTTGTCACCAATCTTGGACAGAGCACAGAGCAACAACCAGAATTAAGACACGCAGGTGTCTCTATGCTTCCTGAACTTTATTGCTTCCAGCCTCATCAGGGAGAGTGTTTTGTGGGATTTCGTATCAGAGTAGGATCGTATGCCCTTGGGAATTCCGGGTGGCTGGTTAAGATCTACTCGTGATGAAAAGTAAAATAAAAAGTGGCAACAGCAATGGCATACGTAACGACTAAATAACTCCAGTTCATATGGCTGGTGACACTTCCAAAACCTGAGGATCACAGGGGAAAAACTGAAAAAACGCACGCCCAGCGGTAAGCAGGGGGCGCTGCTGTCCTCACAGACCCCTGGGGCTCTCCTGCCCTATCGCAGGAGGGATGCGGAGATTCAGGGGTGCAGGCCAGCACTGGGCGTCCCCACTCCCCGCATCGCCCAGATAGTTCTTAAGTTCCACTTTTTCGTTTATGCTTTTATGCAACTTTTCATGGAAATGCAGAATCCCACTCTGTCCGCTTCCCCTTCGGGCCCTCCCATACCAAACACCTTCTTCCAACGTAATGTTCTGTATTTCAAGAAGTTCAATGATGAGTTCCAGATTTGGCATTCTTGAAAATGGTATCGAATATTCAATATTCAAAGCAATTTTTAGAGCCTCAAGGAGCAGCCACTCCCAGAGGCCAGGGTTGCTACTGAATACGTGGGTTAGAGTGTGTGCTGACCACCAAGGCCCGCCCCTAACCATCGGAGATGACCGGATGAAATCGTAGTAGTTTTCATAGGCCTCTAACGGTCTCCATTTTCCTTTTGCAACCTGACCAAATCCTGTGGCTCCCTTACACAGCTCCTCATCATCGGATGAAGCCAGAATCATCTCACCTGTCACAAAACCAAAGTGCTCCAGGCATCCCGTTGGCCATTGCCAGGTAAGGAGCTGGGGACCCCTCCCCGGGTCCCAGCTTGAGGGCTGGGTCATGTGTGCTGCGGGATGACAACTTGCCAAGGTCCCTGAGAAACGGGAAGTCTTTGGCCTTCGATAAGGAATCACAGCTGTTCTCGAAGCCGATAGCATCCTTCTTCCTCTGCTTTGTGAGTGACTGAGTGAGAGAGCAGCGTGAGAGATTCGGACACTGGATTCTAACCAGACAGGACGGACTGGAAGGTCCGCCGACCAAACCAGGAAGAAAAATTGTCCTAACGCGACTCGGCTGACTACCGCCCAGGAAACTTATGGTTACTTTCGAATTGCACTTTGTAGGTGGCCGGGGCTTAAAAATGCCATTATCTGATGAAATACTCACCTGGTCGAGGAGTCGAGAAAGAGTCGAGGAAGCTAACTAAGGCTCAGGCTGGTGGTTCATCAGCCAAGGTCACTGTAAAGTATTGGGGGGACCGCCTTAAAACACAAGCCGGGGCCACCGAAGTCAGTACTGTGAGTTCCTCGTGACCCTGGTCTGACCCGTGGCTCCAGCCTCGGTTCATGCAACTCGCCCACTCTCCACTGTCACCTAAGGCGTGTGCTACGTCTCTGCCTGTAACACTCGCCCTGTAGTCCCCCTCGTCCCCCCTTCCCTACCTGGAACACTTCTCTCCATCCATCAGACCCCAGCTGAAAGCCACAGTGAATCCAGGAGGTGGTTGTGACCCATTCTCCAGAGGGAATAAACGAGGCCCAGAGACACTGAGGCCCTCGCCATCGAAGCCAAGTGCAGCTCTGCCCTTCGGTGCCCGTGTGGCCTATACTGACTCGATTCTAAAAAGGCAGCCCAGGAATCCCGACCCTTTGGCATCTGCCCATTGATTTTTAACAAATAATGATGCTGCCTTTAATTATCCGATAAAGATTTATAGGGAGCGTGCCCCACTTACGGTGGGACAGAGTGGTGGCTGGAGAAAGTCACTAGGATTAGACTGCTCGGTGTCATCACTGGCAACCGACGTGACCTCGGGCAGTGTCGCCCGTCTTACGGGCGAAGCCAAGAGCGGAGCCAGGCCTGTCTCGAGTGTCGCGTAGACGGCAGCCCTCATTGCCATCGCCATTGGCAGGCCCTGTAGGTCAGGGCGCTCTCTGCCCATGCTCCTTTCCCCTCCCCCGCTTCCTTCCCTCGTCCTACTTCACGTCTTCGGGAACCTGGTGGTCACTCCTTGGCCTGTGGGTGCCAGGACTGTGGCTTCTCATCTCTTATCAGGCCGTTTCCTCTTTAAGGCCTAATCAGACACAAAACTCTTCCCCGGGCCCCAAGTCAATACTCTTTCTTGCTGTGCTTTTCTAAAAGGAAAATAAAACCGTCATATGAGAATGAGCTTTCAGTCAGGCCCACATCTGTAGTAGTTGTTTGACGTGATTTGGCCTCTTTTGCTTAATTTATTGAAAAAAATCTGCTTTTTCTTCTTCTATTAACGGGCTTCTCCTCCTGAGGCCCCTCTGTAGACGCTTTCCCAAGCCGACCTCTAGGCGTTGGGATTCCTGGGGTCCATCTGAGGTCACTGTCTACCACGAAGAGCCGAGGCAATGCCATGCATCCCCCCACCCCACCAGTGTTGAATGTCAACCCTGCACTGATAATTCCTAAATCTCCGTCCTCGTCCCCAGCCACCCTTCACAGCCCCAGACCTATATATCCCACTAGCCGTTTTCCTTAAAGAGGCGACAAACGTCTCAAACTCAATGTTGGGAACCGAACTGTTCACATCTACTTTCATCCCCCAAATGACACTACCCTCGGGAAATGGCGAGCTCTCGTTCCCATCGTCACCCTCCCCACCCAATCTGTTTCCAACTCCCAAAATTCTCCGTCTGAAACATGCCTCGAATCTCTTCGCTTTCCCAGCTTCCAACATCCACCGGCCACCACCGACCTCACCTGGCCTATTGCAACAGCTGCCTAATGATACTTATCTCCATGCCCGACCTTTCATGCAGAAGAAACTGTTTTCCGGTCTCTGGCAGAACGAGCCATGTTTTTGGCCTCTGAGCCTTTGTCCTGCTGCTCCCCCCGCCTCGCTCCTCACCCGTGTCCAGTTCTCCTTTCAGAGGTCAGCTCAGTTAGGGTGTTTCCCAGGAAGGTTTTCCGAAGATTCAGAGCAATTAGTCCTGGGTTATGGGAGCTTCTGCTACCACAGGACCTTATGCTGGGCACACACCTGTCATAGTATTTATCTCACATTGTGATTATGATACAGGGATGTCTTCTCTCTGTAAGTAAGTGCTTTCAGGCAGAGGCCATGTCTTATATTTCATTTTATATTCTCCAAAACATACCAAGTACCCAGTAAGTACTCAACATGTGTTTGTAAAATAAAAGAATCACCGTTTTTATTTTATTTTGTGAGTTTTTTTTTTTTTTTGCTTCAATCTTTATAAATTCTGTGCTTAAGAGCTGAATATCCTCAGAGGATCTTCCTATTCTCGTAACATTTTCTAAAAATCTTGACAATTTAAGGCAGAGAAGTTTTGCTATTCGGGATTTTTTTATCCAGATGTTTATCAAAACCGTATACTGGTTCCTAGTAATGAGATCCTGGTTTTAACACACCCAGAGTCTTGGATGTCAACAGAAGTATGTCGAGGGACAATCACAGTATGGTGGTTGAACGATCTGCCAGCATTTTGATGTGCAAAGCAAGCCACGAGCCAGCTCCCGTGCAGATGACAAAAGCCAGATATACGCTCAGTTGACTTCACCAGTGCTAGAAAGGGCTTGCTTAGAACTAAGCTTAGGTCGCATTCCATTAACCCAGAGGCTCTGGTCGACATCACAATCCCTGGTACAGAATGGGAGCCAGGTAATTAGATTTAACCGTAGTAGCACCTTAAACTTACAACGACAGTGCGACCACAACACGAGATGAACCAGAAAATTAGAGCGGCTGCAAATAAAGCCAAACGTTAAGCAAAGCGCTAACTAGAGTCATCGGCAAAAGTCTTGGCAACATCATCATTGTGCTTAGAAATGCGTATTGGGATTTTTATTGTCTTTTATCATAGTTTTCACAATCTCTTTTGCTTTATGGATTTTCTTTCCATAATCTACACAGTTTTCTCACCTAGCTCACTGGCCATGGCTCGCTCTCTCGACTGGTACGTAACCGCTATGGAACGGAAGGCCCGACCAGGCACAGATCATTTTCTATAGTGTCTAAATTCATGACTTTCAGTTGTAAAAAATCATGATATATGCTCACCCAAATGACATGGAAAGAACTTATGCGGGTCAGTTTGTTCCATATCTGATGTTCATCTGTGTTGGGAAGGGAGAGAAAGACCTGCCTCTTCTTGCCTTGCAAAACAGACACTTCTTCTAGCTCATCCAGTAAGACATAAAGTGCTTGACAAATGTGACTCAGGCCATTACCGATGACCACGCCTCTGAGTGGAATTATACCCAGAATGGGAAATACTAACGTTCTTCCAATTCTCACATTTCCTTCAGCTCTTCATTCATGACGAACAACCACGGCATGCAAAACCGAGGTAAGAACACTTTACCTAAGAAAAGAAACAGGTAAATCATCACACCACAATACTCCTGCAGTGTGACAGCTTTTGTAAACCCCAGAGTTGCTGAGATGATGTGTATAAATGTAATTGGCTTGCTTTCACTGATAGATACTATTCCATTGCGTTAATAGAACAATATTTATCCATAAGTAAATATAATCACTTAGATAATTTCCAGTTTTTTCCTTCTTATGAACATTATATTATGAACAATTTTGTAGATATCTTCCCATATACATAATGCGTACATGTTTTCCCATGTGCAAATATAAGTTCCCTAAGAGTAAAAGCTCTAGGTCTTAGGCTATTCCTCTCTTCACTTACACTAGATGGATTTTCCAAAGTAAGGATATCATTTAGTTTCGCCAACTACTTAGGAGTCCCCCTTACTCCCCAACCTCATCAACAGTTGTTTTGGACAAAACTTATAGCTTTTGAGAATCTATTTGGGCGTAAAATAGATTTCTCTTAAGACTGTGAAATGGAGAAAATAAAACCAACCTCTCTTACTAATTGTAAAGCAAAAGTCAAAAGGACACCATATCCGTAGAGCTATCTAGAGCAGCATGTAAATATAGAGTTCGTTTCTATTGGTGTTGGAATTTGATATGATTAGTATTATGTTGCCCAAACCAGATCTGTCGTGTTCACCTGTCTGTCTTCTCTCTACATGCCGTGGGGGCCAGGACAAACTCAGTCTCTCTCCGCTGTGCCATAGGGAGCTTAGGGCTAGAGGAAGCAGACTCCAGCAAGTAGAGTGGAAAGACCGGGGGCTCTGCTGACCTTGGTTCCAATTCTGCCCCTGTCCCTACAACAGCGTCACCTTGAACGAGTTAATTTTAGGAACTTCAACCTCCTCCATCCATAAAACTCAAATAATGTTAACTCACAGGGTTAATGCGCACACACGCACACACATACACACACACGCCGCCCTCTGCTAGACACATAGTAGACAACTGACACATTTTAATGTTGTTCTTTTTCCTGCATTCCCTTTCCTTCTCGGGGGATTCATTGCCCAGTTGACCCCGTTAGAGCAACAGTTTCCTCCATGGCCTCCATCAGGTTTTTATATTGGATAAGCTAATATGGGAAACACATTTCCCCTGATGTACACTTTGCTAATAAGAGGTTCCCAAGGGAGGACTAGCTTTTTAAAGGAAGGTGGCTAAAGGGGAGTGTGATTAACCTGATGTGTTCAGTCCCTGGGACTCGAATGTCAGGAACAGTCGTCCTGGAGGCCAGATCTCAGTGTGTGAAGATGGAGAGACTGGAGTGTCCAGATGGGAGGTCCAGGGGATGAACAGCCCCAACAGGGCACGACTTAGTGGGCTTTTGAGACCATGTTGCGAGGATGGGGACACAGAATCGTAGCCTAAAGAGGAACCAGGGTCTTGAAAGACAGCATCTCGCACAAATAAGAACTAAAGAGCCATGGAGGAATGTGACGTGGGTGGCCTGCATTGACGTGCGTCCAGGCCAGCAACCTAGGGCTGGGCGTAGATCATGCATACAGGGTCTTGAAGGTTGTTCTCTGCACATCTCAGAGGTCACAAGGTTGCTTAAAGAAACAGCCTGGGATGGACGACGGAAGTGTCCAGGCCTCCAGAGAACTACAAACACCACTAATTCTTCCTGCAGTCAACAAATAGCCACCAAACACATGGTTTATACCCAAAATTGGGCTGAGCCCTACAAATGCAGAACAGAGACAACACAGTCCCTCAACCAACCACAGTTTAAGCACCACGATGCCCCTCCATCAGCTTACTGAACAACTGTCAGTCTACTAGGTGAAAATGCATCTCGGAATCACAGTGCTTGGAAGAAATTAAGTGCACAAAAATCAGTATGCAACCCGGGCTCTCGCAGAGTTCTCAGTCTGGCGGGCTCTCTAACGCTTATTGGTTTTCATGTGAATGCGTCAGGTGACGCAGGCAGCCCTCACCATGTAGAACGGTGACACCTACATCTCTGTCGATGTAGATATTACCATCTTTATTCTACGAGTGAGAAAAGATTTTGGAAATGTTCGCTTATTCTTGACAGTTCGACTGCTCCTTGATAGACAGCCTTCTCTCAATTCCTTGATAAATGAATTCGAGCTAAGCTGTCAGGAGCCTAAGCAGATAGCTCTCAGGACAAATATCCAGAGAGAGAAATTTTAGAAGAATATCCAGGCAGTTTGGTTATACTCCAAAATAGTGTGACGTTACTCTCCAAGTCTGGGATGGTGGATGATTTGTTTTCTTTGTGGTTTTTAGTGTCTCTTCACTAATGTTTTCTTTTTCTCTCTGTATTTTGTTCTTTAAAATTTATGGCTTTTTTTTTCTTATAAGGTTATTTTTTAAATTGCCTGTAGGGTAAATTAAAACGTGCTAATTAATAGGAATAGATACTTAAAATAAGATGCTTTTATTATCAGTTACAAAAGAAAGATCTAAACTGTGTTTCTGTAATTAATTATGTTAATGCTGGCAGTAGCATTTATTGAATGACTAATACGTGCCAGGCGCTGTGCTAAAAACTTCACATAAGAATTTTGAAATATTAGCAATTATTGATTTCGGTATGATCTTACAAGCCATACCATCGTTATTAGGCTGTCCTGCCTCAAATTTCATTGACCACCTAAGTTCCTCCACTAGTCTATGTCAATCTCCTCATTGCTGTAACCCTCCGTTCTCCAAGTAGGAGGAGAGTCATCTTTCATGGGGGTATAAAACGCAATCGCAACCTCTTATATAAAGAAAACTTTCCTAAGATTATCTGCCCTTATTTAAAAACAAAATCAAATAAGTACTTACAGTGGATTATAAACACGGAGTGTTCTTTATTCATTAAGCAGAGACCCAACCAGGCCTTTGGGGGAAAATTGCGTGGCCAAGTTGTTCCTTCGTTTTGTTTAACTCATTCTCTGAATAGACTACGAATGCATATAGCTGTTTTCCAATGCTCTCTCTCAAGTAGGGCTTTTTAAATATTCAAGCAAGGCACTCGGAGATCAAATATAATAAATCAGTTGCCACGATAGAATGAAAAATTCATAATTGCTGAAGACTATTATGTACATGGATAGGAAATGTTGATAATGGTTATTTTCTTCTCTCGAGTGTGTTCTTATTGTTTCAATCCATGTTAAAAAGATAGGAGTGGCCACTTCAATAAGTCTCTGTGTACTGCTTCGCTATAATTTAAAGTTTTTAAAAGTCTCTTTTTTTTTTTTAATAGCTCTTTTAGCTTTCTCTTGGCTAGAATTTGCCTGGTATACAGTTCTCCATCTTTTGTTAGTGATCTCTCTGTGTCATTTTATTTTAGGTGTGTAATTAGCACACAACTGGAAGGTTTAAACCAATCTGCATCTGCTTTTTAAATGCTAAGCTTACACCTTTGATGTTAACTGTGATTACTAATATTTTTTTTTTGCTTTTATATTAGTTTGTGCCTCCTATTTGTCTTGCTTTTTACTGACTTTTGGCTTCTTTTCCTGCAGATACTGGGTTCGTTTCTTCTTTATTCTTTTTTCTTTCTTGGAATTTATACTATTCTCCTGTTGGTTTTAATTTTAAATAAAAGCATGCTTGAATTTTAAAACTCTAAAGTTCACATCGTCTTCCCAAACA